>NC_138303.1:14975000-15115000 GCF_965601325.2 Salmo salar | reverse complement strand
CCCTCCAACGGTGCGTACTCCCGGCGCACCAACCTAAAGTCTATTAGGGGGGGGGGACCCGGGTGGGCGCCTCACCCTCGGTGGAGGCTCTGGCCGCGGGCGTGTTTCTCCCCCTGCCTCCACCCTAGCCCTACCCCTCTGGCCCGGACTGGACCACGGTGGAGCGGCCGACCGGAACAGGACTGGTCACCGGTGGACCGGACACAGGCCGTGCCGGACTGTGGACACGCGCCGTGGGCCTGGTGCGGGGAACAGGGACGGGCCGGACAGGACCGGGGACACGCACCACCAACCTGGTGCGGGGAGCAGGGACGAGCCGGACTGGCCTGGGGACACGCACCACCAACCTGGTGCGGGGAGCAGGGACGGGCCGGACTGGACTGGGGACACGCACCACCGGCTTGGTGCGGGGAGCCGGGATGGGCCGGACAGGACTGTGGACACGCACCACTAACCTGGTGCGGGGAGCAGGGACGGGCCGGACAGGACTGGGGACACGCACCACTAACCTGGTGCGGGGAGCAGGGACGGGCCGGACTGGACTGGGGCCACACACCACTGGCTTGGTGCGGAGGGCAGGGACGGGCCGGACTGGACTGGGGACGCGCACCACTAACCTGGTGCGGGGAGCAGGGATGGGCCGGACAGGACTGTGGACACGCACCACTAACCTGGTGCGGGGAGCAGGGACGGGCCGGACTGGACTGTGACCGCACACCGGCGACACAGTGCGCATAAGCGGCGCCGGATATCCTGGACCGAGGAGGCGCACTGGAGGTCTGGAGTGCACAGCTGACATCACCCGTTCTGGCTCAACACCCACCTTAGCCTGGCAAGTGTGGAGCGCTGGCACAGAACACACTGGGCTGTGCAGCCGTACCGGAGACACAGTGTGCGTCCTCGGCGCAGGATACATCGGACCGAGAAGGGGCACCGGAGGCCAGGAGCGCTGAGCCGGCACAACACGTCCTCGCTGAACACTCCCCCTAGCCCGGCAAATGTGGGGCGCTGGCACAGAGCGCACTGGGCTGTGCAGGCGCACTGGCGATACCGTGCGCACCTCTGCCACCCAAGGCTCTTCCTCCACGCTGTCCCTACGCAGGTCCTCCAGGACCTGCCACATCTCTGCCTCCTCCTTCGCCGTTATCCCCCACGAGAGCAGTGGTCTGGGCTCTTCCTCTGCCCTTCCGGACCACCCCATTAGCCCCCCCCCCAACATTTTCTTGGGGGTGCGACTCCTTCCACCGGCTGGCATCACCTCCTCGACCTGGGAATCCTTCCGCCAGGGTCCTTTCCCCGACATGATCTCCTCCCAGGTCCAGAACTCCTTTCCCTCGCGAGCCCATCTCTCGCGCTCCTTTTCCTCCCGCTGCTTGGTCCTGGTTTGGTGGGTTGTTCTGTAACGATCGTCGTGCAGGAAGGAGGAAGTGGACCAAGGCGCAGCTGGGAGCGAACTCATGTTATTTATTACAGACTGAAATAACACGGTCAAAACAGAGAATAAACGTATCGCTACTGCTCCAACAAAAAGAGACAACAACCCACAAACATCGTGGGGGGAAAAGGAACTTAAATATGATTCCCCAATCAGAGGCAACTAGTGACAGCTGTCTCTGATTGGGAATCGACAGGACCCAACATATAAATACGCCCCAAAGCAAGGTTATACCTAAAACATAGAAAATAAACTATAGAAATGCCACACCCTGACCAAAATAGAAGAGTTCACCTGGTCAGGGCGTGACAGAACCAGAAACTTTTCTGTTAATAGCCCAATGCTCTTCCGCTAGGCTACCTCCACCTAGTCAACCCATACATACTGCTGATCACAGAAAAGTAACGAACAAACAGATGCACAAAGTGACACGCATGCATGCACCAGCACGAGCACGCACAAAACCTTTACAGTATTCTAGGGCATACCGGTGGAAAATAGACAGAGAACAGGAGCACTTTCTACACATACAGTAAACCTCCGCATGACGTGTTCAAAAACATCCTGCTCCAACAGTTTAACCCCTGACCTCTGGATATTAATAGAGATAAGAAGGACAGAGATCTTATTAACATGGGTAACCAAACACAGTTATGCAGCCCATAGACAGACTCACCTATAGCAACAAACTGTAAACAGTGCCAGGTTAGAAGAATAGGCCCAAACTACAAGGCTGTTTCATTCCACTGAAGGGATAGAGAACATGAGCTGAATTCATCCTCGACAGCTCGACATGCTCACTTTAAATCCAATCACAGAGAATATAGATTTTATCCAGTTACTTTGATGTGGAGAAAGAAAATCTAATTAATTTCCAAAGGATCAACCAAGATGAGAGAGAGTCAGTGATACATGAAGGAAGTAAATGAACCATGGTGATGTAACATGTAGAGGTGGTGTAACATGTAGAGGTGGTGTAACAAGGTGTAACATGTAGAGGTGGTGTAACATGTAGAGGTGGTGTAACATGTAGAGGGGATGTAACATGTAGAGGTGGTGTAACATGTAGAGGTGATGTAACATGTAGAGGAGGTGTAACAAGATGTAACATGTAGATGTGGTGTAACATGTGGAGGTGGTGTAACATGAAGAGGTGATGTAACATGTAGAGGTGATGTAACATGTAGAGGAGGTGTAACAAGATGTAACATGTAGATGTGGTGTAACATGTGGAGGTGGTGTAACATGAAGAGGTGGTGTAACAAGGTATAACATGTAGAGGTGGTGTAACATGTAGAGGTGGTGTAACATGTAGAGGTGGTGTAACAAGGTATAACATGTAGAGGTGATGTAACATGTAGAGGTGGTGTAACAAGGTATAACATGCAGAGGTGATGTAACATGTAGAGGTGGTGTAACATGTAGAGGTGGTGTAACATGTAGAGGTGGTGTAACATGTAGAGGTGGTGTAACATGTAGAGGGGATGTAACATGTAGAGGTGGTGTAACATGTAGAGGTGGTGTAACATGTAGAGGTGGTGTAACATGTAGAGGTGGTGTAACATGTGAGGTGATGTAACATTTAGAGGTGATGTAACATGAAGGGGATTAAATTGACCAGAGGAGGATCATCGGCCCCTGTGCAGACTGTTTGAGCCATATGTTATGCGTTTGTTCATGTTTATGTGTGATGTGTGTGTGTGTATGTGTAAAAGTGTGTGTGTGTGTGAGGGAGGGAGAGCGATACATAATAAATATGTCATTTGAAATGTCTTTATTCTTTCGGGAACTTCTGCAAGTGTAATGTTTACAGTAGATGTTTATTGTTTATTATCTATTTCAATTGCTTTGGCAATGTAAACATATGTTTCCCATGCCAATTAAGCCCTTAAATTGAAATTGAAATTGAATTGAAAGAGAGAGAGAGAGCACAGAAGCATCCCTCCATGTATGTGTTTATATGTTTGAGTTTGATAAGTTTGATCATGTGCGTCATTGTATCCGTGTTTATGTGTTTGGCCTGACCAATATCACATTCATCATTTTAGGTCATTCAGACAGGGCGCCTTTCTTTTGCCGGGCAGGCCTTTTGGGAAATGTTTACCCAGTTCTCCCATGGCACCACTAAACCACTGCACACAAGCATCCCTACCTGTATGAGTCTGATGTTTGATGAGTTTGATTGTGTGTGTCAGTGTTTCCATGCGTATGTGTGTGTGTGTGTGTGTGTGTGTCTGTCAGAGCATGTTTGCCGGGTCTCACCATTAACAGGTATGTACCTGAGATTGGGATCCCTTTTGTTAAATTCAATAAATGTGAATACCGCCCGCCCCCTAAAGAATCTGACTGCTGTGTGAAGCTGTGTGAAGCTGTGTGGCGCTGTGTGACGCTGTGTGACGCTGTGTGACGCTGTGTGACGCTGTGTGACGCTGTGTGACGCTGTGTGAAGCTGTGTGACGCTGTGTGACGCTGTGTGACGCTGTGTGACGCTGTGTGACGCTGTGTGAAGCTGTGTGACGCTGTGTGACGCTGTGTGAAGCTGTGTGAAGCTGTGTGACGCTGTGTGACGCTGTGTGACGCTGTGTGACGCTGTGTGAAGCTGGCCTCTCTGAAGCAGACCCTTGACCCCCGCGACTGTGCAGTTCAAACACACACACACTCTCAGTCCACACACACACACACACACACACACACACACTCTCAGTCACACACACACACACACACTCTGGAAGCCCTTACAGAAGAAACCGGCCTACAGGCAGAAGTGGTGTAAGCCTTTAGTTAATATGCAGAAACATTGTTATCTAATGCTTTATGACTTTTATCAGAATTTATTTTGGACAGAGCCCTGCTATTTTATCTCATATTTACACACACTCATATTCCTCTCATATTCTACACTAACACATTCACTGAATGAACAACGTGCTTCATGCTAGTAGATTCCAATTTTCTGATTTAGCAGTGCAGAGTACGCTGAAGCTAGTGGAACGAAGCAGTCAGTCACATGCTGGAGAATAACTGGAAAACTAGAGAGAGAGAGAGAGAGAGAGAGAGAGAGAGAGAGAGAGAGAGAGAGAGAGAGAGAGAGAGAGAGAGAGAGAGAGAGAGAGAGAGAGAGAGAGAGAGAGAGAGAGAGAGAGAGAGAGAGAGAGAGAGAGAGAGAGAGAGAGAGAGAGAGAGAGAGAGAGAGAGAGAGAGGCTAAATACGAACTTCCTGGTAGAATATTGTTGTCTTTGATTGTTCTATGCTCTTACTGCTCTATGACCAGATCTCACCCCAGGTCAATGTTCCCGTTTTATGTGGGTAGAAGGTGACGGGTGCAGGCAGACCCATTGAGATTGAACAGAAAAGAGTGTAGCGGCCTGTTTGTGTACGTTATGTGTGTGTGTGTGTATTGTGCATGCACCAGCTGTGTTTGTGGATCAATAAACCTTGACGCCACGCCAAACTTCTCAATAATGGGTTCAAAGGTTAAACAGGTGTCACAGAGAAGGCAACCTTGGGTCTGAGACTGATGAGGAGCTGTCTTCAGATCCAGATAACACAGACCCACAAGCCATTGTGGCCCCTCATGATGAGTTCTGATTTTTTTTGTGCCCCTCCCATCAAAGTTGCCCAACCCTGATCTAAAACTTCCTCTGAATAATATTACCAGAGTAATGTTGTGTATCCCCAAACCTAAACCAGCCTTAGGGGAGACAGGGGTATTGCACCGTCATCCATGGAAGGAAGCAGTAGTGGAAAGAAACCAGGCCATTATTGGCTAAGAAAATATCAAATAACACGTTGAATGTTTCATCAAAGCTCTACTAAATAAATTAAAACATTCAGTACAAGAAATCCCTGATTTCCCTGGTCCTGTTTGACTGAATGTAACTTTTTATACAAGGAGCGCATGTAGAATAATGATAGCCATGTAGAATAATGATAGCCATACGCCTACCATACGCTACCCATACGCCAATCATACGCTAGCCATACGCTACAAATACGCCAACCATACGCCAGCCATATGCCAGCCATACGCCAGCCATACGTCAACCATACGCCAGCCATACGCCAGCCATAAGCCAGCCATACGCCACCAGCCATTCGCTAGCCATTCGCTAGCCACACGCTAGCCATACGCTAGCCATACGCTAGCCATAAGCTAGCCATACGCTAGCCATAAGCCAGCCATACGCTAGCCATAAGGAAATTAAGTGCACCCTGCGCGCACAACCCATGTGGAATTCCGGGTCTCTGGCAGTGTTTGGAACTGCCGATCTGCGGTCAAGAACGCCGAGGTTATATCAGCCTACAGTATGCTACCCTTCAGTCCTGACGGAGACATGGATCACCCCAGAGAACACTGCTACTCCAGCTGTTCTCTCTTCATCTGACTATGTTTTCTCTCCTAGTCCGAGAGCATCTGGTCGTCATCTGACTATGTTTTCTCTCCTAGTCCGAGAGCATCTGGTCGTCATCTGACTATGTTTTCTCTCCTAGTCCGAGAGTATCTGGTCGTCGCGGTGGTGGAACAGGGCTACTCATTTCTCCTAAATTAGTTTAATCTTTTCTCCCTCTCTCACCTGTCCATCTCCTAATTTGATGTCCGTGCTGTTACTATCACTTGTCCACTCAAACGTAACATTGTTGTCATCTATCGCCCACAGGGTGCGCTTGGAGAGTCCCCAAATGAGCTTGACACCTTGATAAGGTAATTTCCTGACGATGCCTCATTTCTGCTCTTCGTACTCGGCAACTTCAACCTCCTGACGTTTGCCTTCCGTTCATTTATTTCCAACTCTCTCTTTCCCCTCTTTGCCTCTTTTGATCTCACCCTTTCCCAATTCCCACCAACTCACAAGGCAGGCAATACACTTGACCTCATCTTTAGGCTGTTCTCCTAGTAATCTCACTGCAACGCCCCTGCAGGTCTCTGATCACTACTTTGTTTCCTTTTCTGTCTCCCTCACCTCCATCCCTAACAACTCAGCCCCTACCCAGATGGTCATGTGCCGTCTCAATCTTCGCGCTCTCTCTCCAACTTCTCTCTCCTCTTCTATCCTATCATCTCTCCCTTCTGCTAAATCCTTCTCCTTCCTGTCTCCTGGTTCCGTCTCTTCGACCTTACTCTCCACCTTTTCTGCATCCTATGACTCACTCATTGTGAGCATACAGAACAGGGCTGTGGGCAGCTGAGTGACAATGGAGGAAGACTAAGCTTCCGGAGGACCTATCACCCTTCAACTCCCTGCTCTCTACCTTATCTTCCTCTGTATCTGCTGCTAAAGCCAATTTACATCACTCTAAATGTCAAGCTTCTGCCTCTAACCCTAGGAAATGATTTTCCACCTTCTCCAACCTCGTTAATCCTCCACCCCCCCCCCCCCCCCCACCCCCCCAGATGACTTTGTTAACCACTTTGAAAAGAAGGTTGATGATATCCACTACTCATTCACTCAGCCTATCGAGTCACTGGTCTCAGTCACACAGAACTACCCTACGCCTTGACTTCTTTCTCCAGTCTCTATCCACATGAAATCATGAGACCAGTGAGGTATGGCTGCCCGCTCGACCCAATCCCCTCCTCCCTTCCCCAGATAATCTCCCATTCCTCACTTCCCTCATCAACTCATCCCTGACCACTGGCTGCGTCCCCTCTGACTTCAACATGGCCCAAGTCGCTCCCCTCCTCAAGAAACCAACAATTGACTCATCTGATGTTAAAAACTATAGACCTGTAACTCTTCTTTCTTTTCTTTCCAAAACACTTGAGCGTGCTGTCTCTTACCAACTCTCTCATTATCTTTCTCAGAATGATCTTCTTGACCCTAACATGTCAGGCTTCAAGACGGTCACTCAACCGAGACTGCTCTTCTGTGTCACGGAGGCTCTCCGCACTGCCAAATTTTACTCTCTCTCTTCTGTTCTCATCATCCTAAATTTGTCCACTGCCTTCGACACCGTGAACCATCAGATCCTCCTCTCCACCCTCTCAGGGCTGGGTGTCTCAGGCTCTGCACACTCTTGGATTGCATCCTATCTGCAGGCCGTTCCTACCAGGTGATGTGGAGAGGATATGTTTCTGCACCACATACTCTCACTACTGGTGTCCCCCAGGGCTCAGATCAAGGCCCTCTCCTCTTCTCTCTATACACCAAGTCAATCAGCTCCATCATAACCTCACATGGTCTCTCCTGTCATATCTGCGTGCCTCGATGTCAGTCCACCACCTCAAGCTCAACCTCGAGAAGACGAAGCTGTTCTTCCTCCTGGGGAAGGCCTGCCCGCTCAAAGACCTCTCCATCGTGGTTGACATCTCCACAGTGTCGCCCTCCCAGAGTGCAAAGAATCTTGGTGTGACCCTGGACAACACCCTGTAGTTCTCTGCAAACATCAAAGCAGTGATTCGGTACTGCAGGTTCATGCTCTACAACATCCATAGAGTACGACCCTACCTCACACAGGAAAAGGTGCAGGTCCTAATCCAGACACTTGTCCTCTCCCGTCTGGACTACCGCAACTCACTGTTGGCTGGGCTCCCCGCTTGTGCCATCAAAACCCTGCAACTTATCCAGAACGCTGCAGCCCATCTGGTTTTCAACCTTCCCAAGTTCTCTCATGTCACCCCGCTCCTCCACACACTCCACTGGCTTCCAGTCGAGGCTCGCATCCACTAGAACACCATGATGCTTACCTACGGAACAGCAAGAGGAACTGCCCCTCCCTACCTTCAGGCTATGTTCAAACCCTACACCCCAACCCGAGCACTCTGTTCTGCCCCTATGGGAGGGCAGCTCCCACTCAGCCAAGTCCAAGCTCTTCTCTGTCCTGGCACCACAATGGTGGAACCAGATTCCCCCTGGTGCTAGCAGAGTCCCTGCCCACCCCCCACCCCTTTTTAGCTCAGACTCTACTGATAGCTACTTATTGAGGAATGATGTACTTACTATAATTGTGATATGGGGTTGTACCACCTAGCTATCTTAATATGAATGCACTAACTGTAAACCGCTCTGGATTAGAGAGTCTGCTAAATGACTAATAAGTAAATGTAAAATGTGTAAGTGAGGGAGACATGCTGTTGAGTGGTTGTGCGGCATTGACCACAGACAGCCAGAGCAGACTCATAGTTTGTGACTGACTGGGCAGCCAGAGAGAGAGATGTGGGTTCAGTGTGTGTTTGCATTCCAGCGGCTGAGGTAAACCTCGCAGCCTGTGCCACTCGCCCCGCAGGCCGCATCCGCCCCTGTGTCAGTGTGATGGTGGGAATCTAGTGACCCAGTATAAATAGCCAGGGCGAACACAACCAGAGACAACCTGAGCAACAGTTGTCAGATTCCCAAAGTCACCACAGCATGTGGTCAACTTAACATCCAAAACCATAGCAGGGTAGAGACCACAAACACTCCTGTCACTCAGACCTTTTGTCACAGAAGTTATAGAAAAAATAATATCAATGATGCTTATTTTCATGTCTTTTCTCACTTTATTGAACAGAGACAGAGAGAGAGACAGAGAGAGAGACAGAGAGAGACAGAGAGAGACAGAGAGAGAGAGAGACAGAGAGAGAGAGACAGAGAGAGAGAGAGAGACAGAGACAGAGACAGAGAGAGAGAGAGAGAGAGAGAGAGAGAGACAGAGAGACAGAGAGACAGAGAGAGAGAGAGAGAGAGAGAGAGAGACAGAGACAGGGAGAGAGAGAGAGAGAGAGAGAGAGAGAGAGAGAGAGAGAGAGAGAGAGAGAGCCAGAGAGAGACAGAGAGAGAGACAGACAGAGAGAGAGAGACAGAGAGAGACAGAGAGAGAGAGAGACAGAGAGAGAGAGAGAGAGAGACAGAGACAGAGAGACAGAGAGAGAGAGACAGAGACAGAGACAGAGACAGAGAGAGAGACAGAGAGAGACAGTGTCAAAGGGCAGTAGCCTGGATTCTAACCTTTGCCGACAGCATAGACAGACAGACAGTGTCAAAGGGCAGTAGCCTGGATTCTAACCTTTGCCGACAGCATAGACAGACAGACAGTGACAAAGGGCAGTAGCCTGGATTCTAACCTTTGCCGACAGCATACACCTGTGTGCTGGAGGCGGTGGCTCAGACGGATTGACCAGCCTATGCCACAAATCAACATTTTACCTTCATTTAACTAGGCAAGTCAGTGAACAACTTCTTATTTTACAATGATGGCCTACCCCGGCTAAACCCTCCCCTAACCCAGGGACAATTGTGCGCTGCCCTATGGGACTCCCGATCACAGACTGTTGTGATAAAGCCAGGGATCAAACCAGGGTCTGTAGTGACCCATCTAGCACTGAGATGCAGTGCCTTACACCGCTGCGCCACTCGGGAGTATTTTTCAACAGTGTGATAAAAAAGCACTTCACATTCCCATACTCCCCACATCATTAAAGTTCCTGTTTGAAGAACAATGATTTATACTCGGTCAACTATCCAAGTAAAATAAAACACATCAAGTGTTCCTCAACGCATTGCAGAGTTGCTTATCAGGGAACCAGAGTCTGATGCATATGGGGAATGACAGCTTGAGTCTACCTCCCCTCCCCTTCTCTTCCTGTCTCTCTACCTCCCAGTGGCTGTGCCTGCTAGGCTACAGGGTGTAACACCATCCCTCCCTTTCCCCCAGTAACACTGCACCTAGTCAGCAAACGCAAGCTCCCACGTGCTCATCAGCAAGGAAGCAAAGACAAGTAAACACAAGAGGAAACTCAACAAGATGCACCTTACCAGAAAATAACTGAAAGCATGAAGCAAAAACAACCTGTTCCTTTAAGACAGAAAGAGAGAGATATAGACAGACAGAAAGAGAGAGACAGAGACAGAGAGAGCGACAGAGAGAGAGAGAGCGACAGAGGGAGAGAGAGGGATACAGAGGGAGAGAGAGGAAGACAGAGAGAAAGAGAGAGAGAGAGTAGCACAAAACACAGAAAAGGGGAGGGAGAGAGAGAGAGAGAGGGAAGACAGTAGAATAAGACAGTAGAACAAAACACAGAATAGGGGGGAGAGAGAGAGAAAGAGACAGAGGGATAGAGAGACAGAGAGAGAAACCGTCAGCTCAATGCAGTGCTGTGTAACTGCAGCCATAGAGGGTTAGCTGTGTTGCGCTACACTACCTCCTTAGAATTCCCAGAGTTAAATCAACGCAACCAGCAGGAGCAAGTGCAGAAAACAGAGAGAGAGAGAGAGAGAGAGAGAGAGAGAGAGAGAGAGAGAGAGAGAGAGAGAGAAAACATGAGGGAGAGAGAGAGAGAGAGAGAGAAAGAAAACATGAGGGAGAGGGAGAGAGAGAGAGAGAGAGAGAGAGAGAGAGAGAGAGAGAGAGAGGCAGCAACGTGAAAAGTAGGGCAAGCCACTGTACCTCACACAGCTGCAGGTCCTGAGAGTCTGTCTGTCTGTATGTCGGGGGAGCAGGTGCTGTCCCAGGGTACTGACCCAGTAGAGCTGGAGGAGGAGGGGGCGCTGTACTGGGCTGGACTGGGACGAGCAGGCACACATTACCAAGGACTGTTCCCTCCTCTTCTCCTGTCTGTCCTTTTCCTGCTCTGTTTTACTCTAACTCTGCTCCTCTCTCTCTCCCTCTCTCTCTCTCTCCCTCTCTGACTGACCACGCTCTCAGGCGTACGGAGAGACAAAAACACTAATATAGACAGACACACAGAAAAACGAGGAGGGAAAGGGGAGGGGGAGTTTAAAATGAAGAAAAAAAAGTCCCTCTAGCCAAAGTTACATTTCTCTCTCTCTCTCTCTCTCTCTCTCTCTCTCTCTCTCTCTCTCTAGCTTGCTCACACGGTCACAGAGTTCTCAGTGAACCAGCAGCGGTGTGGTGTGGTGGCTGAATCAGGACAGCCATCTGTTGAAACATGACTGCCTCTTTGCTTTACTCACTCACTCACTCACTCACTCACTCACTCACTCACTCACTCACTCACTCACTCACTCACTCACTCACTCACTCACTCACTCACTCACAGAGCGGGAGAGAGAGAGAGAAGGGAGGGAGGGATAGAGGGAGGGTAGGGGAGGAGAGGAGGAGGGGAAGGTGAATAGGGATAGAGGGCTGTACTGCCTTCCTGTGCCCAGTCTGAAAACAGAACACTTTCTCTTGGTGAGGAACGGAGAGAAGGACAGAAAGAGAAGAAGAGACATAAGGGGAAGTGGAACAGAGACAGAGACCAAAAGAGAGAGAAAGAAGTGAATGAGAAAAGGAAAAGGGACAAGTTTACAAGTGAGAAGTGGAGTGGGTGAAGGGAGGGAGAGAGAGAGAGGGGAGGAGGGAAGGAGAGAGGGAGAGGGGAGGAGGGAGGGAGAGAGAGAGAGGGGAGGAGGGAAGAAGAGAGAGAGAGAGGGGAGGAGGGAAGGAGAGAGGGAGAGGGGAGGAGGGAAGGAGAGAGAGAGAGGGGAGGAGGGAAGGAGAGAGGGAGAGGGGAGGAGGGAAGGAGAGAGGGAGTGGGAACAGGAGCCCATTTTGGGAAGGGTGGGGGTGAAATGGAAGGCTTGGCTCAGATCCTCTGTATTCATGGTTATTCATGTGGCTGGTACATTTTGGGCTTAATGGCCAGTGTATGCCAGTAGAGTACAGAAAGAGGGGAACAGAGGAACAGGGCTGTAATGTTGCACTGTAACACTATAGCACAGAGAGACAGAGAGATATGCTATTACTAACACCAAGGACACATACACACCCACACACTTGTCTCGCACACAGAATCAAACACAAAACTACAACATTCAGATACACAGACTGACAGACTGACAGAAACACACCCAAACACTCCCACAGTCTAGGCCGTAGCACAAAACGAAATGTACCTCTGTTCTGACCTTTGCCCGCTCGGGCAAATTACATTTTACCATTCTTCTGCAATCCTGTTTGTCCAGTTCCCTCTCTCTATCTCTTCATATTGCCAAAGCGTACTTGAGATTTACAATATTAACATAATTAAAATAACAATAATCAATATTGACAACAGTAACAACAACAATCAAGGGTCAAAACAACCATACATTGAACAATAACAATAAGCATAGAGTACAGACACTGTCCCTCATCTTATGACAGGCAGCAATGTAGTGCGCTGCCAACCCACAGCTCTCTGCGTCCTCCGCCCAACAGGACGGGTATCCTATTCTCATCAGAGAGATCTTTGAAACCTTGAATAAGGGTTTCAAATTTGTGGAAATGACACTCTGTAATTGTTTTATATTTGAGGCATTTTGTCAGGAAATGCAGCTCTGTCTCAGGTTCTGCTGTGGTGCAGTTGTTGCACAGCCTTTCCTCTACAAGGAGCCAGGTTTTCCTGTGTATACCCTTCTCAATGGCTAGGCTGTGTTCACTGAGGCTGTACTTAGTATTTATCTCTCTGTCTCTCTCTCTCAAAGTATTTCTCTCTGTCTCTCTCCTCTAAAATATTAAATCTGGTCTCTCTCTCTCTCCCTCCTCCTTCTTCTCCCTCCTCCTTCTCCTCCCCCTCTCTGCCACCTCCTTGTCCTCCAACCTTGCTTCTTACCGCCTTCCTTCTTGCTCTCCTTCCCTATCTGCCTCTTCCTTCTCCTCCCTCCCCCTTCTTTCCCTCACCCCTCCCTCCCTCCCTCCCTCCCTACCTGTACAACTACCATGGGAAATGTCCTGTCCAGCTGTTTTAGCAGGCAGGTTTAACCTAAAGGACATTCCCCTTACATTATACAGACTAGTGATGAGAAAAGGAAAGAGACAGAGAGAGCGGCAGAGAGAGAGGGGGAGAGAGAGAGGGAGAGAGAGAGAGAGGGAGAGGGGGAGAGAGAGAGAAAGAGGGGGGAAAGAGAGAGAGAAGGAGACAGGGGAAAATAGAGAGAAAGGGGGAAAGAGAGAGAAAGGGGGAAAGAGAGAGACAGTGGGGAGAGAGAGAGAGCGAAAGAGAGAGAGAGTTTGAGTTAGTATGAATGTACAGTACATAAACTAGATTAGGGGTTTCAGGCTTGCTGTAAAAAGGAGTGTTCAGTTGTCACGGGAGGGGCAGAGAACAGAAACAGTATCCCAGTAGTCTCAATAGCTTACAGCCAGCAGCTTGTAGATGAAGGTGAAACACAATGCAGTATCCCAGTAGTCTCAGTAGCTTACAGCCAGCAGCTTGTAGATAAAGGTGAAACACAACATAATGGCTAGAGTATATTTTTTACTGAACTCAACCTCCCACTCAGATACAGTGATATAATAAGTACTCTTAGACAAAAAAGGTTTTATCTAGAATCTAAAAGGGTTCTTCGGCTGCCCCATCAGAGAACCCTTTGAAGAACCTTTATTGGTTCCATGTAGAACCCTTTTGGTTCCAGGTAAAACCCTTTCCACAAAGGGTTCTACATGGAACCCAACATGGTTCTACCGGAAACCAAAAAAGGTTCTACCTGGAACCAAATAGGGTTCTCCTATGGGGACAGCCGAATAACCCTTTTGGAACCCTTTCTTCTGAGAGTGTATGAGTGAACTTGAAGAGATGAAATTAGAGCACAGAATCAATGTTACCAACTTGTTGAGTTTTCTGACTTCCCTGGATCCTACCATCTAACCAGTCATCTCCACCCCAGACTGCTGGGTGAGGCATGGCTGCCTATCAATTCAGCTGCAGAGTTCAGAGACCTATGTCCACAAGAGACAACTCTGCCTTTCCTTACTGACACTGTCTCCTCCTAAGGTTAACTGGGGTTGAAAACACACACGACAGCACACAGATATTTGAGTCGAGTGCATTCATCAGTGCCTCCACAAGCCTGTTTACCGATCTGATCGGCAAGGATACATATACCAGCATTCATAAAATAGAATGAACTTTAATTTCTCATAGGGAAGAAATGTCTTAAGACACACAGCACTGCTACATACAAAATAGACACTGGTCATCACACACTTAACTTAATACATATAAATACTTATGGTAATATACTAATGGTAATATATAGAGTGCCTTTGGAAGGTATTCAGACCCCTTGACTTTTTCTATGTTATGTTACGTTACAGCCTTATTCTAAAATGGATTAAATAAAACATTTTCCTCAGCAATCTACACACAATACCCCATGGTGTCAAAGCAAAAAAAGGTTTTAGAAATGTTTGCAAATGTATTAAAAATAAAAAACAGAAATACCTTATTTACATAAGTATTCAGACCCTTTACTATAAGACTCAAATTTGAGCTCAGGTGCATCCTGTTTCCATTGATCATCCTTGAGATGTTTCTACAACTTGATTGGAGTCCACCTGTGGTAAATTCAATTGATTGGACATGATTTGGAAAGGCACACACCTGTCTATATCAGGTCCCACAGTTGACAGTGCATGTCAGAGCAAAAACCAAGCCATGAGGTCGTGTGTACGCCAGTGACAAAAACATCTAAATTTGGTCGGTTTTGGATTCGGGATGTGGCGGGATATGGAAAAAGTCAAGGGGTTTCGTAAAGCATTGTACTTTGCTGGTATTGAAAGTTAGTGTATCAAATGAAGCGTCACAATTGCATCAAAGTGAATGGAAAGTGGTGTGGTTTGAACTTTCGACACCCTCCTTATGCTTCTACCCATGAGAGGTACCAGTGAGGAACAGTTTATTGTCTGGAAGTCATGACAAAATCATCATGCAATAGTGAATTTACCCATCCTTGTGCACTTGTCATCTCTTAGTTTGCCCTTGCTATACATTTAGCCTTACTGTTACTTTTTGCGACCTTAGTTCAGTCCATTGTGTATTCTATTGTTTTGAGCCACCTTTGGCATCTATGGACAGTTTAACAATGACCCTATCTCAAGTCTAAAGTGGCTTTCTCATCTCTCCTACATCTTGCAATGAAAAAAAAAAGCCATGAGGTCGAAGGAATTGTCCGTAGAGCTCAGAGACAGGATTGTGTTGAGGCACAGATCTGGGGAAGGGTACCAAAACATTTCTGCAGCATTGAAGGTCCCCAAGAACACAGTGGCCTCCATCACTCTTAAATGGAAGAAGTTTGGAACAACCAAGACTCTTCCTAGAGCTGGCTGCCCGGCCAAACTGATCAATCGGGGGAGAAGGGCCTTGGTCAGGGAGGTGACCAAGAACCTGATGGTCATTCTGACAGAGCTCTAGAGTCCCTCTGTGAAGATGGGAGAACCTTCCTGAAAGACAACCATCTCTGCAGCACTCCACCAATCAGGCCTTTATGGTAGAGTGACCAGACGGAAACCACTCCTCAGTAAAAGGCACGACAGCCCGCTTGGAGTTTGCCAAAAGGCACCTAAAGACTCTCAGATCATGAGAAACAAGATTCTCTGGCCTGATGAATCCAAGATTGAACTCTTTGGCCTGAATGCCAAGCGTCACATCTGGAAGAAACCTGGCACCATCCTTATGGTGAAGCATGGTGGTGGCAGCATCAGACTAGGGCGAAGGTTAACTTTCCAACAGGACAACAACCCTAAGCACACAGCCAAGACAATGCAAGAGTGGCTTCGGAACAAGTCACTGAATGTCCTTGAGTGGCCCAGCCAGAGCCTGGACTTGAACCCGATTTAACATCTCTGGAGAGACCTGAAAATATCTGTGCAGCAACGCTCCCCATCCAATCTGACAGAGCTTGAGAGGATTAGCAGTGAAGAATGGGAGAAACTCCCCAAGTACAGGTGTGCCAAGCTTGTAGCGTCACACCCAAGAAGACTCAATGCTGTAATCGCTGGCAAAGGTACTGAGTAAAGGGTCTGAATACTTATATAAATGTTATATTTCAGTTTTGTCTTTTTTTTTTATTAGCAAAAATAAATGTTTTTGCTTTGTCATTATGGGGTATTGTGTGTAGATTTATGAGGGAGAAAAAAATGATTAAATACATTTTAGAATAAGGCTGTAACGTAACAATATGTAGAAAAAGTCAAGGGGCTGAATACATTCCCAATGCATTGTACATTGTTCAGTGCATCCCCAGTACAGGCAAAGCATAGTAGGTTCTTTACTGTGGACCTACATAGTAGGTTCTTTACTGTGTCAGGAAAAGGTTGAAGATACCAATCAACTGCTGTGCGTCTGGGAGGTGATGAATGTCTTTGTTTCCTGCCCGGGGCTAATTCCTTCCCACAGGCACACTTAATGCCAATGTGTTCTACATTACTTGTGAACACCATACACTCCTGAATCCATTTGTAAAAGCCTTTTGATTTCTGGTTTATAATCCTGTTATGAGCATGTGATCACAGAAACACTGCATGTGGATTCTATTCCCCATCCAGCCGTAATGTGTGAAATACACCAACGAAAAACACCACCAGCACATAAAATAATAATAAAATAAAATTGTATTTCTCACATGCGCCGAATACAACTGTTGTAGACTTTACCGTGAAATTCTTGCTTACGATCCCTTCCCAACAATGCAGAGTTTAAAATCCACAAGAATGCAACTATATACATGGAGTACCAGATCAATGTGGAGCTATATACAGGGAGCACCAGTACCAGATCAATGTGGTGCTATATACAGGGAGTACCAGTACCAGATCAATGTGGAGCTATATACAGGGAGTACCAGTACCAGATCAATGTGGAGCTATATACAGGGAGTACCAGTACCAGATCAATGTGGAGCTATATACAGGGAGTACCAGTACCAGATCAATGTGGAGCTATATACAGGGAGCACCAGTACCAGATCAATGTGGTGCTATATACAGGGTGTACCAGTACCAGATCAATGTGCAGCAATAAACAGGGAGTGCCAGTACTAGATCAATGTGGAGCTATATACAGGGAGTACCAGATCAATTTGCAGCTATACATTGATCTGGTACTGGTACTCCCTGTATATAGCTGCACATTGATCTGGTGCTCCTGTATATAGACTAGGCATCAGAATAGACAATAATAAGGTATTTAATGTAGATATGTACATGAAGGTAGGGTAAAGTGACTAGGAATCAGGATAGATAATAACAAGAGTAAAAAAACAAGTCCTCCCCCCTCTCCTCCACCCCTACTCCCCCTTCTCCTCACCCCATTGCTCCACCCCTCCTCCCCATCACTACTCCCCCCTCTCCTCCACCCCATTGCTCCACCACTCCTCCCCACCCCTACTCCCCCCTCTCCTCCACCCCTACTCCCCCTTCTCCTCCACCCCATTGCTCCACCCCTCCTCCCCATCACTACTCCCTCCTCTCCTCCACCCCTACTCCCCCTTCTCCTCCACCCCATTGCTCCACCCCTCCTCACCATCACTACTCCCCCCTCGCCTCCCCAACTAGCAGGTACCTCCATCCCTCCTTACCACGTCAGCCTTTTTTACCCCACTTTCCCTTCTAAAGGCCAGATTAAGCAATTAAGCCTGTCAAGAGGCGCAGCACTGCTGCCAGACTCTGAGCTGACCTGCGTGAATTGATTATTTGTTCAATTTTGTTTAGTTTTGTCTAAATCTAAGTGCGTCGCAAGTTTGATAGTGGATTGTACGTGTCATGTGTGATGACCTTAATCTTAATCGCTGTAATATGTGGAAAACATTACAATTACTACCGGAGGTTGTTTGGATTCAGTGAGTAAATCAGCCACCATCACCTACTCCCGTAAGTTTCTGCTCTCTTTCCGAGATAAAGCTCACACTCTCTACAATGCACATACACACACTGCTGAAACGACTACTGGACCTGAATGTCCTGAAAGGCCTCGCAGGATGGATGAACGACTTTTTAACTGACAGCCCACAGAGGGTCCACATGAATGGGGCCCTCTCTGATGAACTGACCCTGAACACAGGGTGTGTCCTTTCACCACTGTTATTCTCTTTCTACACTAATGAAATGAAGATCCAAGGAAACAATGTGAGCCTTTTGAAGTACGTGGATGACTTGGCTCTGATGGGACTCTTTTTTAAAGATGCTACGTTAGATGGGGACAGCTATTTTAAACAGACCAACCATCAAGAATGGTGCCAGTCAAGTGCCCTCCACATCAATGTGGAAAAGACAAAGGAGCTGATCATCAATGGCAACAACTTGCCAATGTCCCAACCACTGTCTCTGAACGACCAACCAGTGGAGGTGGTTGAGTGTTTTAAATACTTAGGAACACAAATTGATAACAAGCTGGGTTTTACAGAGATGGCAGACTGTATTTTTATAAAAGCAAGTCAGTACCTGTTTTTAATCAGGAAATTTAAGGTGTTTGGGGTCAGCCAGGATGTTCTAGAGAGGATGTACAACAGCTTGCTGGAGGGCATCCTCACGTTCAATATGACAGTCTGTTATGGTAATCTGAGCAGGAGGAGCAGAGGCCAACTGACCAGAATAGTAAACACAGCTCACAAAGTAATTGGTCGACCACAGGCACATTTGAGCAGTCTGTTCCACAAGGCAACCAAAAAGAAGACACTGCTGTCATTGGCGATCCCTCCCACCCTCAACACCATCAGTTGGAGAGGCTTCCCTCTGGCCGGCGCTTCAGAATGCTCATGGCCAAGAAAAACATGTTCACACATTCATTCGTTCCTTGTGCTGTTGGACTACTAAATGCAAATTAAATTGTATCGGTATATGTACCTACAGTTGAAGTCAGAAGTTTACATACCCCTTAGCCAAATACATTTAAACTCAGTTTTTCACAATTCCTGACATTTAATCCTTGTAAAATGTCCTGTTTTATGTCAGTTAGGATCACCACTTTATTTTAAGAATGTGAAATGTCAGAATAATAGTAGAGAGAATTATTTATTTCAGCTTTTATTTCTTTCATCACATCGCCAGTGGGTCAAAAGCTTACATACATTCAATTAGTATTTGGTAGCATTGCCTTTAAATTGTTTAACAAGGGTCAAACGTTCTGGGTAACCTTCCACAAACTTCCCACAATAAGTTGGGTGAATTATGGCCCATTCCTCCAGTCAGAGCTGGTGTAACTGAGTCAGGTTTGAGGCCTCCTTGCTCACACACGCTTTTTCAGTTCTGCCTACAAATTTTCTATAGGCTTGAGGTCAGGTCTTTGTGATGGCCACTCCAATACCTTGACTTTGTTGTCCTTAAGCCATTTTGCCACAACTTTGGAAGTATGCTTGGGGTCACTGTCCATTTGGAAGACCCATTTGCGACCAAACTTTAACTTCCTGACTGATGTCTTGAGATGTTGCTTCAATATAGCCACATAATTTTCCTCCCTCATGATGCCATCTATTTTGTGAAGTGCACCAGTCCCTCCTGCAGCAAAGCACCCCCACAACATGATGCTGCCACCCCCGTGCTTCACGGTTGGGATGGTGTTCTTCGGCTTGCAAGCCTCCCCCTTTTTCCTCCAAACATAACGATGGTCATTATGGCCAAATAGTTCTATTTTTGTTTCATCAGACCAGAGGACATTTCTCCAAAAAGTATGGTCTTTGTCCCCATGTGCAGTTGCAAACCATAGTCTGGCTTTTTTTATGGTGGTTTTGGAGCAGTGGCTTCTTTCTTGCTGAGCGGCCTTTCAGGTTATGTTGATATAGGACTTGTTTTACTGTGGATATAGATACCTTTGTACCTGTTTCCTCCAGCATCCTCACAAGGTCTTTGCTGTTGCTCTTGGATTGATTTTCACTTTTTGTACCAAGGTACGTTCATCTCTAGGAGACAGAACGCATCTCCTTCCTGAGCGGTATGACAGTTGTGTGGTCCCATGGTGTTTATAATTGCGTACTATTGTTTGTACAGATGAACGTGGTACCTTCAGGCGTTTTTTATCTGAGGTCTTTTGATTTTCCCATGATGTCAAGCAAAGAGGCACTGAATTTGAAGGAGAGAATTAGTCTCTTCCTCATGACTCTCCTGCGTTTCCCGTGGTGCTAGGCCTATCCTGGTTAGCTTGTCATGACCCCATTGTTTCTTGGCAACGGAGGGTTCTCACGGGGTGGTCGCGAGAGTGCTCGGGGAGGTGTTTAGGGGTTTCCGTTGGTGCTACCACGGTGGAAAGTCCAGACCAGGTCTCCACCGTGCGTATTCCCCCTGAATATGCCGATGTGGCTCTCGCCTTCTCCAAGAAGAATGCGACTCAATTTCCACAGCATCGACAGGGGGATTATGCGATAAGTCTCCTGATAGACGCCACACTTCCCAGGAGTCATGTGTATCCTCTGTCACAAGCGGAGACAGCGGCTATGGAAACATATGTCTCCGAATCCCTGCTCCAGGGGTACATTCGGTCCTCCACTTCACCTGCCTCCTCAAATTTCTTTTTTGTGAAGAAGAAGGAGGAAGGTCTGCGCCCATGTATTGACTATCGAGGTCTAAATCAGATCACGGTGAGGTACAGTTACCCGCTAACTCTCATCACCACTGCGATTGAGTCAATGCACGGGGCATGCTTCTTCACCAAACTAGATCTCAGGAGCGCTTAAAACCTGGTGCGTATCCAGGAGGAAGACAAGTGGAAGACGGCATTCAGTACCACCTCAGGGAATTATGAGTACTTTGTCATGCTGTACGGGTTGATGAATGCTCCATCAGTCTTCCAAGCCTTTGTAGACGAGATTTTCAGGGACCTGCACGGGCAGGGTGTAGTGGTGTATATTGATGACATTCTAATATACTCCGTTACATGCGCCGAGCATGTGTCCCTGGTGCGCAGGGTGCTTGGACGATTGTTTGAGAATGACCTGTATGTCACGGCTGAGAAATGCCTGTTCTTCCAGCAGTCCGTCTCCTTCCTAGGGTACCGCATTTCCACCTCTGGGGGTGGAGATGGAGAGTGACCGCATTGTAGCTGTGCGTAATTGGCCGACTCCCACCACAGTGAAGGAGGTGCAGCAATTTTTAGGGTTTGCCAATTACTACCGGAGGTTTATCCGGGGTTTTGTTCAGGTAGCTGCTCCCATTACCTCACTATTGAAGGGGGGTCCGGTGCGGTTGCAGTGGTCGGCTGGGGCGGACAGGGCTTTTAGGAAACTGAAGGCTCTGTTTATCTCGGTTCCTGTGCTGGCTCATCCGGATCCGTCTTTGCAATTCATAGTGGAGGTGGACGCGTCTGAGGCTGGGATAGGAGCTGTGCTCTCTCAGCGCTCGGGTACGCCATCTAAGCTCCGCCCCTGTGCCTTCTTTTCTAAGAAGCTCAGCCCGGCGGAGCGAAACTATGATGTGGGGGACCGGGAGCTGTTGGCTGTCGTCAAGGCTTTGAAGGTGTGGAGACATTGGCTTGAGGGGACTAAACCCCCTTTTCTCATCTGGACTGACCACCGCAATCTGGAGTACAGGCTAGGTGGGCCATGTTTTTCACCCGTTTTGTGTTTACCCTCTCTTACAGACCAGGTTCCCTGAACGTTAAGGCAGACGCACTGTATGACACAGAGGAGTGGTCCATGGATCCCACTCCCATAATTCCAGCCTCTTGTTTGGTGGCACCGGTAGTGTGGGAGCTGGATGCGGACATTGAACGGGCGTCACGTGCAGAGCCCGTTCCCCCTGAGTGTCCAGCTGTGCATCGGTACGTTCAGTCTGCTGTCCGCGTCCGATTGATCTACTGTGCTCAAATGTCACCCTCCTCTGGTCATCCTAGGATTGATCGGACAATGCGTTGTCTTAGTGGGAGGTACTGGTGGCCCACTTTAGCTAAAGACGTGAGGGTTTATGTTTCCTCCTGCTCAGTGTGCACTCAGTGCAAGGCTCCTAGACACCTACCCAGGGGTAAGTTACAACCCTTACCCGTTCCACAACGGCCGTGGTCGCACTTGTCGGTGGATTTTATAACCAATCTTCCACCTTCACAAGGTAACACCACGATCCTGGTTGTCGTTTTTCTATGTCCTGTCATCTCCTCTCTTTGCCCGGTCTCCCTATGGCCCTACAAACGGCGGAGGCTCTGTTTACACACGTCTTTCGGCACTACGGGGTGCCTGAGGATATAGTGTCTGATCGGGGTCCCCAGTTCACTTCAAGGGTCTGGAAGGTGTTCATGGAACGTCTGGGGGTCTCCGTCAGCCTTACCTCGAGTTTTCACCCTGAGAGTAACGGGCAGGTGGAGAGAGTTAACCAGGATGTGGGTAGGTTTCTGAGGTCTTATTGCCAGGACCGGCCGGAGAAGTGGGCGGAGTTTGTGCCCTGGGCAGAGATGGCTCAGAACTCGCTCCGCCACTCCGCCACTCCTCCACTAACCTCTCTCCCTTTCAGTGTGTATTTGGGTATCAACCGGTTCTGGCCCCTTGGCATCAGAGTCAGACCGAGGCTCCTGCGGTGGACGACTGGTTCCGGCGTGCCGAGGAAACCTGGGACGCCGCTCATGTCCGCCTTCAGCGCGTCGTGCGGCGCCAGAAAGTTGTCGCAGACCGTCGCCGCAGTGAGGACCGGTCTGGCTCTCGACCAGAAACCTGCCCCTCCGCCTGCCCTGCCGGAAGCTGGGTCCGCGGTTTGTGGGGCCGTTTAAAGTCCTGAGGAGAGTGAACGAGGTATGTTATACGTTAAAGCTCCCCCCCCCACTACCATATTAACCCCTCGTTCCATGTGTCTCTCCTCAGGCCGGTGGTGGCTGGCCCGCTCCAGGAGGCTGAGGTGCGGGAGGTTCCTCCGCCCCCTCTGGACATTGAGGGGGTCCCGGCATACTCCATTCGATCCATCCTGGATTCGAGATGTCGGGCGTGGGGCCTTCAGTTCCTCGTGGACTGGGAGGGGTACGGTCCGGAGGAGAGATGCTGGGTTCCGGTGGAGGATGTGTTAGATCCTTCCATGCTTCGAGAGTTCCATCGTCTCCATCCGGTTTGCCCTGCACCTCGTCCCCGAGGCCGGTGTTGACATGCGGCTGGAGCCGCGCGTCGGGGGGTACTGTCACGACTTCTGCCAAAGTCGATGCCCCTCCTTCCTCGGGTGGTGCTCGGCCGTCGACGTCACCGGTCTTCTAGCCATCATTGATCAGTTTTTCATTTTCCATTGGTTTTGTCTTGTCTTCCTACACACCTGTTTTCAATCCCATTAATTACATGTTGTGTATTTAACCCTCTGTTTCCCCTCATGTCCTTGTCGGTGGTTGTTTGTGATGTTATGTTACATGTGTATTTTGTATCGGTGTGCGACGGGTTATTTTTACCCATGTTATTTTGTACTTTGGTTTTGGAGTTTGTTTTTGTCATTAAAAACTGCAGTTTAACCAATTTGGTTTCTCCTGCGCCTGACTTCCCTGCCACCTACATACACGATTATGACAAACGTTTTTTTCAATCTATTAAATTCAAATAACACTCCTCTATTTCTGCTCATTAAAGTGTTGCAACACCCCCTGACTGTGGAGGAAAACATCCCTACAAAGGATGCACCATTACAGTATGGTACAGGGAAGGTGAGGGCTGTCTGTATCTGTTAACCTACCTGCTCTGTCTCTGTGAACCTACCTGCTCTGTCTCTGTGAACATACCTGCTCTGTCTCTGTGAACATACCTGCTTTGTCTCTGTGAACATACCTGCTCTGTCTCTGTTAACCTACCTGCTCTGTCTCTGTGAACCTACCTGCTCTGTCTCTGTGAACATACCTGCTCTGTCTCTGTGAACATACCTGCTCTGTCTCTGTCTCTGTTAACCTACCTGCTCTGTCTCTGTGAACCTACCTGCTCTGTCTCTGTCTCTGTTAACCTACCTGCTCTGTCTCTGTCTCTGTTAACCTACCTGCTCTGTCTCTGTTAACCTACCTGCTCTGTCTCTGTGAACATACCTGCTCTGTCTCTGTTAACCTACCTGCTCTGTCTCTGTGAATCTACCTGCTCTGTCTCTGTGAACATACCTGCTCTGTCTCTGTCTCTGTTAACCTACCTGCTCTGTCTCTGTCTCTGTTAACCTACCTGCTCTGTCTCTGTTAACCTACCTGCTCTGTCTCTGTGCACCTACCTGCTCTGTCTCTGTCTCTGTTAACCTACCTGCTCTGTCTCTGTTAACCTACCTGCTCTGTCTCTGTTAACCTACCTGCTCTGTCTCTGTGAACCTACCTGCGCTGGCTCTGTGAACATACATGCTCTGTCTCTGTGAACATACCTGCTCTGTCTCTGTGAACATACCTGCTCTGTCTCTGTGAACATACCTGCTCTGTCTCTGTGAACATACCTTCTCTGTCTCTGTGAACATACCTGCTCTGTCTCTGTGAACATACCTTCTCTGTCTCTGTGAACATACCTGCTCTGTTTCTGTGAACTTACCTTCTCTGTTTCTGTGAACATACCTGCTCTGTCTCTGTGAACATACCTGCTCTGGCACTGTGAACATACCTTCTCTGTTTCTGTGAACTTACCTGCTCTTACAGTTTCTGCAGCCAATGTTTATCTGCTCTAACAGTAGCAGGCTAAACCCAGGGTTATAGCATAACAAAGGTAGTTGTTGTTTGAGCCCATAACTAGAAACAGCCATGTATGCTTTCTGTGGTCAGTAAATAGAGAGGAGGGGCTTCCGACAGATATATGGCTGTGCTGCTGTCTTGTGTTTGCTGTGTTTATAATCAATACAGATGTCCTGATGTTTTAGTGACCGCTATTACTTTAAGGCAGAACTTTAAGAGCCTGGGATCCTAAAGGGGAGTTCACTGCTCAGCCCTCAGATGGCCCCTCCAACAGACAAAGCCTACTGGCTACACTGACTGGACAGGAGCTGACCTCCCTGAACAGCCCCACCCTCCAGTGACCTCCACCTCCACCCCCTACCCTTCACAGCCCCTCTCTGGGCTGATGGATCTCTGGACTGGGAGCATTCTCGGGAGCAGAAGAGGGTCCCATGGACAGAGCAGGGGTACAGAACGGACAGACAGCAATGCTCATCATCCCCCAACACCCAGCTAGTCCAGACCTCATGTATCCTCTCCTTCACATTCCCTCCATCTCACCCAGTCTCCTCGCCCTCTCCCTGGGTCTGCTTTGGCCTCTCTGCTCTGCTCTCCCCTCCCCCTCTCCCTGTCCCTGCTTCGGCCCCTCTCCCCTTTGGGGGAGTGGAAGAGAATTGCGAGGGGAGGCAACCTGCTCCACGCTACTGTTAAAATAATTATACAATTTTAAATGTTTTATTTAACAGAACTAAATAATGCAAGGTGTGGGTCAACAGCAGCAACTGCCCTGGGGCCGCAGGGAGGCAGTCTGGAGTAGATTGAGAGGTACAGAGGGGTTTTCATCACAGAGTCAATCACTAAAACAGCAGAGAGATAGAAGATTCACAGAACATGTAGTTCTCCTTATCGCCCTCCAGCAGTGATCCAGTACAGATGGAGGATCTTCTATTGAGACAGTTTGCTACAGCAGGAAAATAATCTGGCAGCAATAGGATTATAATGAATGGACATTTTTCTAGGGGTTGATACATTTTATATTAGGGCAAATCTAGTGTGTGTGTGTGTGTGTGTGTGTGTGTGTGTGTGTGTGTGTGTGTGTGTGTGTGTGTGTGTGTGTGTGTGTGTGTGTGTGTGTGTGTGTGTGTGTGTGTGTGTGTGTGTGTGTGTACTTGTGTTTGTTAATGTGTGTGCGTGCGCGTTTGTGTGTGTGCTCATTTGAGAGAACATTTTTCAGTGAGCTCTGTTTAGATATGCATCACACGGGTAAAGCCCGTAGGCCCCTCCTACTCTCTTAACCTCAATTACAGCAGAGCAATGATACAATGACATCCTCCTGCCTTAATCCACAGACTAACAAACATCAACACATCATAACACAGGAAAAGAGGACCAACTTAATCTGACAGCTTGCACACCCTCAATGAGTTTATACAATGGCTTACTTCATGGCATTCAATGGCCCCTGTTCTGCATTTACAACTAGCTACTCCACTACTCAGTCTACAAGATGAGGGAGCTGAATATGGCATGGAATCAGAGAAAGGCAGAAGGACGACTCAACACAAAGGTAAAACTGGAGAGGAGAGGAGAGGAGAGGAGAGGAGAGGAGAGGAGAGGAGAGGAGAGGAGAGGAGAGGAGAGGAGAGGAGAGGAGAGGAGAGGAGAGGAGAGGAGAGGATACCAATAATAGTGGTGAGCATCTCTGCTGTAGTATGTTAGTCACAGACACCGTCTGCCTCCCACACTCTGATGACCAACTAACTGATCCAATACAATGAGGGAACAGAGATAACATCACACTCTGATTAACTAACTGATCCAATACAATGAGGGAACAGAGATAACATCACACTCTGATTAACTAACTGATCCAATACAATGAGGGAACAGAGATAACATCACACTCTGATGACCAACTAACTGATCCAATACAATGAGGGAACAGAGATAACATCACACTCTGATGACCAACTAACTGATCCAATACAATGAGGGAACAGAGATAACATCACACTCTGATTAACTAACTGATCCAATACAATGAGGGAACAGAGATAACATCACACTCTGATTAACTAACTGATCCAATACAATGAGGGAACAGAGATAACATCACACTCTGATGACCAACTAACTGATCCAATACAATGAGGGAACAGAGATAACATCACACTCTGATTAACTAACTGATCCAATACAATGAGGGAACAGAGATAACATCACACTCTGATTAACTAACTGATCCAATACAATGAGGGAAAAGAGATAACATCACACTCTGATTAACTAACTGATCCAATACAATGAGGGAACAGAGATAACATCACACTCTGATTAACTAACTGATCCAATACAATGAGGGAAAAGAGATAACATCACACTCTGATTAACTAACTGATCCAATACAATGAGGGAACAGAGATAACATCACACTCTGATTAACTAACTGATCCAATACAATGAGGGAAAAGAGATAACATCACACTCTGATTAACTAACTGATCCAATACAACGATGGAAGAGAGATAACGTCACATTATGTAATTGCAGCAGTCCATCTGTGAAATTAGCCTGGGGTTGTATCCTGTTTCCCAACAGGTCGTGACAGCTCCCTCCCTGGGTTCTCACCAACAACACCCACGTTTCTCCTACAGATACTGGAGAAATACTAAAAGAGAACATTTGCCATTGTCTGTAGGTTGGTAGGACTAGGGTGTGAAAGAACAGTTCAGAGCTTCTGCTCTTTTCTATAATCTGTGGGGGACACAATATACAGTACGGTCTATACTTGGCATGTAGGTTTCACTATGGATGACACAAACTGGGATATGGGGGAGGGGAATGGGCGAGGTATATAAAAATGTAATACTGTAGTATTTACTATAGTTAAAAAAGTGTAGTGTTTTTGCTGACATTACTGCAGTATTTATTTTGTGGATACTGTTGTGGTATTTACTACAATATTCTACTGTACAAAATTTGACAGTAAGCACTACACAATTGAGGGATACCACAGTGTGTAGTATAGTAGTGTATAGTATACTACTGTACATAATTTGATAGTAAATACTGTAGTATTCTACAATAAACTGTAGTATTTTTTCATGCTTGGATTGTACTGTAGTCGTGTACCAGTAAGACACAACTTCCGGCCTAAACAGTACAAGCTGTCTATACAGTACATTCCTTGGATGGTCAGACAACACCATAATGTGCCTGACACTCAATATGTCACTTAGGAAATACACATTTTAACACTGAGAAGAAAAAAACTGTAATGTACAGAAAGTTCCAGCAAGTCATTGGAGTTTTTTTGGGCATGTTTGTTACAAAGCTGATGAGTCCCACTGGGATGCTATTGGAGGATAGTTTAACCAATAAGGCCCGAGGGGGTGTGGTATATGGCCAATATACCACAGCTAAGGGCTGTTCTTATGCACGACGCATCGCGGAGTGACTAGACACAGACCTTAGCCCTGGTATATTGGCCATATACCACAAACCCCTGAGGTGTCTTGTCTTATTGCTATTATAAACTGGTTACCAACGTAATTAGAGCAGTAAAAATAAATGTTTTGTCATACCCGTGGTATACCACGGCTGTCAGCCAATCAGCATTCAGGGCTCGAACCATCCAGTTTATAATGTTTTGTAATTGTTAAGACATCTCCACCATTCTGCTCCTAATTCGAAAACATGCATTGGTACGGCAGAATGAATCTATTTCCAGTTAGAAACATTTTGGAGGGAAGGGAAAGTATCGTGCAGTGCTTAGAAACATCCTTAAGTAGATTGAGAGCTTTCGCTAATGAGTCAAGTGGCTTTCGAATCACTTGTCCAGTTAAATCTACTCACAGAGATAGGGAGTAAAGAGGATAGGCTAGATTTGAAGGGATGAGACTGTATTGATATATTCTTGAACTTTCTCTCCTCATGTCCAGTGGATAATGTGGTGTGTTAGCTAGAGTGAGTCTCTGTATGTCTCCCTTCCTATTCTCCAGTAAGTCAGTCTTCCGTTCTGCAGACCACAGCATGGAGAGAGGTCAGTTTGTGTTACCTCCCGTAGCTCCCGGGATGAGACCCAACTCACCAATGAATTTCTTTCACACACAGCGAGCACTTCGCAGATAAAACATGTTTCCTTTCACCAGGGAGTTTAAAAGAGTGGTCACTGAGCAAATTAGACTGACCTCAGTCCCCAACCCTCCCTGGCCCCCACAGCCTTACTCTGCCTCCGGGGCCTTTCTCTCCTATTTCTCCTCTCTTTCATCTCTCTTGTCTCTCAGCTGCTTTCACTGGGAGGTGGTCCTTTTTTCTGCTCATGTCGCGTTCCTGAAAGAGAAAGTCACCATCAATCAGACCACCCTGCTACTGAAAACACCAACCACATCACCATGACAACCTATAGAGATGGGAGGGAGCAATACATTACAATAGTTTCATTAATGGGTGGGAGGGGAGGAGATGGATGGATGGGAGAGGAGGAGGAGGTGGAGAGAGAAGAGAGAGGGGGAGTGTTTAGGTGTTTAGACTCTGAACTCTTAATTGTAATCTGTGGAGTGTGGTGTAGTGTACAGATGAGAAAAGTAGATATACTGACACACCTTGTCACTGAGATGTCCTCAGCTCAGACCTCTGTCCTCTCCTCACTCCGCATGCCTGCTGCTTGTTTATCATGGATAATTGTCCCTCTGAGGGATTTTAATGTTCTTTGAATTCCTCTTTTTTTCTTCCCTTATTTGTTTATTTTGTTTATTTATCATAATATTTTTGACACATTATATAAATGCAGAGGTAGGAGATGAGCAGCCAGTCACGATGACGTAGTTTAGTAGCCTAGACTACACTCAACCATAAGCTTCCATGTTGTTTTCATTAATAAACACTGATTGGTTCAATTACCATAAAGTGCAGCTGAACACACTGATTGGCAAGTGTGTTTTTCTGTTGCTAATTACAAAAACTAGGTTTCAGTCTTGGAGGTGTGTCTCCTGACCAATTCCGCATTTGGTTAATGATGTTTGTCCCTCATGAGTCACTGTAGGAAGCCTATTTCACTTCTTCAAAATCACCAGAATGAATCTAAAATAACTTAAGAAATATGTAATTACTTTTAAAGTGTTTGCCGAGGATGTTTTATATGCTCAATTTTACACCTAACTAAGGTGTTTTGTGCAGTATTTCTGAAATTTAAAAATGTGTGATGTGTTGTCTTGTGTAAACAAGTCAGAGCTGCTGGGCAGGTCTGTCTCACTGTCTATGCTATTGTTTAGAGAGCAATCCCTGCAGCTGTTCACCCCATGTCGGTGGGAAAATGTACATCGTCAAATCAAAACCCAACCTTCATTTACCCGTTGTGACACATGGATGTTCCAAACTCCGTTTTAGATGAGACCAAAATTATCCTATTTACATTTTGTAGTCAAGTTTGACACTAGAATTACTGTTTCTGACTCATATCAATAGCACATAGGCCATTTTCAAAGGGATTCGTTACTTTTTAAAGGCAGTTGCTCTTTAAGGGGAGAAACATAGCGGGTCAAACTGAGCCCTTTTGATAATTCACCCATCCAGCTAAACATTTATATACTCATAAAAGATCATTATATCTATGTTTTTTTTGTTTTACTTAATATCTAGCAGACACTCGTATCAAGAGCGACATACAGTTAGTTAGTGTATTCATCTTCAGATAGCTAGGTGGGACCACCACATATCTCAGTCATAATAAGTCAATTTTCCCTCAATAAAGTAGCTATTAGCGAAGTCAGTGCTAGTAGGGGGAGGAAGTCAAGTGTGAGTGTTAGTTTCTGAAAGGTGGAGTGCTGTGGGAATATTTAAGAAACTGTTTGAAGAGGTAGAGTTTCAGATGTTTTCGGAAGATGGCCAGCGACTCTGCTGTTCTAGCTTTAGGGGGAAGGTGGTTCAACCATTGGAGTGCCAGGACAGAGAAGAGCTTGGACTGGGCTTAGCGGGAGCTGCCTTCCCATAGGGGTGGGAGAGCCAAGAGACCAGAGGTGGCAGAACAGAGTACTTGGATTGGGGTGCAGAGATTGAACATAGCTTGTAGGTATTGAGGGATAGTTCCTCTTGCTGCTCCGGTGGAAAGTATCATGGTGTTCTAGTGGATGCGAGCTTAGACTGGAAACCAGTGGAGTGTGCGGAGGAGCAAGTGACATGCGAGAACTTGGGAAGGTTGAAAACCAGACGGGCTGCAGGGTTCCGGATACATTGCAGGTGTTTGATGGCACAAGCGGGTACCCCAGACAACAACAAATTGCAGTAGTCCAGACAGGAGATGACAAGTGCCTGGATTAGGACCTACACCTCTTCCTGTGTGAGCTAGGGTCATACTCTATGGATGTTGTAGAGCAAGGACCTGCAGTACCGAATCACTGCTTTGATGTTTGCAGAAAATGACAGGGTGTTGTACAGGGTCACACCAAGGGTCTTTGCACTCTGGGAGGGGGACACCGTGGAGTTGTCAACCGTGATGGAGAGGTCTTGGAGAGGTTGTCGGAGGTTGAGCTTAAGGGGGTGGGCTGACATCCAAGCTGAGATGTCTGCCAGGCACGCAGAGAAACGTGTCGCCACCTGGGTGTCAGAATGGGGAAGGAGAAAAGTAGTTGAGTGTCATCTGCATAGCAATGATAGGAGAGACCATGTGAGGATATGATGGAGCCGAGGGTCTTGGTGTATAGAGAGAAGAGGAGAGGGCCTAGAACCGAGCCCTGAGGGACACCGGTAGTGAGAGTACATGGTGCAAACACAGATCCTCTCCACGTCACCTGGTAGGAGCGGCCTGCCAGGTAGAATGCAATCCAATAGTGTGGAGAGACTGAGACACCCAGCCCTGAGAGGGTGGAGAGGAGGATCTGATGGTTCACGGTGTCAAAGACAGCAGATAGATCTAGGAGGATGAGAACAGAGGAGAGAGAGAGTCAGATTTGGCAGTGAGGAGGACCCTTCGTGACAAAGAGGAGAACAGTCTTGGTTGAATGACCCGTCTTGAAGCCTGACTGGTTAGGGTCAAGGAGATCATTCTGAGATAGCAAAAGATTTGGTCTGAGACAGCACGCTCAAGTGTTTTGGAAAGGAACGTTTTTTGGTGTTAGATGGTTGGAGTGTTGTTGTTTTTTTACTCTTGACATGTTGAAGTCAGAGGGGACGCAGCCAGGGTTCAGGGATGAGTTGATGAGGGATCAGTGAATGTCAACATGCTTGCTGCTCCATTTGTATTTGGCCTGGACAGTTAAAGTAACGTGGTGATTTACATCCATTCAGGGTTGAAAGAGGCAGTGTTTTGGTGAGGGTTTCTGCAGGGCCTCTGTCCTTCAGTTGTTTAATTTGATAATGGTAACCTCAGCGCTACTCAAGCTCCTGTGCCTCTGAGTCCTGCTCTGGGTCACTAGGACTTGAAAGATAGTTGGTACCAGGTTTCTGTTCCCTTCCAACTGACGGATGGACAGCTAGACGGACACACAGACAGACGGACAGGCAGGCAGGCGGGCGGACAGATAAACAGACAGACTGACGAAATGGAGCACTGGGGAAACGGAGTAGCTAGTTTGTCAGAAATGAATTCCAAACTTCAAAAAGCATGGCTGTAAGAATAATCGATGTGTCTAAAGCCATGGCGCAGGTGATACGGCTGTATGAATAATCAATGTGCCTCATTTGAACAGACCATTTCCATTACATTGTTGTAACCCTTAGGCAGGCTCTGCTTATGATATGAAGCTTCATAGACACTGTATAAGAGGGATCCCCAACTGGCGACCTGCGGGTGATTTTATTTGGCACCCCAAGTTATCGGGGTAAAACATTATAACATACTGGATATATTTTTTCATTGTTGGACATAAAAGATTGTCAAACCATGAGAAAATCAGCTCCAAGTGATTTAATTTTTGGAAATCTGTTCCAAAGTATTACCATGCATAGTGGAGATCATATGCAAATGTTGGTTGAAAATGATTGTTTTAGTCAAATATTATATCTGTTTAGTCTTCTTGCGGCTGAATGTAGCTGATGATCCCTGATCTTTACAGTGGCGAGAATTAATTCAAGGTTTCTTGATCACTATTCTAACAGGTAATGCTGACTAAAGATACTTTTCTACACAAGTCATCTACACAATGCCAAACAAAACAAAAAATTATAATCTCATTTTAGATTTCAAAGAACCTGTACCTACTGTACACTACTCAGAGTACCCATTTAAAGCTTGCAGAAATTCCTGCCTAATGAGAAATGGACTTCAATTGAAAAAGAATGATACATCTTCTGAAGATTCATATTCTATAGGTAAAGAGTGTAGGCTTCATTTACATTTGATCACAGTGAGCCACATTTCAGCAATTACAACTTCCAGCCTTCAATACCCATTCAAACCAGAGACAAGCCAAAGTGTGCTCTCACGTCTCATCTTCATGGCATATGAGAACAAGATGTTGTTATGCGTTCACATACGCGTACACACACAACACACACAACACAGATAGCAATGGGAAACCACATACTGAAGTTCATTGAACAAAAACCAAACACTGTTTGTGCCAACAAAGTGCTCATCCGAGTCATTTAAAAGTGGAAAGGAAATGAAACTGAAGGCTCAATAATACCACCTGCCATAGCAGCAGGCAGCCAGGCCACCTGGTACTGCCAACCTAACAGGAGGGAGGGATCCAACAGAGACATGTGGCAGCAGCAACCCAAGCAAACTCTCTGTTTCTCCAACACTGCCTAATTACTGCTTCCGCACCCTGGCCAAGCATATTGTAATTATAGGACACACACACGCACCTATGCACTTCTACACACACACACACACACACACACACACACACACACACACACACACACACACACACACACACACACACACACACACACACACACACACACACACACACACACACACACACACACACACACTCACATAAGACTTAATGCCTACATTATTGTGTACCAGATGAGAATCTGTGGGTTTATGGTTCCTCTCTCTCTCTCTCTTCTCAGTGGACCTGTGGGTTTCTATCATTTTATAGGAGACCAATTTCCAGACTTGCAGCATCCCAAATGATACACTAACCGGACAGTTTATTAGGTACACCCCCCCCCCCCCCCCCGCCTCCAGAACAGCCTGAATTCTCCGAGTTGTGGGTTATACAAGTCGGAAACGTTCCACAGGGATGTTGGTCCATGCTGATGTAATGGCATCACTCAGTTGCTGCAGATTGGACAACGGTACACCACCGCCCCCAGCCTGTACCGTTGACGCCAGGCAGGATGGGTCCATGGACTGACACAACAGGAACTGGGATTTGTCAGACCAGGCAATATTTTTCCTCAGTTGTCCAGTGTTGGTGATCGCGTGCCCACTGGAGCCACTTCTTGTTTTTAGCTGATAGGAGTGGAACCCGGTGTGGTCGTCTGCTGCAATAGCCCACCTGTGCCAAGGATCGATGAGTTTCAAGATGCCGTGCCTGGCACCGACGATCATACCACGCTCAAAGTCGCTTAGGTCACTCGTTTTGCCCATTCTAATGTTAATACGAACAGTAACTGAATACCTCAATGCCTATCTGCCTGCGTTATTATAGCAAGCCACAGTCACATGACTCACTGTCTGTAGGAGCGATCCATTTTTGTGAACTGGGTGGTGTACCTAATAAACTAATATGCTAATTAGTATAAATGCGTGTTAACAGTTGTTTAAGGTCAGTGAGCTCCAATTGTCCCTGCTGTATTAAACAGCTCTCAGCTATACACAGTTCACAGTGAGATTCCATTAGACACAATGTTTTCCAAAAACAGCCAAAAGGTCATAATTTCCATGAGTCATGAGGGTGTTGTACATCATGTCATCTTGTCTCTAATGCATCTCTTCTTTATTCCACTGGCCAATTTACTTTATAAATAATTAAAATAGCGTTTATAAACAGCAGTCGTTTTTTTTTTACATCCGCCAATTGGCAGGAAGCCTCAGGGCACAGCATATTATTTATTCATGAGGACCCAAACCTTTGGGAGGATAATCCTTGATAGAGGGACAAGTTGGCTAGAGGGCGTCATACAGAATGGCTCAGAGCTGGCAGAACTGCTGGGCTGTGCCAAACTTTTAATAGCTGTCAATCAATCTGGCAATAGCCCACACTCTCGCTCTCTCTCGGCTCAACAATATAACTTTTTACCCAATTTTCGAAACAGCAGTGGCGTCTCCCTTCATTTGGTGTGTCACAAATCGATGTCACTTTTCTCGTTATTTTTACCAAACTAAATGCACATAGTTTGGTCTGGTTGGTATCTCACTCCTCTCAGACATCAGAATCTGACCCAGCCTATGTCCATCTGGGCTGAGTTACTCTTGGGCCCTCTCATCCGGCCTGCCATGTGAACCAAGCTAAAGACAGACAGTCCACTGGGTATATTCCACATTGGTTCATCATCATATGGTCTTGATTCTCTCTCTCTCATACACATATATATGCTCTAACCACTAGGCTACCTGCCGCCCCAGAATTACATTACACTTAGGGGCGGCAGGTCGCCTAGTGGTTAGAGCGTTTGGCCAGTAACCGAAAGGTTGCTGGATCGAATCCACCAGCTGACAAGGTACAGATCTGTTATTCTGCCCTGAACAAGGCAGTTTACCCAGTGTTCCCCGGTAGGCCGTCATTGTAAATAAGAATTTGTTCTGAACTGACTTGCCTAGTTAAATAAAGGTTAAATAAAAATCAAATTCAAAATGAGGGGTGCTGGGCCTTGAAACTCGGTAGGCCTGTGAGTAACAGCCAGAACACAGGGGGTTGTGTGGGAGATCTCTACTGTACAAACTGTGCTTTGTATAATGCTCCATGATGGATTGACCATTTGCAGGGAGAAGACAGCCCTGTTGTTACCATCCTATCCTCTCACTCGCTCTCTAACACACACATACACACACATTATGGGTTAGTGAGCATTGATCTGATCTGAGAGGCAGGCAGTTGATCATATTATCCCCTGTAGGTTCTCATTTCAAGCTGAGCTGCTGCCCTGTCAGAAATAGGATTTCTCTGCTCCTGTAGTTATCGGAGAGACTTAGGCTCAGAGATGGGGAGAGATTCTGGGCAGGCAGGAGGAAAAGAAAAACAAAGAGAGATGAAAGTAAAAGCAGAGGAGGGATAGAGACAGAGAGAGAGAGAGAGAGAGAGAGAGAGTAGAGAGAGACACAGGGAGCATGGGCTCCTGAGTTCTTCTGCAAAAATATTAATTTAGAGATGGATAAATGTAGATAAATTAGCTTTTTTCCCGCAAGGACTTATACAGAATACTAACCTCAACATCAAAACCTTCAATCCAAATCACAATTCCATACCTAAAACCTTGATTTTGGACAAAAATGACCTGAATGGACTATTTCTACCAAAGTCTATCAATAACAAAAACTTATAACAAACCAAAACCTGCAGAAGAAACACAGCGGAACCTGGAAATACCATCCAACACAACACTGAGTGAGTAACGTTCAGTCTGAACCTAATTCTGAAGGCAAAAAGTAAAAGACAATAATCTGTAGGTTATTTGTTATATAAAGCTTAATAAATCAGGCTACTAGGCTACCAAGCTGCTGGGAAAGAAACTGACCCCAACCAAACGTAGAGGCCTTTGAAGTCGCCATGGTTTATCCCTGTCCAGAGGTTATTACAATACAGTACCCCGTGGATATTAAAAATAACACTGCACGTAATAAGTACAACAACAAAAACTCCTCAAGGACAATCCAGAGACACTATTTGCTGACGGCTAGGGGAACGTAAGCAACTTAATTTTCCACACAGACCATCCCCTGGCAAGGCACAGTGCTATAAGAGCACACTACCCCTATGTCAAGAGAGAGGGTATTGGCCCAGGGTGGAAACTCAGAATACTAGACATTGAGGAAATTGAAACAACCTCTGTCAACGTCTACACGTCTGGGACAGTAATGGTGCAGGGCATCCTCAAGCAGTTCCAGCAGTACTTTTATTGGATCAAAGAGAGAGCATAGCAGGAAAAGATCTCTCTCTGTGACGACTCCCCCATCCTGAGTGAGTCTGATCACACCTCTTCAAACTGTCCTACAGACAAGGATAGTCTGTGACTGACCCAAGCCTAAGGAAAGCTTTGACTATGTACAGACTCAGTGAGCATTGCTATTGAGAAAGGCCGCCGTAGGCAGACCTGGCTCTCAAGAGAAGACAGGCTATGTGCACACTCTGGGGAGTGTCCCCAGAAAATGAGGTGGAAACTGAGCTGCACTTCCTAACCTCCTGCTAAATGTATGACCATACTAGAGACACATATTTCCCTCAGATTACACAGATCCACAAAGAATTCGAAAACAAACCCAATTTTGATAAACTCCCATATCTACTGGGTGAAATACCTCAGTGTGCCATCACAGCAGCAAGATTTGTGACCTGTTGCCACAAGAAAAGGGCAACCAGTGAAGAACAAACACTATGTAAATACAACCCATATTTATGCTTATTTATTTTCCTTTTTGTACTTTAAACATTTGTACATCGTAACAACACTATATATATACTTAATATGACATTTGTAATGTCTTTATTCTTTTGGAACTTCTGTGAGTGGAGTGTTTACTGTTCATTTTTTATTGTTTATTTCAGTTTTTTATATTATCTACCTAGTACACACAATCCAGATAGAACAAACCCACAAAACAGACCAGCACAACAACACCCTGGCCTTTACGACCAGGTCCACCTATACAAGGCAGCAATCCCAAATTTTGCCAGGACCCTGAAGGACGTCACCCTCAACCGTAGCCCCAGCACCTCACACAGGAGCAACAGAGCACTGGACACCCCGCCCAGACCAGCAAGGCACCCTCCCAGACCTGCAAGACCCCCTTCTGAAGGACCTGCACCAATAGAACCCACGCCAAGAGGACCTACACCCAGACCACAGCATCACCAGCCACACCCCAACCAGCTGAGACTACCCGAAGCAAACCCTGGCCACACTTTATATAGGCCCCTCCATATCAGACCCATGCCCCTTCTGCCTAACCCATGCTCCCCGGCCCTGCGGCTAGGACCTCAACATGACAGCAGGACATTTGCCCAGGCCATGAGCAGAGCACCTCTTAGCCCCATCCTGTGACCTAAGAGGTATGTATCAGATGCTCAACATGATGTGATAGTCTGGGCCTAAACCACACAAAAAGCACACTAGACACAATGGAACACAAAGTTTTTACTATCTCATACTGGAATATACAAGGTCTGAGGTCATCTGCATTTGGCTTAAATAGAAGGAACCCAGACTTCATCAAAGAAATTGGAAATGCAGACATTGTCATCCTACAAGAAACATGGTATAAAGGAGATGGACCCACTGGCTGCCCTCTAGGTTACAGAGAGCTGGTAGTCCCATCCACCAAACTACCAGGTTTGAAACAGTGAAGAGACTCAGGGAGTATGCTAATTTGGTATAGAGCAGACCTAACCCACTCTATTAAATTAGTCAAAACAGGAACATTTTACGTCTGGCTAGAAATTAATAAAGAAATGATCTCAACAGAGAAAAATGTCCTCATGTGTGCTACCTATATCCCCCCAATAGAATCCCCATACTTTAACGACGATAGCTTCTACATCCTAGAAGTACTGTGGCGACATAAATGCCAGAAGCGGACAAGAACCTGACACCCTCAGCTCACAGGGGGACAAACACCTACCTGGAAGTGACAGCATTCCCTCCCCTATTTCCCTCGACAGGGCTGTGGGGTGAGACAGGGATGCAGCTTAAGCCCCACCATCTTCAAGATATATATCAACGAATTGGTGTGGGCACTAGAACAGTCTGCAGCAACCGGCCTCACCCTACTAGAATGTGAAGTCAAATGTCTGTTTGTTGATGATCTTGTGCTTCTGTCCCCAATCAAGGAGGGCCTACAGCAGCACCTAGATCTTCTGCACAGATTCGGTCATACTTGGGCCCTGACTGTAAATCTCAGTAAGACAAAAATAAGGGTGTTCCAAAAATGTCCTGTTGCCAGGACCACAAATACAAATTCCACCTAGACACTGTTGCCTTAGAGCACACAAAAAAACGATACATACCTCGGCCTAAACATCAACGCCACAGGTAACTTCCACAAAGCTGTGAACAAGCTGAGAGACAAGGCAGGAAGGGCCTTCTATGCCATCAAAAGGAAAATAAAATTCAACATACCAATTTGTATCTGGCTAAAAATAATTGAATCAGTTATTGAACTCATTGCCCTTTATGGTTGTGAAGTCTGGGGTCCGCTCACCAGCCAATAATTCACAAAATGGGACAAACACCAAATTGAGACTACTGTATGCATGCAGAATTCTGCAAAAAAATACTCTGTATGTACAACGTAAAACACAAAATAATGCATACAGAGCAGAATTAGGCCGATACCCGCTAATTATCAAAATCCAGAAAAAAGCTACTAAATTCTACAACCACCTAAAAGGAAGCGATTCCCAAACCTTCCATAACAAAGCCATCACCTACAGATAGATGAACCTGGAGAGGAGTCCCCTAAGTAAGCTGCTCCTGGGGCTCTGTTCACAAACACAAACAGACCCCACAGAGCCCCAGGACATCACTGTATATAGACATAAAATGACATTTGATTCTTCTCTATTCCTTTAGAAATATTTTGTGTAATTTTTACATTTAAGTCATTTAGCAGACACTCTTATCCAGAGCAACTTACAGTAGTGAATGCATACATTTCATACATTTATTTTTTATTTTTTTCCCCGCACTGGTCCCCCGTGGGAATCGAACCCACAACCCTGGCGTTGCAAACACCATGCTCTACCAACAGTTTGCTGTTCATTTGTATTGTTTATTTCACTTTTGTTTATTATCCATTTCACTTGCTTTGCCAATGTAAACATGTTCCCCATGCCAATAAAGCCATTCAATTGAGAGAGAGAGAGGAGAGAGAAGAGAGAGAGAGAGTAAGAGAACAAGAGAGAGAGTTGAAAATGAAAAATGGAAAGCGGAGGCTGACAGGTTGGAGTATGTTTTGCCTTTTACTCCAATGAATTACAGAGAAAATACATCACCTTCCTGAACATATCTGCTCGTCCATCTTTATGACCAGTTATACTGTCAGTGTATCTCCTCATACCAACATGACCCAGAGTGACAGGCATTTTTCCTACTCTGTTTCATTGTTTCCTTGAGATATGCATAACGGGGCCATAATTCTCGCTCCAACAGGCCTTGGCCTTCATTTAATCTCAACATAGGAGATAGTGTAGGAGCAGAATGAACTGGAGATAAATCTGCAGAGTCACTTCAAGGACATCAGTTATTATCCCATATTCTCTATAAACACACACACACGGGAGTGCCCACACACACACACTCACGTTAGCACACACACACACACACACACACACACACACACACACACACACACACACACACACACACACACACACCACACACACACACACACACACACACACACACACACACACACAAATGGGAGCGTGCACACTCACACACATGCACGGTAGCACACACACACGGGAGCGCGCACACACACGGGAGGGCCCAGCATACAGCCGGAAAGAACTTTTGGATATCAGAGCGGCGGTAACTCACCAGCATTACGACCAGGAATAGGACTTTCCCGAATTGGATCCTTTGTTCATACACACCAGGGCAATTTAACTTATCCCAGAGGCTGCTCCAAGACGCTGCCGGTGGGGAAGAGGTATTCGGAGTAGACTTAAGTCCTTTTGTTCACCCGACCTCGAATACCTCACAATCAAATGCCGACCGTGCTACCTCCCAAGAGAATTCTCTTCGGTTTTAGTCACAGCCGTGTATATTCCCCCTCAAGTTGATACCACGACAGCACTTAAGGAACTACGCTGGACTTTGTGCAAATTGGAAACCACATATCCTGAGGCCACATTAATTGTAGCTGGGGATTTTAACAAAGCAAATTTGAGCAAAACGCTACCAAAGTTCTATCAACACATTGACTGTAGTACTCGCGCTGCTAAAACACTCGACCACTGCTACTCCAACTTCCTGGGATGCCTACAAGGCCCTCCCCCACCCTCCCTTCGGCAAATCAGATCACGACTCCATTTTGCTCATCCCTTTCTATAGGCTGCAACTCAAACAGGAAGTTCCTGTGCTAAGGTCTATTCAACGCTGGTCTGACCAATCGGAATCCATGCTTCAAGATTGTTTTGATCACGCGGAATGGGATATGTTCCGGGTAGCCTCTGAGAATAACATCAATGTATACACTGACACGGTGACTGAGTTCATCAGGAAGTGAATAGCAAATGTTGTTCCCACTGTGACTATTAAAACCTACCCAAATCAGAAACCGTGGATAGATGGCAGCATTCGCGCAAAACTGAAAGTGCAAACCACCGCAAGGTGACTCGAAATATGTTTGAATACAAACAGTGTAGTTTTTCCCTCCGTGAGGCAATCAAACAGGATGGAGTGTATACGGACATTAAATCTCTCCCTATCCCAGTCTGCTGTCACAAATTGCTCCAAGATGTCCACTATTGTTCCTGTACCCGAGAAAGCAAAGGTAACTGAACTTAATGACTACGCCCCGTAGCACTCACTTCTGTCATCATGAAGTGCATTGAGAGCCTAGTTAAGGATTAGATCACCTCTACCTTACCTGACACCCTAGACCCACTTCAATTTGCTTACCGCCCCAATAGAACCACAGACGATCAAACCGCCATCGCACTGCACACTGCCCTATCCCATCAGGACAAGAGGGATACCTACAGTATGTAAGAATGTTGTTCATTCACCATAGCTCAGCCTTTAACACCATAGTACCCTCCAAGCTCATCATTAAGCTCGGGATCCTGTTTTTTATTTAATTTAAAAAAATATATATATTTCACCTTTATTTAACCAGGTAGGCTAGTTGAGAACAAGTTCTCATTTACAACTGTGACCTGGCCAAGATAAAGCAAAGCAGTGCTACACAAACAACAACACAGAGTTACACATGGATAAACAAACATACAGTCAATAATAGTAGAAAAAGTCTAAATACAGTGTGTGCAAATGAGGTAAGATAAGGGAGGTAAGGCAATAAACAGGCCATAGTGGCGAAATAATTACAATTTAGCAATTAAACACAAGTGATAGATCTGCAGAAGATGAATGTGCAAGTCGAGATACTCGAGAGCAAAAAGGAGCAAAAAAAATAACAGTATGGGGATGAGGTAGTTGGATGGGCTATTTACAGATGGGCTATGCACAGGTGCAGTGATCTGTGAGCTGCTCTGACAGCTGGTGCTTAAAGTTAGTGAGGGAGATATGAGTCTCCTGCTTCAGTAATTTTTGCAATTCATTCCAGTCATTGGCAACAGAGAACAGGACGGAAAGGCGGCCATAGGAGGAATTCGCTTTGGGGGTGACTAGTGAAATATACCTGCTTGAGTGAGTGCTACAGGTGGTTGCTGCTATGGTGACCAGTGAGCTGAGATAAGGCGGGGCTTTACCTAGCAAAGACTTATAGATGACCTGGAGCCAGTGGATTTGGCGACGAATATGAAGCGAGGGCCAGCCAGCGAGAGCATACAGGTCGCAGTGGTGGGTAGTATATGGGGCTTTGGTGACAAAACGGATGGCGCTGTGATAGACTGCATCCTATTTGCTGAGTAGAGTGTTGGAGGATATTTTGGGCAGGCAGGTGCTGGTAGCGATCGGTTGAAGAGCATGCATTTAGTTTTACTTGCATTTAAGAGCAGTTGGAGGCCACGGAAGGAGAGTTGTATGGCGTTGAAGCTCGTCTAGTTAACACAGTGCCCAAAGAAGGGCCAGAAGTATACAGAATGGTATCGTCTGCATAGAGGTGGATCAGAGAATCACCAGCAGCAAGAGCGACATCATTGATGTATACAGAGAAAAGAGTCGGCCCGAGAATTGAACCCTGTGGCACCCCCATAGAGACTGCCAGAGTTCCGGGCAACAGGCCCTCCGATTTGACACACTGAACTCTGTCTGAGAAGTAGTTGGTGAACCAGGCGAGGCAGTCATTTGAGAAACCAAGGCTTTTGAGTCTGCCGATAAGAATGTGGTGATTGACAGAGTCAAAAGCCTTGGCCAGGTCTATGAATACAGCTGCACAGTATTGTCTCTTATTGATGGAGGTTATGATATCGTTTAGGACCTTGAACATGGCTGAGGTGCACCCATGACCAGCTTGGAGACCAGATTGCAGAGCGGAGAAGGTGTGGTGGGATTCGAAATGGTTGGTGGTCTGTTTGTTAACTTGGCTTTCAAAGACGTTAGAAAGGCAGGATTGGATAGATATAGGTCTGTAGCAGTTTGGGTCTAGGTCATCCCCCACGGCAGCTTTCCAATCCTTGGGAATCTCAGATAATACAAAAGAGAGGTTGAACAGGCTAGTAATAGGGGTTGCAACAATTTCGGCTGATAATTTTAGAAAGAGAGGGTCCAGATTGTGTAGCCCTGCAGATTTGTAGGGGTCCAGATTTTGCAGCTCTTTCAGAACATCAGCTGTCTTGATTTGGGTGAAGGGGAAATGGGGGAGGCTTGGGCAAGTTGCTGTGGGGGGTGCAGGGCTGTCAAACAGGGTAGGGGTGGCCAGATGGAAAGCATGGCCAGTCGTAGAAAAATGCTTATTGAAATTCTCAATTATAGTGGATTTATCAGTGGTGACAGTATTTCCAAGCGTCCGTGCAGTGGGCAGCTGGGAGGAAGTGTTCTTATTCTCCATGGACTTTACAGTGTCACAGAACGTCTTGGAGTTTGTGCTGCAGGATGCAAATTTCTGTTTGAAAAAGTAAGCCTTTGCTTTCCTAACTGCCTGTGTATATTTGTTCCTCACTTCCCTGAGAAGTTGCGAATCGCGGGGGCTATTCGATGCTAATGCAGTACGCCTCAGGATGTTTTTGTGCTGGTCAAGGGCAGTCAGATCTGAAGTGAACCACGGGCTATATCTGGTCCTGGTCTTACATTTTTTGAATGGGGCATGCTTATTTAAGATGGTTAGGAAAGCACTTTTAAAGAATAACCAGGCATCTTCTACTGATGAATGAGGTCAATATCCTTCCAGCATACCCGGGCCAGGTCAATTAGAAAGTCCTGCTCGCTGAAGTGTTTTAGGGAGCGTTTGACAGCGTTTGCCAGACCCATTACGGACGCGAGCAATGAGGCAGTGATCACTGAGATCCTGGTTGAAGACAGCAGAGGTGTATTTGGAGGGCAGGTTGGTTAGGATGATATCTATGAGGTGCTTGTGTTTACGGATTTGGGGTTGTATCTGGTAGGTTCATTGATCATTTCTGTGAGATTGAGGGCATCAAGCTTAGACTGTAGGATGCCTGTTTGGGCACAGACCTGGAAAGTAAGACAGAACTCTGCAGGCTGTCTCTGCAGTAGATTACAACTCCGCCCACTTTGGCAGTTCTATCTTGTCGGAAAATGTTCGAGTTAGGGATGGAAATTTCTGGGTTTTTGGTGGCCTTCCTAATCCAGGATTCAGACACGGCTTGGACATCTGGGTTGTCAGAGTGTGCTAAAGCAGTGAATGAAACAAACTTAGGGAGGAGGCTTCTGATGTTAACATGCATGTTAAGATGCATGAAACCAATGCTTTTACGGTTACAGAAGTCAACAAATGAGAGCACCTGGGGAATGGGAGTGGAGCTAGGCACATTAACCTCTACATCACAAGAAGAGCAGAGGAGGAGTAGGATAAGGATATGGCTAAAGGCTATAACAACTGGTCGTCTAGTACGTTCGGAACAGAGAGTAAAAGGAGCAGGTTTCTGGGCACGGTAGAATAGATTCAATGCATAATGTACAGACAAAGGTATGGTAGGATGTGAATACAGTGTAGGTAAACCTAGGCATTGAGTGACGATGAGAGTGGTATTGTCTCTAGAGGTGGGACAAGAAGGTTAGCTGAGGCATATTGAACAGGGCTGGAGGCTCAACAGTGAAATAAGACAGTAATCACTAACCAAAACAGCAATGGACAAGGCATATTGACGTTAGGGCGAGGCATGCATTGCTGAGTGATCATAGAGGTCCAGTGAGTAGCTGGGTGGGCTGGAGACACGGCGATTCAGACAGCTAGTGGGCCGGGGCTAGCAGGCTAGCAAAAGGGCCTTAGAGGGACGTCGTGACGGAATAAGTCTGTTGTAGCCCCCTTGTGCGGTTACGTTGGCAGACCAGTCGTGATGGATCAGCAGGGGTCTGTGTAGTAAAAGGATCCAGGCCAATTGGCAAAATAGGTATACTAGCCCAAGAAATTGGCTGATGGACCTCTTCAGCTAACAGTGCGGTCTGCTCTAGACAGCTAGCGGGCTGCGGCTAGCAGGCTAGCAGGTGGGCATTCACGGGACGTCGCGACGGAGGAGCCTGTTGAAAAAAACCCTCGGGCGGATAATGTCGGTAGTCCAGTCGTGATGGATCGGCAGGGCTCCGTATCGGCAATAAATGGGGTCCAGGCCAATTGGCAAAATAGGTATTGTAGCCCAAGGAGTGGCTGATGGACCTCTTCAGCTAGCCGGGAGATGGGCCTAGCATAGGCTAGCTCCAGGCTAATTGGTGCTTGCTTCGGGACAGAGACGTTCGCCAGGAGAAGCCAATTGGATAGCAGATAGCTAGCTGCGATGATCCAGGTGAAGAGGTTCAGAGCTTGCGGTAGGAATCCGGCGATGTGGAGAAAAAGAAGTCCGATAAGCTCTGGGTTGAATCACGCTGAGCAGACTGGCAGGAGTTGTCTGGGCTAAAGGTTAGCTGATGACCGCTAGCAGTGGCTAGCTGACTACTAGCTAGTAGCTAGTTAGCTGGCTAGCTTCTGTTGGGGGTTCCAGTTCTAAAGTAAAGAAAATGGCAGATCCATACCACATTGGGTGAGGTGGGTTGCAGGAGAGTATGTTGAAGTTGGGGTTAAGAAAAATATATAAAATATGTGCAAAGAAAAAAAATATAAAAAGATATATATAAAGATATATACACGGGACACGACAAGACGAAAACAAAAGACGCCTGACTGCTACGCCATCTTGGATTGAAAAAAGGGTCTGAACCCCAGCCCTGTGTAACTGGTTCGTGGACTTCCTGACGGTCCGCCCCCAGGTGGTGAAGGTAGGAAACAACACATCCACTTCGCTGATCCCCACAAGGGTGCGTGGTCAGCCCCCTCCTATACTCCCTTTTCACCCATGACTCCATGGCCAAGCACGCCTCCAACTCAATCATCAAATTTGCAGACGACACAACAGTTGTAGGCCTGATTGTCAACAATGACGAGACAGCCTACAGGGAGGAGGTCAGGGCCCTGGCGGAGTGGTGCAAGGAAAATAACCTCTCACTCAAGGTCAACAAAACGAGCTGATCGTGGACTTCAGGAAACAGCAGAGGGTGCAACCCCCTATCCACATCAACAGTACAGCAGTGGAGAAGGTGAAAAGCTTCAAGTTCCTCGGCGTACACATCACCGACGATCTGAAATGGTCCACCCACACAGACAGTGTTGTGAAGGAGGCTCAGGAGGCTGAAGAAATTTGGCTTGGCCCCTAAGACCCTCACAAACTTTTACAGATGCACAATTGAGAATATCCCGTCGGGCTGTATCACCGCCTGGTACGGCAACTGCACGACCCGCAACCGAAGGGCTCTCCAGAGGGTTGTGCGGTCTGCCCAACGCATCACCGGGGGCACACTGCCTGCCCTCCAGGACACCTACAACACCCGATGTTACAGGAAAGCCAAAAAGATCATCAAGGACATTAACCACCAGAGCCACGGCCTGTTCACCCCGCTACCATCCAGAAGGCGAGGTCAGTACAGGTGCATCGAAGCTGGGACCGAGAGACTGGAAAACAGCTTCTATCGCAAGGCCATTAGACTGTTAAATAGCCATCAATTACCGGCTAGCACCCAGTTACTCAATCCTGCACCTTAGAGGCTGCTGCCCTGTATCACTTTAATTATGGAACTCTAGTCACTTTAATAATGTTTACATACTGCTTTACTGATTTCATATGTACATACTGTCTTCTATTCTACTATATTTTAGTCAATGCCACTCTGACATTGCTCGTCCTAATATTTATATATTTCTTAACTCCATTCTTTACTTTGGATTTGTGTGTATTGTTTGAACTGTAAGATACTACTGCACTATTGGAGCTAGGAAGACAAGCATTTCGCTACACCCGCAATAACATCTGCTAAATGTGTGTATGTGATCAATAACATTTGATTTGATTTGATTGATTAGCACACATACACTAAATGGTTTGTGAACTGTCAAAGGCAGCAGGCATAAATTACAGAATGTTTAGTGAACTGTCAAAGGCAGCAGGCCATAAATTACAGAATGTTTAGTGAACTGTCAAAGGCAGCAGGCCATAAATTACAGAATGTTTAGTGAACTGTCAAAGGCAGCAGGCCATAAATTACAGAATGTTTAGTGAACTGTCAAAGGCAGCAGGCCATAAATTACAGAATGTTTAGTGAACTGTCAAAGGCAGCAGGCCATAAATTACAGAATGTTTAGTAAACTGTCAAAGGCAGCAGGCCATAAATTACAGAAGATTCAATTTTGTCTTGTCTGTTTAAACTAAAGTAATGATTGTCACACATAAGCAGGTTGTGTTAAATTATGAAGGATATGTTTGAGCCCGTTGTCTAAATGGCATGGCTCCATCTCAGGTGCCCCTTTGGCCTACTCTCCACAATCACCAATAAAAGACTGAGCCCTCTTACCCAACCCCCCAAACCCCCCACCTCGCACCAAACCCCCTGATCTCTGGGGACATCTGATCATCCCCCCGATGCTGCACTTTAGAAAGGCACATTTCAGACACATATGGCATTAAAACGTGGCTACATGGCTATGCTGTGCCCAGAGCCCAGAGCACGGCGACTGTGTGACTGTGGCTTTTCTCACTATGCTCTACAGCCCTAATTAAAAGGCATGCTGTGTGAAGTTTTAATTGGCCTGGTGTCAGCCTGCATGACTCCCTGACTAAGTGATTTAGGGCCCAGCTCCACGACGTAACTCATACATGTCAAATAAATACATGAATGAATAAATAAACAAAGAGATGGTAGTAAATCCCCTGGCACTCTCAGTGGAGGCAGTCTTCCAGAGAGACAAAGAGCTGTTGAACAGCATAACGGAACGTCACCAGCTCTCTCTACCCCTCCATTCCTCAGTCGCACGGCCCATAGAGGGCTGCTAGCTGCTCACAGTGCAGCAGCAGAAGTAGGGTTAGGTTAGGGTTAGGTTAGGGTTAGGATTAGGTTAGAGTTAGGGTTAGGTCAGGGTTAGGGCTAGGTCAGGGTTAGGCCAGGGTTAGGGTTAGGTTAGAGTTAGGTCAGGGTTAGGCCAGGGTTAGGGTTAGGTTAGAGTTAGGTCAGGGTTAGGGTTAGGTTAGAGTTAGGTCAGGGTTAGGGTTAGGGTTAGGTCAGGGTTAGGCCAGGGTTAGGCCAGGGTTAGGGTTAGCTCAGGGTTAGGTTAGGGTTAGGTTAGGGTTAGGTCAGGGTTAGGTCAGGGTTAGGTCAGGGTTAGGGTTAGCTCACGGTTAGGTCAGGGTTAGGGTTAGGTTATGGTTGGGTTAGTGGTAGCTCAGTAGAGTATGGTGTAGATAGCTAGGAGAGGGTTGTAAAGTAGAATTCAGTGTAAATAGCTAGGAGAGGGATTTACATTAGAATATAGTGTAGATACCTAGGAGAGGGCTTTACAGTAGAGTATAGTGTAAATAGCTAGGAGAGGGCTATACAGTAGTGTATGATGTAGATGGATGGGAGAGGGCTTTACAGTAGAGTATAGTGTAGATAGCTAGGAGAGGGCTGTACAGTAGAATACGGTGTCGATAGCAAGGAGAGGGATGTACAGTAGAGTACGGTGTAGATAGCTAGGAGAGGGCTGTACAGCAGATTATGGTGTAGGTAGATTATAGAGGGCTGTACAGTAGAGTACGGTGCAGATAACTAGGAGAGGGCTGTACAGCAGATTATGGTGTAGGTAGATTATAGAGGGCTGTGCAGTACAGTATGGTGTAGGTAGATTATAGAGGGCTGTACAGTAGAGTACGGTGCAGATAGCTAGGAGAGGGCTGTACAGCAGAGTATGGTGTAGGTAGATTATAGAGGGCTGTACAGTAGAGTATGGTGTAGGTAGATTATAGAGGGCTGTACAGTAGAGTACGGTGTAGGTAGATTATAGAGGGCTGTACAGTAGAGTACGGTGTAGGTAGATTATAGAGGGCTGTACAGTAGAGTACGGTGTAGGTAGATTATAGAGGGCTGTACAGTAGAGTACGGTGTAGGTAGATTATAGAGGGCTGTACAGTAGAGTACGGTGCAGATAGCTAGGAGAGGGCTGTACAGCAGAATATGGTGTAGGTAGATTATAGAGGGCTATACAGTAGAATACGATGTAGATAGCTAGGAGAGTGCTGTACAGTAGAGTATGGTGTAGGTAGATTATAGAGGGCTGTACAGTAGAGTACGGTGTAGGTAGATTACAGAGGGCTGTACAGTAGAGTACGGTGTAGGTAGATTATAGAGGGCTGTACAGTAGAGTACGGTGTAGGTAGATTATAGAGGGCTGTACAGTAGAGTACGGTGCAGATAGCTAGGAGAGGGCTGTACAGCAGAGTATGGTGTAGGTAGATTATAGAGGGCTGTACAGTAGAATACGATGTATGCAGCTAGGAGAGGGCTGTACAGCAGAGTATGGTGTAGGTAGATTATAGAGGGCTGTACAGTAGAATACGATGTATGCAGCTAGGAGAGGGCTGTACAGCAGAGTATGGTGTAGGTAGATTATAGAGGGCTATACAGTAGAATACGATGTATACAGCTAGGAGAGGGCTGTACAGTAGAATACGATGTAGATAGCTAGGAGAGGGCTGTACAGCAGAGTATGGTGTAGGTAGATTATAGAGGGCTGTACAGTAGAATACGATGTATACAGCTAGGAGAGGGCTGTACAGTAGAATACGATGTATGCAGCTAGGAGAGGGCTGTACAGCAGAGTATGGTGTAGGTAGATTATAGAGGGCTATACAGTAGAATACGATGTATACAGCTAGGAGAGGGCTGTACAGTAGAATACGATGTAGATAGCTAGGAGAGGGCTGTACAGCAGAGTATGGTGTAGGTAGCTAGTAGAGGGCTGTACAGTGGAATATGGTGTTGAGAGGGCTGTACAGTAGAGTACGGTGTAGGTAGCTAGTAGAGGGCTGTATGGTAACGTACGATGTAGATAGATAGGTGAGGACTGCACAGTTTAATATGGTGTAGATAGCTAGGAGTGGGTTGTAAAGTAGAATACGGTGTAGATAGCATGGAGAGGGCTGTACACTAGAGTATGGTATAGATAACTAGGAGTGGGTTGTAAAGTAGAATACGGTGTAGGTAGCATGGAGAGGGCTGTACACTAGAGTATGGTATAGATAACTAGGAGTGGGTTGTAAAGTAGAATACGGTGTAGATAGCATGGAGAGGGCTGTACACTAGAGTATGGTATAGATAACTAGAAGTGGGTTGTAAAGTAGAATACGGTGTAGGTAGCATGGAGAGGGCTGTACACTAGAGTATGGTATAGATAACTAGGAGTGGGTTGTAAAGTAGAATACGGTGTAGATAGCATGGAGAGGGCTGTACACTAGAGTATGGTATAGATAACTAGGAGTGGGTTGTAAAGTAGAATACGGTGTAGGTAGCATGGAGAGGGCTGTACAGTAGAGTATGGTATAGATAACTAGGAGTGGGTTGTAAAGTAGAATACGGTGTAGATAGCATGGAGAGGGCTGTACACTAGAGTATGGTATAGATAACTAGGAGTGGGTTGTAAAGTAGAATACGGTGTAGATAGCATGGAGAGGGCTGTACACTAGAGTATGGTATAGATAACTAGGAGTGGGTCGTAAAGTAGAATACGGTGTAGATAGCATGGAGAGGGCTGTACACTAGAGTATGGTATAGATAACTAGGAGTGGGTTGTAAAGTAGAATACGGTGTAGATAGCATGGAGAGGGCTGTACACTAGAGTATGGTATAGATAACTAGGAGTGGGTTGTAAAGTAGAATACGGTGTAGATAGCATGGAGAGGGCTGTACACTAGAGTATGGTATAGATAACTAGAAGTGGGTTGTAAAGTAGAATACGGTGTAGGTAGCTAGGAGAGGGCTGTACAGTAGAATACGGGGTAGATTGCTGGTAGAGGGCTGTACAGTAGAATACGGAGTAGATTGCTGGTAGAGGGCTGTACAGTATAGTACAGTGTAGGTAGCTAGGAGAGGGTTGTACAGTAGAGTATGGTGTAGATAGCTAGGAGAGGGCTGTACAGTAGAGTACAGTGTAGATTGATGGGAGAGGGTTGTACATTAGAATACAGTGTAGAAAGCCAATGGAGGGCTGTACAGTAGAGTATGGTGTAGATAGCTTATAGAGGGCTGTACAGTAGAATACGCTGTAGACAGCTAGGAGAGGGTTGTACAGTAGAGAACGGTGTAGATAGCTAGAAGAGGGTTGTACTGTAGAATATGGTATAAATAGATGGGAGAGGGTTGTACAGTAGAATACGGTGTAGATAGCTAGGAGAGGGCTGTACAGTAGAGTATGGTATAGACAGCTTATAGAGGTTTTTTATATTATTATTTGTTTCACCTTTATTTAACCAGATAGGCTAGTTGAGAACAAGTTCTCATTTGCAACTGCGACCTGGCCAAGATAAAGCATAGCAATTTGACGCATACAACAACACAGAGTTACACATGGAATAAACAAAACATACAGCCAATAATACAGTAGAAAAAGTCTATATACAGTGAGTGCAAATGAGGTAAGATAAGGGAGTTAAGGTAATAAATAGGCCATGGTGGCGAAGTAATTACAATATAGCAATTAAACACTGGAATGGTGGATGTGCAGAAGATGAATGTGCAAGTATAGATACTGGGGTGCAAAGAAGCAAGATAAATAAATACAGTATGGGAATGAGGTAGATAGATGGGCTGTTTACAGATGGGCTATGTACAGGTGCAGTGATCAAATCAAATTTCAAATCAAATTTATTTATATAGCCCTTCTTACATCAGCTGATATCTCAGTGCTGTACAAAAACCCAGCCTAAAACCCCAAACAGCAAGCAGTGCAGGTGTAGAAGCACGGTGGCTAGGAAAAACTCCCTAGAAAAGCAAAAACCTAGGAAGAAACCTAGAGAGGAACCAGGCTATGAGGGGTGGCCAGTCCTCTTCTGGCTGTGCCGGGTGGAGATTATAACAGCACATGGACAAGATGTTCAAATGTTCATAAATGACCAGCATGGCCAAATAATAATAATCATAGTCGTTATCGAGGGTGCAACAAGTCAGAAACTCAAGAGTAAGTGTCAGGTGGCTTTTTCATAGCCGATCTTTGAGAGTATCTCTACCGCTCCTGCTGTCTCTAGAGAGTTGAAAACAGCAGGTCTGGGACCCGTAGCACGTCCGGTGAACAGGTCAGGGTTCCAACAGGTCTGGGACAGCAGGTTTGGGACAGGTAGCATGTCCGGTGAACAGGTTAGAGTTCCATAGCCGCAGGCAAAACAGTTGAAACTGGAGCAGCACCACGGCCAGGTGGACTGGGTACAGCAAGGAGTCATCATGCCAGGTAATCCTGAGGCATGGTCCTAGGGCTCAGGTCCTCCGAGAGAGAGAGAAAGAAAGAGAGAAAGAGAAAATTAGAGAGAGCATATTTAAATTCACACAGGACACCGGATAAGACAAGAGAAATACTCCAGATGTAACAAACTGACCCTAGCCCCCCGACACATTAACTACTGCAGCATAAATACTGGAGGCTGAGACAGGAGGGGTCAGAAGACACTGTGGCCCCATCTGATGAAACCCCCGGACAGGGCCAAAAGGGCAGGATATAACCCCACCTACTTTGCCAAAGCACAGCCCCCACACCACTGGAGGGATATCTCCAACCACCAACTTACCATCCTGAGACAAGGCCGAGTATAGCCCACAAAGATCTCCGCCACGGCACAACCCAAGGGGGGGCACCAATCCAGACAGGAAGACCACGTCAGTGACTCAACCCATTCAAGTGACGCACCCCTCCCAGGGACGGCATGGAAGAACGCCAGTAAGCCAATGACTCAGCCCCTGTAATAGGGTTAGAGGCAGAGAATCCCAGTGGAGAGAGGGGAACCGGCCAGGCAGAGACAGCAAGGGCGGTTCGTTGCTCCAGCCTTTCCGTTCACCTTCACACCCCTGGGCCAGACTACACTTAATCATAGGACCTACTGAAGAGATGAGTCTTCAGTAAAGACTTAAAGGTTGAGACTGAGTCTGCGTCTCTTACATGGGTAGGCAGACCATTCCATAGAAATGGAGCTCTATAGGAGAAAGCCCTGCCTCCAGCTGTTTGCTTAGAAATTCTAGAGACAATTAGGAGGCCCGCGTCTTGTGACCGTAGCGTACATGTAGGCATGTACGGCAGGACCAAATCGGAAAGATAGGTAGGAGCAAGCCCATGTAATGCTTTGTAGGTTAGCAGTAAAACCTTGAAATCAGCCCTTGCCTTAACAGGAAGCCAGTGTATGGAGGCTAGCACTGGAGTAATATGATCACATTTTCTGGTTCTCGTCAGGATTCTAGCAGCCGTATTTAGCACTAACTGAAGTTTATTTAGTGCTTTATCCGAGTAGCCGGAAAGTAGAGCATTGCAATAGTCCAACCTAGAAGTAACAAAAGCATGGATTAATTTTTCAGCATCATTTTTGGACAGAAAGTTTCTGATTTTTGCAATGTTACGTAGATGGAAAAAAGCTGTCCTTGAAACAGTCTTGATATGTTCTTCAAAAGAGAGATCAGGGTCCAGAGTAACGCGGAGGTCCTTCACAGTTTTATTTGAGACGACTGTACAACCATCAAGATTAATTGTCAGATTCAACAGAAGATCTCTTTGTTTCTTGGGACCTAGAACAAGCATCTCTGTTTAAAAGTAGAACGTTTGCAGCCATCCACTTCCTTATGTCTGAAACACAGGCTTCTAGCGAGGGCAATTTTGGGGCTTCACCGTGTTTCATTGAAATGTACAGCTGTGTGTCATCCGCATAGCAGTGAAATTTAACATTATGTTTCGAATGACATCCCCAAGAGGTAAAATATATAGTGAAAACAATAGTGGTCCTAAAACGGAACCTTGAGGAACACCGAAATTTACAGTTGATTTGTCAGAGGACAAACCATTCACAGAGACGAACTGATATCTTTCCAACAGATAAGATCTAAACCAGGCCAGAACTTGTCCATGTAGACTAATTTGGGTTTCCAATCTCTCCAAGAGAATGTGGTGATCGATGGTATCAAAAGCAGCACTAAGATCTGTGAGCTGCTCTGACAGCTGGTGCTTAGAGCTAGTGAGGGAGATATGCGTCTCAAGCTTCAGTGATTTTTGCAGTTCGTTCCAGTCATTGGCAGCAGAGAACTGGAAGGAAAGGCGACCAAAGGAGGAATTGGCTTTGGGGGTGACCAGTGAGATATACCGTCTGGAGCGTGTGCTACGAGTGGGTGCTGCTATGGTGACCAGTGAGCTGACATAAGGCGGGGCTTTACCTAGCAGAGACTTGTAGATAACCTGTAGCCAGTGGGTTTGGCGACGAGTATGAAGCGAGGGCCAATCAACGAGAGCGTACAGGTCACAGTGGTGGGTATTGTATGGGGCTTTTGTGACAAAACGGATGGCACTGTGATAGACTGCATCCAATTTGTTGAGTAGAGTGTTTGAGGTTATTTTATAGATGACATCTCCGAAGTCGAGGATCGGTAGGATGGTCAGTTTTACGAGGGTATGTTTGGCAGCATGAGTGAAGGATGCTTTGTTGCAATATAGGAAGCCGATTCTAGATATCATTTTGGATTGGAGATGCTTAATGTGAGTCTGGAAGGAGAGTTTACAGTCTAATCAGACACCTAGGTATTTGTAGTTGTCCACGTATTCTAAGTCAGAGCCGTCCAGAGTAGTGATGCTGGACGGACGGGCAGGTGTGGGCAGTGATCGATTGAATAGCATGCATTTCGTTTTACTTACATTTAAGAGCAGTTGGAGGCCACGGAAGGAGAGTTGTACGGCATTGAAGCTCGTCTGGAGGTTAGTTAACACAGTGTCCAAAGAGGGGCCAGAAGTATACAGAATGGTGTCATCTGCGTAGAGGTGGATCAGAGAAACACCAGCAGCAAGAGCGACATCATTGATGTATACAGAGAAGAGAGTTGGCCCGAGAATTGAACCCTGTGGCACCCCCATAGAGACTGCCAGAGGTCCGGACAACAGGCCCTCCGATTTGACACACTGAACTCTATCAGAGAAGTAGTTGGTAACCCAGGCGAGGCAATCATTTGAGAAACCAAGGCTGTTGAGTCTGCCAATAAGAATGTGGTGATTGACAGAGTCGAAAGCCTTGGCCAGGTCTATGAATACGGCTGCACAGTAATGTCTCTTATCGATGGCGGTTATGATGTTGTTTAGGACCTTGAGCGTGGCTGAGGTGCACCCATGACCAGCTCTGAAACCAGATTGCATAGCGGTGAAGGTACGGTAGGATTTGAAATGGACAGTAATCTGTTTGTTAACTTGGCTTTTGACAGGGTAGGATAGATATAGGTCTGTAGTAGTTAGGGTCTAGAGTGTCACCCCCTTTGAAGAGGTGGATGACCGCGGCAGCTTTCCGATCTTTGGGAATCTCAGACGATACGAAAGAGAGGTTGGACAGGCTAGTAATAGGAGTTGCAACAATTTCGGCAGATAATTTTAGAAAGAGAGGGTCCAGATTGTCTAGCCCAGCTGATTTGTAGGGGTCCAGATTTTGCAGCTCTTTCAGAACATCAGCTATCTGGATTTGGGTGAAGGAGAAATGGTGGGGGCTTTGGCGGGTTGCTGTGGAGGGTGCCGAGCAGTTGACCGGGGTAGGGCTAGCCAGGTGGAAAGCATGGCCAGCCGTAGAGAAATGCTTATTGAAATTCTCAATTATAGTGTATTTATCGGTGGTAACAGTGTTTCCTAGCCTCAGAGCAGTGGGCAGCTGGGAGGAGGTGCTCCTATTCTCCATGGACTTTACAGTGTCCCAGAACTTTTTTGAATTTGTACTACAGGATGCAAATTTATGTTTGAAAAAGCTAGCCTTAGCTTTCCTAACTGCCTGTGTATATTTGTTCCTAACTTCCCTGAAAAGTTGCATATCACGGGGGCTATTCGATGCTAATGCAGAACGCCACAGTATCTTTTTGTGCTGGTCTGGAGTAAACCAAGGACTATATCTATTCCTAGTTCAAATTTTTGGAATGGGACATGCTTATTTAAGATGGTGAGGAAGGCACTTTTAAAGAATAACCAGGCATCCTCTACTGACGGGATGAGTTCAATGTCATTCCAGGACACCCCGGCCAGGTCGATTAGAAAGGCCTGCTCGCAGAAGTATTTTAGGGAGCGTTTGACAGTGATGGGGGGTGGTCATTTGGTCGCAGACCCATTACGGATGCAGGCAATGAGGCAGTGATGGCTGAGATCTTGATTGAAAACAGCAGAGGTGTATTTGGAGGGCGAGTTAGTTAGGATGATATCTATGAGGGTGCCCGTGTTTACAGATTTGAGGTTGTACCTGGTAGGTTAATTGATAATTTGTGTGATATTGAGGGCATCAAGCTTAGATTGTAGGATGGCCGAGGTGTATAGCATGTCCCAGTTTCGGTCACCAAGCAGCACGAGCTCAGAAGATAGATGGGGGGCAATCAGTTCACATATGGTGTCGAGGGCACAGCTGGGGGCCGATGGTGGTCTATAGCAAGCGGCAACAGTGAGAGACTTGTTTCTGGATGGGTGAATTTTTAGAAGAAGAAGCTCGAATTGTTTGGGTACAGACTTAGATAGTAATACAGAACTCTGCAGGCTATCTTTGCAGTAGATTGCAACACCGCCCCTTTGGAAGTTCTATCTTGGCGGAAAATGTTAAAGTTAGGGATGGAGATGTCAGGGTTTTTGGTGGTTTTCCTAAGCCAGGATTCAGACACGGCTAAGACATCCGTGTTGGCAGAGTGTGCTAAAGCTGTGAGTAAAACAAACTTAGGGAGTAGGCTTCTAATGTTAACATGTATGAAACCAAGGCTTTTACGGTTGCCTAGTCAGGCTAGAGATGGTGGGGTAGCGGAGGCTGGGTCTAGTCAGGCTGTGGATGGTGGTGTAGCGGAGGCTGGGTCTAGTCAGGCTAGAGATGGTGGGGTAGCAGAGGCTGGGTCTAGTCAGGCTAGAGATGGTGGGGTAGCTGAGGCTGGGCCTAGTTATGCTATGGAGGGTGGTGTAGATGAGGCTGGGTCTAGTCAGGTTATGCTAGTGGATGAGGAGTGTATAGTGGGGAAGTGTAAGAGACTAGGTGGGAAGGAGGGTGTGAAGCGGAAAGGGAAAAAGGGTGTGGTCTAAGGCACCATTGAAACTTTGCCTGTTGCTGTGGGGGAAGCCCTGACCGGAGAGGAAGGGCAGGTGGTCAGGGTGGGAGATAGAGATGAGGAGGAAAGTGAGTCTGAGGAAGAGGATGAGGAGTTATTTTTTTCAGACTCCTCTTCAATGGGCCCGGAGCTGACAGCCAGTCAAGCAGAGGGGTCTAAGTACACGTTGAGAGAACTGACAAGGTTCCTGAATGAGACCAAGGGGAAAAAAGTTAATCTTGAGGCTTTTTTTTCTGATCCGAGAAAGTTTGTAAGATCAGTACAACATGCTATGAAAAAATGAGAGGCATGGTGTCCTCTCACCCAGGAAACGGTTTAGGAAGTGGGTCACAACAGTGCGTAAGGGTCTACCTTCAGACACTGTTTAGATGTATACTTTCTTTCTGACACTGGGGTTTTTGAGCTTTGCTATTGGTCTTTTTTCTCTGCTGGCTTTTCTCCCACTTCTTATGGAGACTCTACGGGTAGGCTCGCTCAATATAAATGGCGCCAGAGATGCGGGAAAGAGGAGTGTGTTGGGTGAATATGTAAAACAAAAAAAAAGTACAGGTGTTGTTTCTGCAGGAGACACATAGTGATGTGTTGAATGAAGTCGATTGGGGGCTCTGATGGAAAGGGGCAAGTGTGTTGAGCCATGGGACAAATCTTAGTGCAGGAGTGGCAGTCCTTTTTGCACCGGGTCTGTCTGTAAAAATTTGCTCCTCAAAGGAGGTGTGTAGGGGTAGGCTGCTTGTTGTTAAAGCAGAAAATAACAACATGGGATTTGTCTTTCTAAATGTGTATGCGCCTAGTACAGGGAGAGAGAGAGGGGTTCTATTTGGGAGTCTTAGACAGGAACTCTCACAGGTAGCGCCTGAGGAGACGCTGGTGGTCGGAGGGGACTGGAACTGTACAATGGATTTTTACAAAAGACAGAAATGGGGAAGAGCTTCATTCAGTGTCAGTGGGAGTGTTAAGGGACATCATTAATCAGTTCGACCTGATGGATGTTCGGAGAACTAAACTAGGGTGAGTGCAGCCCGACTTGATCGGTTTTACATGTCTAGGAATCGGAGAAATAGGCTGTTGGGCGCTACCATTCTCCCGGTGGGGTTTTCGGATCACCACATAACCATGACTCGGCTGTCTATTTCACCAGGGCCCCGGCAGGCATCCTATTGGAAGTTCAATGTAAAGCTCTTACAAGATGCCACTTTTTGCTCGTTTCCAGACATTTTAGGAAATGTGGGGGCAGCGAAGAGAGGAGTATGAGTCTCTGAGTCAATGGTGGGATGTGGGGAAAGTTCAAATTCGGCTTTTCTATCAATAGTACACAGCTCTCTCATCCTCATAGGCTAGGAGAGTATTGGGGGAACGAGAGCGTTGTATTAGCGAGATGGAGGAAAATATGGTGGGGCAAGGCAATGTAGGCCTTCAGGCTAATTTAGCTGAGTTACGTAGGGACCTGGGTAGTTTTTTCCAGGTTAAAGCAAAGGGAGCACTTGTAAGAGCTAGGTTCTCCATGCTCAAGGAGATGTATGCTCCCAGCTCTCTCTAGCACAGAGGGATGAAATTGACATTCAAATCAAATCAAATGTATTTGTCACATACACATGGTTAGCGAAACGCTTGTGCTTCTTGTGCTTCTAGTTCCGACCATGCAGTAATATCTAACAAGTAATCTACCAATTCCACAACAACTACCTTGTACACACAAATGTAAAGGAATGAATACGAATATGTACATAAAAATATATAAATGAGTGATGGCCGAATGGCATAGGCAAGATATAGTAGATGGTATGGAGTACAGTATATACATATGAGATGAGTATTGTAGGGTATGAAAACATATAAAGCAGCATTGTTTAAGGTGGCTAGTGACAAATTACATCAGGATGGCAAGATGCAGTAGATGGTATGGCGTACAGGATATACATATGAGATGAATGTATGTAAACATTATCTAATATAAATAATATAAAGTGTCAAGTGATAAATTCATTACATCAATTTTCCCATTATTAAAGTGGCTTGAGTTGAGTCAGTATGTTGGCAGCAGCCACTCAATGTTAGTGATGGCTGTTTAACAGTCTGATGGCCTTGAGATAGAAGCTGTTTTTCAGTCTCTCGGTTCCAGCTTTGATGCACCTGTACTGTCCTCGCCTTCTGGATGTTAGCGGGTGAACAGGCAGTGGCTCGGGTGGTTGCTGTCCTTGATGATCTTTTTGGCCTTCCTGTGACATCGGGTGGTGTAGGTGTCCTGGAGGGCAGGTAGTTTGCACCCGGTGATGCGTTGTGCAGACCTCACTACCCTCTGGAGAGCCTTCCGGTTATGGGCGGAGCAGCTGCCGTACCAGGCAGTGATACAGCCCGACAGCATGCTCTCGATTGTGCATCTGTAAAAGTTTGTGAGTGTTTTTGGTGACAAGCCGAATTACTTCAGCCTCCTGAGGTTGAAGAGGCACTGCTGCGCCTTCTTCACCACGCTGTCTGTGTGGGTGGATCATTTCAGTTTGTCAGTGATGTGTACGCCGAGGAACTTAAAACTCTCCACCCTCTCCACTACTGTCCCGTCAATGTAGATAGGGGGCTGCTCCCTCTGCTGTTTCCTGAAGTCCACGATCATCTCTTTTGTTGACATTGAGTGCGAGGTTATTTTCCTGACACCACACTCCGAGGGCCCTCACCTCCTCCCTGTAGGCCGTCTCGTCGTTGTTGGTAAACAAGCCTACCACTGTAGTGTCGTCTGCAAACTTGATGATTCAGTTGGATGCGTGATTGGCCACACAGTCGTGGGTGAACAGGGAGTACAGAAGAGGGCTGAGAACACATCCTTGTGGGGACCCAGTGTTGAGGATCAGTGGGGTGGAGATGTTGTTACCTACCCTCACCACCTGGGGGCGGCCCGTCAGGAAGTCCAGGACCCAGTTGCACAGGCAGGGCGGGGTCGAGACCCAGGGTCTCGAGCTTAATGACGAGTTTGGAGGGTACTATGGTGTTAAATTATGAGCTGTAATCGATGAACAGCATTCTTACATAGGTATTCCTCTTGTCCAGATGGGTTAGGGCAGTGTGCAGTGTGATGGCGATTGCGTCGTCTGTGGACCTATTGGGTCGGTAAGCAAATTGGAGTGGGTCTAGGGTGTCACGTAGTGTGGAGGTGATACGGTCCTTGACTAGTCTCTCAAAGCACTTCATGATGACGGAAGTGAGTGCTACAGGGCGGTAGTCATTTAGCTCAGTTACCTTAGCTTTCTTGGGAACAGGAACAATGGTGGCCCTCTTGAAGCATGTGGGGACAGCAGACTGGGATAAGGTTTGAGCAGACTGGGATAAGGATTCCTCTGTTGTCCCATAAACTGGCAGAGGCCGTAACCCAGATGTCCCCCGGTTGTGTACCAGGGGTCAATGGCCTCCCAGTGGAGCTTTATAAAAAATTCTGGGGAATAATTGGACAGGACTTCTTTTGCTTGTAGCGTGAATGTGTCAGGGTAGGAGAGTTGCCGATGAGCTGCCGTCGGGCGGCTCTGACTCTCCTGCCATGTGTTAGGGTAGGAAAGTTGCCGAAGAACTGCCTTAGGGTGGCTCTGACTCTCCTGCCCAAAAAAGGGGACTTGTGTGAACTTAAGAACTGGAGGCCTGTGGCATTACTCTGTGTGGACTACAAGATATTTGCCAAGGTCCTCTCTAACAGACTGAAGTCCCACTTGGACTCGATAGTACATAAGGACCAAACATATTGTGTACCGGGACGCTCAATCACGGACAACTTGTTCTTAATTAGGGACATATTGAACTTGTCAAGCGGTTCTAATGTGAACTTTGGACTGGTCGGACCATCACTGGTTGAGGGTGGCAGTGTTGTACATGACCGTCCACGAAGGAGGACAGGGCCTGGTGGCTGCTTTCCGGCTAAAGGCGGTTCAGAGCATGGTTCAGGCACTGTTCAGGCACTGTCTGAGCCGGTAAGGGGGGGTGTTTGAGCGGCCAAAGGGGGAGGGGCTACCAATGTTTCCGCCACTGCAGGTGACGGCAGAGACTGGAGACTGGCAAAGGGGTCTGGAGGACTTGTTAGATTTTAACACTCCGAGCCTGGGGGAGTTTGAAGGGGTGGGAGGTAAAGCCATCTACAACCTCTGGGTTAAGGTTAGGAACATTAGGAGCCTAACAGGAGTGAAGGCACATCAGTGGCAGGGGGTATGTGGGGCGGAGAGTATGGTGGTTTTTAGATGGGGGGGGGGGGTTTACAAACCTCCAGTACCAAAGAGGTCAGGGTTCTTCATGGAGCCCTGGCCTCTAACAGCTGGTTGGCACAGGTTGAACCGGGAATCGGGCAGGGGTGTCCTTTCTGTGTTATGAATGAAACTGTGATTCATGTGTTTTCTGTGTGCACCAGGTTAATTCCATGAATGTCTCTGTTGGAATGTCTGTGTGAGAGGTCGATGGTGGTTTTTACTGTTGGGGTGTTTATAATGGGATACATCTATTCAAATAAAGAGAAAGCCAAATGTGTTTTGTTGAATTTTCTGTTTGCTCAGGCGAAGTTAGCTATTTGTCTAACAAGGAGGAACAGGGTCAAAGGTGGAGGGATAACAGACCCTTTACTAGTGTTTAATGGGATGGTCTCTACGCGCCTTAGGGTTGAGTTTGAGTTCTATAAAATTATAAAAAGTGTGGAGATGTTTCAGGAGATATGGTGTGTTGGGGGGGCTGTCTGTATAGCTGGGGAAGATGTTTTGGATATACGGTTGTAGAAGTGGGTATTGTTTTGGGTATTGTGATGTTGGTTTGTATCATGTGGTAGATGGAAAGGTGAGTATGGTACATGTATGCAGTACATATATTTTGGTGTTTTATTTTTAAGGGGGGGGGTGACTTTTTAAAAATGAAATGGGAAAGTTTCAGTAAAGAAAGACAAAAAGTCTCCTCTCTCTCTCTCTCTCTCTCTCAGCCTCATGGATTTAGTGGCACAGCTTACTAGGGTGTGGAGAGGCCTTGTGAAAATCTGGCCCCACTTACACACCGCTAACATCTTTATTTCACTGTCATCTCACTGGAAGCCTGGGCCTCCTAATGAACACATTTAAGGTTCATGGAGCTGCCATTTTAAAGCAGCTTTCTGGAGCCTTATAATAAGAAAAGGTCAGAGAGCCTTCGGAGGGTCCAGTTGGTGTACGGTTCTTTTTATTTTAGTCGTAACTAATGTCTGGGGCCATCCGGCCCTGCAATCATAAAGCCTGGCATGCCAGCAGGAGTCTTTGCACCCCTGTGATACGTGTGGTTATAGTCAGCCTGTGAAAGGCCTGTCTTCACATTTAAGCTGCTTGACACGTGGTTTTATCAATTTGTTCTACAACACCATGGTCACTGAGACACGCTCTGACAGAACAGAACCAGGGTAGAAAGGGTAAGGAAGATAGACTCCTCTATACACACTCTCTCTCTCTCTGTCACGCCTGCTCCAGCTCCCCCTCTCTGGCACTCGAGGGTGCCAAGCGGCCCATCATTACGCACAACCGTCACCATCGTTACGTGCATCAGCCCTTTATTGGACTCACCTGGACTCCATCACTTGTTGATTGTCTCCCCTATATCTGTCTATTCCTCAGTTTCATCGCCGTGTCAGCATTAATGTCGTTTTGTTCCCCCTGTCCAGACACTGTCTTTGTGTTGTTTCATGTCGGTTATTTATTAAATATTCACTCCCTGTACTTGCTTCTCATCTCCCAGCATCTGTTCTCTCTCTCTCTCTCTCTCTCTCTCTCTCTCTCTCTCTCTCTCTCTCTCTCTCTCTCTCTCTCTCTCTCTCTCTCTCATTCTCTCTCTCTCATTCTCTCTCTCTCTATTCTCTCTCATTCTCTCTCTCTCTCTCATTCTCTCTCTTCTCTCTCATTCTCTCTCTCTCTCTCTCTCTCTCTCTCTCTCTCTCTCTCTCTCTCTCTCTCTCTCATTCTCTCTCTCATTCTCTCTCTCTCTCTCATCTCTTCTCTCTCTCTCTCATTCTCTCTCTCTCTCATTCTCTCTCTCTCTCTCATTCCTCTCTCTCTCTCTCTCTCTCTCTCTCTCTCTCTCTCATTCTCTAATCATTTAGGAAGGTTACCTTCGCTTTCTTGGGCACAGGGACTATGGTGGTCTGTTTGAGACGTAGGTATTACAGACTCGGCTAGGGAGAGGTTGAAAATGTCAGTGAAGACACTTGCCAGTTGGTCCGCGGATGCTTTGAGTACATGTCCTGGTAATCGGTCTGGCCCCGTGGCTTTGTGAATTTTGACCTGTTTAAAGATCTTGCTCACATCGGCTACAGAGAGCGTAATCACAAAGCTGCTGCTCTCATGCATGCTTCAGTGTTGCTTGCCTCGAAGCGATCATAAAAGGCATTTAGCTCGTCTGGTAGGCTTGCGTCACTGGGCAGCTCGCCACTGGGTTTCCCTTTGTAGTCCGTAATAGTTTGCAAGCCCTGTCACATTCGACGAGCTTCAGAGCCGGTGTAGTAGGATCAATTTGATCTACAACACTACAGTCACTTAGACACAATCTGACAGAACAGAACCAGGGTAGAAAGGGTAAGGAAGATAGACTCCTTTACTCTCTCTCTGTCTCTCTCTCTCTCTCTCTCTCGCTCGTTCTCATTCTATCTACTCCCTCTCTCTTTCGCTCTCTCTCTCTCTGACATTTGCGGGTAATTATTTTATCAGCTTGTCAATTGCAGATGACCCTTATCCCAGATGAACGTCTATAAAGCGGCCCATAGAGACCCTGTCTGCTCTCCAATGCTGTGTGTGTGTGTGTGTGTGTGTGTGTGTGTGTGTGTGTGTGTGTGTGTGTGTGTGTGTGTGTGTGTGTGTGTGTGTGTGTGTGTGTGTGTGTGTGTGTGTGTGTGAAGCATCCCATAGAGACCTGGGCTGCTCTATAATGATGCTTTAATAATGCCCATTTCCCAGCCAGAGGTTGGAATCTGCAGCAGGCCAGTCGTTCTTTACCACAGATGGCACAAACTGCTTGTAAAGCATTCATTGCAGAAGGACGACTGATCCATTTGGGAATGATGCTGAAAAAACTTTGAGTGCAGTTCTTAAGTTGCACTCTGCTGTCTGTGGTTAGTAGAAGTGACTTGTCGCCAGGTTGCTCTGGCTGTCAGTTAGAAGTTAGGGGAGTGAGTCAGAAGTCCATCCTGCTTTTCTAGTTGCAAAGAGAGGAAATGGTAAATCACGCTGCACATTCACCCACACAACATGATGATACGGATACATAATATACCGTAATGATCCACTATGTGTATGTAGGGCGGATAGGGGCTAGGCATGTGGCAGTTGCTGCTGTGGTTAAGGTACACGTACATACTGGGCACTTGCACTGCAGATTAAATCCATTTAAGTGCAGATATTTTAGCTTCTGTACGCTACTTGATGGGCTAATGGATTTTGCTGACGCACATACCAGAGTGTGTATGGGGTCAGAGGGAGGACTGGGTCTTCCTGTATTAGGCAGGTGATGTGGTTAATGGAGCCCTTCCTGTATTAGGCAGGTGATGTGTTTAATGGAGCCCTTCCTGTATTAGGCAGGTGATGTGGTTAATGGAGCCCTTCCTGTATTAGGCAGGTGATGTGGTTAATGGAGCCCTTCCTGTATTAGGCAGGTGATGTGGTTAATGGAGCCCTTCCTGTATTAGGCAGGTGGTGTGTTTAATGGAGCCCTTCCTGTATTAGGCAGGTGATGTGTTTAATGGAGCCCTTCCTGTATTAGGCAGGTGATGTGGTTAATGGAGCCCTTCCTGTATTAGGCAGGTGATGTGGTTAATGGAGCCCTTCCTGTATTAGGCAGGTGATGTGGTTAATGGAGCCCTTCCTGTATTAGGCAGGTGATGTGGTTAATGGAGCCCTTCCTGTATTAGGCAGGTGATGTGGTTAATGGAGCCCTTCCTGTATTAGGCAGGTGATGTGGTTAATGGAGCCCTTCCTGTATTAGGCAGGTGGTGTGGTTAATGGAGCCCTTCCTGTATTAGGCAGGTGATGTGGTTAATGGAGCCCTTCCTGTATTAGGCAGGTGATGTGGTTAATTTAATCCTTATTGATCCCGTGTTCCAATTCCTAATTATGTGAGTGATTCAGACTCATCACTTGAATTCAGAGCAGTGTCTTGTGGAACGGATGATGGAGGGAGAGAGAGAGGGGTGAGAGGAGAAAGAAGGAACAACAAGGGTGAAATGGTAGCCCCGACCATCTCGATGGGTTGCCGTGGTCTTAGTGTGGGTGTGAGTGCATTGTGTGCTCTCAAAGTCTGTTTGAGAATCTGTTTGTATGTGCATGCCAAGGCAGAACAGCCATGTTTGGTGTACACAAAGAGAAAACAGAGAGAGTGAGAGAGAGAAAGGGTAAGCATACAAACACAAACCTTGTCATTAATTAGAAACCAGCATGGAGACAACATGCTTTGGGTGGGAAGGGGTTAAGGGGTGCAGGGAATCATGCCCTTGTCAGTGCCAGTCTATAGATGCAGCACAAACACAGGCATTCGATGTGCCAAGCCCTCTTTACACGGCTGTGGGAAAGCATGTCCCTGCCTCTGCATCACAATACCCATCCAATATAAACGGAAGTCAGGTCTCCATCTTTGAGGGGGAGGGATAGAGAGCAGAGACTCACTAATTATACTGAAATGAACAGCTACAATGAGCAGCACAGACTGAATAGCTCTTTTTACTTCTGCATTCAAAATAGAGAGAGAAAGAAGTGTTTCTCTGAGAGAGAGAAGAAAAGTGAGGGACAGGAACATGAGTTAGTCTCCTCTCCTCTTCTCTCCTCTCCATGTCGCTCCTCTCCTTTCCTGTCCTCTTCTTTCCTCTCCTCTCCTGCCACTCCTCTCCTCTCATCACCTTTCCTATAATCTCCTCTCCCTCCACTTCTATCTTCTCCTATCCTCTCATCCCCTTTCCTATAATCTCCTCTCCTCTCCCTCCACTTCTATCTTCTCCTATACTCTCATCCCCTTTCCTATGATCTCCTATCCTCTCCTCTCCCTCCACTTATATCATCTCCTCTCATCTCCTTTCATCTAGTCTCCTTTCCTGTCCACTCCTATTGTCTCTTTTTTCTCTCCTCTCATATCCTCTCCTTTCATCTCCTCTCCTCTGGTTTCCTCTCCTTTCCCTCCACTACTCCCCTTTCCACGCTCTCCATTTCTCTCCTTTTAACTCCTATCCTCTCCTTTCCTATCCTATCCTATCTCCTTTTCCTCTCCTCTTCTCACCTTTCATATAATCTCCCCTCTCTTCCCTCTCTTCCCTCCCCTCCTCTCCTTTCCCTCCACTCCTCCCCTTTCCTCTCCCTCCATTTCTCTCCTTTCCTATCCCATCCTTTTCCTATCCTCTTCTCACCTTTCCTATAATCTCCTCTCCTCTCCACAAGCCTGTTAGGCTCAACCTGACTTAGCCTATTGAACTTGGATTCAGGACTCTATGTCACCAATATCAAATCAACAAATTCATACACTTAGGGTGGAAGAAAGAGATATAGACTTTATTAAGACTGTAAAAGGACCTAACATCATTTCTTAGGCATTGATACAACAGATGACTCATGGTGATTTCTCATGTGGCCTTGGCCATCAACGTCTCTGTGTGTGCATCATCCTGTCATGGAACTGAAGCAGTGAAGTGGAAAAGCATGAACTAAATATAGTTGCATCCATCTCCCCGGTCCATTCCTCCTGATATCTCCACTGCTCCTGATATCTCCCTGGTCCATTCCTCCTGATATCTCCCCGGTCCATTCCTCCTGATATCTCCACTGCTCCTGATATCTCCCTGGTCCATTCCTCCTGATATCTCCCCGGGCCATTCCTCCTGATATCTCCACTGCTCCTGATATCTCCCTGGTCCATTCCTCCTGATATCTCCCCGGTCCATTCCTCCTGATATCTCCACTGCTCCTGATATCTCCCTGGTCCATTCCTCCTGATATCTCCCCGGTCCATTCCTCCTGATATCTCCACTGCTCCTGATATCTCCCTGGTCCATTCCTCCTGATATCTCCCCGGTCCACTCCTCCTGATATCTCCCCGGTCCACTCCTCCTGATATCTCCCCGGTCCACTCCTCCTGATATCTCCCCGGTCCACTCCCCCTGATATCTCCCCGGTCCACTCCTCCTGATATCTCCCCCGTCCACTCCTCCTGATATCTCCCCGGTCCACTCCTCCTGATATCTCCCCGGTCCACTCCTCCTGATATCTCCCCGGTCCACTCCTCCTGATATCTCCCCGGTCCATTCCTCCTGATATCTCCCCGGTCCATTCCTCCTGATATCTCCCCGGTCCACTCCTCCTGATATCTCCCCGGTCCATTCCTCCTGATATTTCCCCGGTCCACTCCTCCTGATATCTCCCCGGTCCACTCCTCCTGATATCTCCACTGCTCCTGATATCTCCCCGGTCCACTCCTCACTGAAGCATTGATTCTAGCCATTGTGTCCTATCTACCCACTGACTCCACATTCCTCATGGGTGTCTGATGATCACACTAACTGTATGATGTAAGGGGGTTGGTACTGCTGCCCCCAGCCCTCTACCCTAAGGTCTTACCCGGCAGGATTGTTAGATACATTTACAATAGGCTATATCTGTTTAAATGTTGGAAGGTCATAGGTTAATGGAAAGTCAAATGTAGACTAATGTGGATTAACGTAGGTAATGTAGGCTAATGTGGATTAACGTCGGTCATGTAGGGTAATGTGGATTAACCTAGGTAATGTAGGCGAATGTGGATTAATGTAGATAATGTAGGCTAATGTGGATTACCATAGGTAATGTAGGTAGCTGTGGATTAACGTAGGTAATGTAGGCTAATGTGGAGTATTGTAGGTATTGTAGGCTAATGTGGATTAACATAGGTAATGTAGGCTAATGTGGATTAACGTAGGTATTGTAGGATAATGTGCATTAATGTAGGTAATGTAGACTAATGTGGATTAACGTAGGTAATGTAATGAAGCTGTGGATTAACATAGGTAATGTAGGCTAATGTGGATTAATGTAGGTATTGTAGGCTAGTGTGGAGTATTGTAGGTATTGTAGGCTAATGTGGATTAACATAGGTAATGTAGGCTAATGTGGATTAACGTAGGTAATGTAGGTAGCTGTGGATTAATATAGGTAATGTAGGCTAATGTGGATTAATGTAGGTATTGTAGGCTAATGTTGATTAACGTAGATAATGTAGGCTAATGTGATTAATGTAGATAATGTAAGTAGCTGTGGATTAACGTAGGTAATGTAGGCTAATGTGGATTAATGTAGGTAATGTAAGTAGCTGTGGATTAACGTAAGTAATGTAGGTTAATGTTGATTAACGTAGGTAATGTAGGCTAATGTGGATTAATGTAGGTAATGTAGGCTAATGTGGATTAATGTAGGTATTGTAGGCTAATGTGGATTAATAAAGGTATTGTAGGCTAATGTGGATTAACCTAGGTAATGTATTGTCGTGTCTTTGGCTATGCCGGATTAAGTGATATGACATGCTATTCTATAAAATCCTTTCTCTGTAATTAATATTACCTGATTAAGCTAATCATGTAAATGTAATTAACTAGAAAGTCGGGGCACCACGGAAGAACGTTTATAGAGCCGTAATCTTCCGAATAAACTCTTAAAATACTTAGTAATATTTTACATCGATAGCCGTCATCTTAATCATTTTATTTTCAGTCTCATAATGAAAGTTGTAAATTCTTGGTTATCTTCACGAACCCTGGCTAACAAGTTGAATCAGCAATACAAAATTGGGTTTAATTATTTATTTACTAAATACCTAAACTAATCACACAGAATTACATATACACAGAATACAAATGATGTCATACAGAAAACGTCCCTGGTGGACAGAGCCGACATTTGTTACACAAAGGAAGGGGGTTGGCTTAAATGAAAGAGCGGGAAGACTTAGGTACAAAGAAACAGCAGCTATGCTATCGTAAATACATTATCTTATGCATTCTAAATTACCGCCCATTTGGAAAAGGAAAATGCAGTAAATATTTACTCTGAGCTGCGCTTCGGTAGATTGGTCGTAGATGCTGGCCGGGTTGGCCAACAGATCTTCCTGTCCTCGGAAGAATGTCAATGGTGGTAAAGTGGATACATGGTGGTATCTTCGTCTGTGGTTGTTAGACTGGATCCGTCGTCTGTCCTTTCCTAGCCCACGTCTACAGCGGCCGCTGCTAACTCAACGGCTAGGAAGTATCACTTCTGTAGTGAATAAGCTCAAAGTTCATACCATTCGCCACCAAAGCTCACGCCGAGGTTGGCTTAGTTCTGTACTTGACATGTGTGTCCTTTTAACGTAGAGGCTGCAGACCTCACGTACTGGAACACATGATTGTCTTTTCGTCAAAGGCTTATATAGTGGAGAGGGGGAAGGATGTGTTTCATCGTTTATAACCCCTGTCTCTTCACAGCGGCGGGCCACTGATCAAGCAGGGCACTTTCCTTATGAAAACCCAATTCTCTCATTTGGAAGCTAAAATTACATTTAATCTCCTAACAAACAATTTCAATATCAAACATTTCAATTGCATAACAATTCCATGTGACTCTGATAACTAGAGGGTGTATACTTTCCCAGGTACAGTTTATGTCGTCCTGTCATCAGTCATAATGTCTCAGATGACAACCGAACTGACATCCATACTCATTACGTTCCAAAGCATATTTCCAACTGGTTCTATTACCAAAATATGGTTCCTTTTCCCCATTTGTTTGATGTTCCCAGACTCTCTATATTTAACAAAGGCTATTCAACAGTCCTTCAGTAGGGTCAGAAAGAGAGGGGAAGGGAGAAAGGTATTTATGGGGGGGTCATAAACCTTACCCACAGGCCAACGTCATGACAGTATGCTAATGTGGATTAATGTAGGTAATGTAGGTAGCTGTGGATTAACGTAGGTAATGTAAGTAGCTGTGGATTAACGTAGGCTAATGTGGATTAACGTAGGTATTGTAGGCTAATGTGGATTAACGTAGGTAATGTAGGCTAATGTGGATTAACGTAGGTAATGTAGGCTAATGTGGATTACGTAGGTAATGTAGGCTAATGTGCATTAACGTAGGTATTGTAGACTAATGTGGATTAACGTAGGTATTGTAGGCTAATGGTAGCTGTGGATTAACGTAACTAATGTAGGTAGCTCTGTGTACTGAAGGTACAACCATCAGTATCAACCATGGAATCTGCATATTTTAGTTTATAGTAAACAACAGCAGCTTGATGTCTGATATGAAAGTGCATGTCCTGGCGTTTAATCTCTTAAACTTTATTGAAAATGAAAGGGATTTTGGTTGCCATTATGTAATAGGCCCTAGACCTAGAATTAGGGAAGAATTAATGTAAGGGATAAGCAATTAGATCAGATATCACTGATGAAACCTGCCCTGGTTCAGTGGTTTATTGATCAGATGTCACTGGTGAAACCTGCCCTGGTTCAGTGGTTCATTGATCAGATGTCACTGATGAAACCTGCCCTGGTTCAGTGGTTCATTGATCAGATGTCACTGATGAAACCTGCCCTGGTTCAGTGGTTCATTGATCAGATGTCACTGATGAAACCTGCCCTGGTTCAGTGGTTCACTGATCAGATGTCACTGATGAAACCTGCCCTGGTTCAGTGGTTCACTGATCAGATGTCACTGATGAAACCTGCCCTGGTTCAGTGGTTCATTGATCAGATGTCACTGATGAAACCTGCCCTGGTTCAGTGGTTCACTGATCAGATGTCACTGATGAAACCTGCCCTGGTTCAGTGGTTCATTGATCAGATGTCACTGATGAAACCTGCCCTGGTTCAGTGGTTCACTGATCAGATGTCACTGATGAAACCTGCCCTGGTTCAGTGGTTCATTGATCAGATGTCACTGATGAAACCTGCCCTGGTTCAGTGGTTCATTGATCAGATGTCACTGATGAAACCTGCCCTGGTTCAGTGGTTCATTGATCAGATGTCACTGATGAAACCTGCCCTGGTTCAGTGGTTCATTGATCAGATGTCACTGATGAAACCTGCCCTGGTTCAGTGGTTCATTGATCAGATGTCACTGATGAAACCTGCCCTGGTTCAGTGGTTCATTGATCAGATGTCACTGATAAAACCTGACCTGGTTCAGTGGTTCATTGATCAGATGTCACTGATGAAACCTGCCCTGGTTCAGTGGTTCATTGATCAGATGTCACTGATGAAACCTGCCCTGGTTCAGTGGTTCACTGATCAGATGTCACTGATGAAACCTGCCCTGGTTCAGTGGTTCATTGATCAGATGTCACTGATGAAACCTGCCCTGGTTCAGTGGTTCATTGATCAGATGTCGCTGATGAAACCTGCCCTGGTTCAGTGTTTCATTGATCAGATGTCCCTGATGAAACCTGCCCTGGTTTAGTGGTTTATTGATCAGATGTCACTGATAAAACCTGCCCTGGTTCAGTGGTTCATTGATCAGATGTCACTGATGAAACCTGCCCTGGTTTAGTGGTTCATTGACAAATCAAATGGTATTTGTCACATGCGCTGAATACACCAGGTGTAGACCTTACAGTGAAATGCTTATTTACAAGCCCTTAACCAACAATGCTTTAAGAAGTCAAGAAAAAAAAGTGTTAAGTAAAAAATAAAAGTAACAAATAATTAAACAGCCGCAGTAAATAACAATAATGAGGCTATATACAGGGGGTACCGGTACAGAGTCAATATGCGGGGGCACCGGTTAGTCAAGGTAATATGTACATGTAGGTAGAGGTAAAGTGACTATGCAAAGATTATAAACGGAGAGTAGCACCAGAGCAGAAGAGGGGTCTGGGTAGCCCTTTGATTAGATGTTCTGGAGTCTTATGGCATGGGGGTAGAAGATGTTAAGGAGCCTTTTGGACCTCGACTTGGTGCTCCGGTACCGCTTGCTGTGCGGTAGCAGTAGGGTGGCTGGAGACTTTGACCATTTTTAGGGCCTTCCTCTGACACCGCCTGATATAGAGGTTCCTGGATAGCAATAAGCTTGGCCCCAGTGATGTACTGGACTGTATGGGTTCTAGTCAAACCATAGGGCTGAAGATCCGCTTAATATTGACAATTAAGCAATGTTCCCGCGGAGGCGGAGACTGCATTCACAGTAAATTCTGCATGTCGGCTCAATCGGAAATTACCTTTTAAAGGCCCAGTGCAGTCAAAAATGTGATTTCCTATGTTTTATATACACTCAGTGGCAAGTTTATTTGGTACACCCATCTGGTACCGGGTATGACACCCTTTTGCCTACAGAACAGCCTGAACTCTTCGGGGCATGGAAACATTGCTCAATTGGTTGCTCACTGGAGCCGCTTCTTCTGGTTTTTATTTGATTGGAGTGGAACCCTGTGTGGTCGTCTGCTGCAGTAGCCCATCCGTGACAGGAACCAAAGAGTTGTGAGTTCCGGGTTTACCGTTCTGCACACCACTGTTGTACTGTGACGTTGCCTGTTTGTGCTTACATGTTATCCATTGTTGCGGCTGGGTATTTGCTTCTAATATTTGTAATGCCAGGGTATATCATGTTTCCCCAAAATAGATTTTAATTAAAGCTGGGTAAAGGCTGGACTTTTTCAAAGTACCAGTGCATGTTATCATCTGGCAGCTATGTTGATAGTGTCTCTGCCTTGTTCTTCATCTGAGCAGAAGTAATGTGCTCCACAACTGGGCTATACACACCTTCTTGGGTGTCCAGTGAAACTGGCACAACACCAGCCACTACTGTTGCCACTGGAACAAAAGCATTTGCATTCCTTTGCCCTGTTCTGATACCAATGTGATTCCACTCGGTTTCCCAACCACCTCCCGTCTCCTCATGAGCTCCTCCTGGTAGGCAGCTGGTCTCTTGGTGCCTAAAGAGGTAAAGGAGATATGGTTAGAGTCGTGTATGGATGGGTGGGGGGAGGGTACTCCATCTTTGTCACACTGACACTTCTGCCAACCCCGTGCATGCTGTGGGAGCCAGGTGCAGCTCGAGGCAGAGCAGGCAGGGAGGAGAGGGAGGCGGGGAGGAGAGGGAGGAGAGGAGGAAAGGGAGGCAGGGAGGGAAGGGGGTCTGATCCACAGTCAGTCCCTCCTAAGACAGAGAGGATCAGTCTGTCTTATACACAGATAGAGAGAAGAATATCCTGAAATAGCCCTCTCTCTTGTTCTTTCTTATTTTCTCATATTATTTTGTACTTGTAAAAATGTTGAATCAAGAACAGACTCAGGAAAGCACAGGGACATAATGTGTTGTAGGAGTGGCAGTGAAGTTATATGGCCTGCTGTCAACAGGTTCTGTACTACAAGAGTCGTTTCCATAACATGAAGATCTTTCTTGTGTATTTTCCAGACAGCTGTTTTTTGTGATTCCAGATCCTCGCAGTTTGGGAATGGCTGCAGAGTTAAACGGTTCTCACTCTCTGGTTTCTGTCTCTTTGCATTCTCTCTCCCCATTCCCTCCCTCTCCCTTGCCCTCTGTCTCTCTCCATTCCCTCCCTCTATCTCTGGTGAAATAACAGACTGGAATTATCCAATTCATGACAGTGCAGCTCCCTAGAGGAGCAGCGTGGTATGATTGTGTTTCATGAAGGACAGTGAGGTTCGTCTGGAGGGGAGGAGAGTGAGGTTTGTCTGGAGGACAGTGAGGTTTGTCTGGAGGAGAGTGAGGTTTGTCTGGAGGAGAGTGCGGTTTGTCTGGAGGACAGTGAGATTTGTCTGGGTGAGGTTTGTCTGGAGGAGAGTGAGGTTTGTCTGGAGGAGAGTGAGGTTTGTCTGGAGGACGGTGAGGTTTGTCTGGAGGACGGTGAGGTTTGTCTGGAGGACGGTGAGGTTTGTCTGGAGGACGGTGGGGTTTGTCTGGAGGACGGTGGGGTTTGTCTGGAGGAGAGTGGGGTTTGTCTGGAGGAGAGTGGGGTTTGTCTGGAGGAGAGTGAGGTTTGTCTGGAGGAGAGTGAGTTTGTCTGGATGACAGTGAGGTTTGTCTGGATGACAGTGAGGTTTGTCTGGATGACAGTGAGGTTTGTCTGGAGGACAGTGAGGTTTGTCTGGGCCTCTTTGATACCAGGCCAGAGGATGACATGTAAAAATATGTTTCCCATGCCATTGAAGCCCCTTAAAATGATATTGACGAACACCCAAATTGAGACTCTGCATGCGAAATTCTGTGAAAACATGCTTAGTGTGCAACGTAAAACCCCAAACAATGCAGATCAGAATGAGGACTATACACACTAGTTATCACAATACAGAAAAGAGCTGCTAAATTCTACAACCACCTAAAAATAAAGCCCTCACCTACAGAAGAGTCCCCTTGGCCAACTGGCCCTGGGGTTCTGTTCACAAACAGACCCTACAGAGCCTTATGTGTGAGTGTGAGTGTGAGTGTGAGTGTGAGGAGAGAGGAGAGAGAGAGAGAGAGAGAGAGTGTGAGAGAGAGAGAGAGAGAGAGAGAGAGAGAGAGAGAGAGAGAGAGAGAGAGAGAGAGAGAGAGAGAGAGAGAGAGAGAGAGATCCAGTCTATATTTACTGAGCCATGGGAGACTGCAGTCACATCTTCCCTCGCTACCCCCTCCTTTCAAATAGGAGTTGTTCTCAGCACTTTTATTTCCATGACTGATCAAAACTCATTTTCTCAAGGCTCTCTCTTGTCCCTCTGCAGCAGACATATGGTGAGCAATATATTTGGAAAATCGGAGTCGCAATAAAATCACAGTATCGAATTGCAATACATATAGAATTGTGAGAGTCGCAATACATATCATATCGGCACCTAAGTATTGTGATAATATTGTATTGTGAGTTCCCTGGCAGTTTCCAGCTTTAAAGGGATACTTCAGGATGTTGGCAACGAGGCCCTTTATCTACTTCCCCAGAGTCAGATGAACTCCTTTATCTACATCCCCAGAGTCAGATGAACTCCTTTATCTACTTCCCCAGAGTCCGATGAACTCCTTTATCTACATCCCCAGAGTCAGATGAACACCTTTATCTACATCCCCAGAGTCAGATGAACTCCTTTATCTACATCCCCAGAGTCAGATGAACTCCTTTATCTACATCCCCAGAGTCAGATGAACTCCTTTATCTACATCCCCAGAGTCAGATGAACTCCTTTATCTACATCCCCAGAGTCAGATGAACTCCTTTATCTACATCCCCAGAGTCAGATGAACTCCTTTATCTACATCCCCAGAGTCAGATGAACTCCTTTATCTACTTCCCCAGAGTCAGATGAACTCCTTTATCTACTTCCCCAGAGTCAGATGAACTCCTTTATCTACATCCCCAGAGTCAGATGAACTCCTTTATCTACATCCCCAGAGTCAGATGAACACCTTTATCTACATCCCCAGAGTCAGATGAACACCTTTATCTACATCCCCAGAGTCAGATGAACTCCTTTATCTACATCCCCAGAGTCAGATGAACTCCTTTATCTACATCCCCAGAGTCAGATGAACCTCTGGTTGTAGTTTGAAGGGAGTTGCTAACTAGCGTTAGCACAATTGCTAACTAGCGTGAACGCAATGACTGGAAGCCTATTATAACTCCTAGCATGCTAGTAGATACCATAGATTGAGTCATTGTTAACTTTGACTCGCGAAACTACCTCTAACTTCCTTCATACTGGATGCAGAGACATAAAACTGGTACCCACGAATTCATCTGACTCTGAGGAAGTAGATAAAAGGCTTCCTTGCCAAAAGGCCTAAGTATCCCATTATTAATATAGAGTAGGTTTCTGGCAAAGACTCACACATCCATCAATGTTGACCCTGAAATACAAATGTATTTAGTCTTAAAACCTCTTTTTCAAAAAGTCAAGTAGGCACACACACACACACACACACACACACACACACACACACAGTCACACACACACAGTCACACACTCAAATGAATAAAATGTGAAAAGAAACAGAAAAGACTGGTCAGGCTGTGGTGCGTTCAACCACAATGACTTCTCTATAAATGATTCTAAAAAGGAAATATGGTTATTATAGATATGGAACATTTATTATGGGGAATTCCAATACTGACCCTTATCTTTCATGCTAACTGAGAAAGAGGACAAGTACTGCCTCTGCTTGCATATTGACATAATAACAAAAGCAGCAAGCACGTAGCAAAATGAATGAGAATGCACCATGTTATACTTGGAAGAGACTGACGGCTGGCAGTAACTATGAGATTAATGGAAGCTACAATACTGGGACCGACAGAGACTGAGCATCAGTCAACCTACATCTGCCCCACCTACTGCAGTTAGTGTGTAGCCATGGGGATGTGTGAAACCTACTGCACTCAGTGTGTAGCCATGGGGATGTGTGAAACCTACTGCACTCAGTGTGTAGCCATGGGGATGTGTGAAACCTACTGCACTCAGTGTGTAGCCATGGGGATGTGTGAAACCTACTGCACTCAGTGTTTAGCCATGGGGATGTGTGAAACCTACTGCACTCAGTGTGTAGCCATGGGGATGTGTGAAACCTACTGCACTCAGTGTGTAGCCATGGGGATGTGTGAAACCTACTGCACTTAGTGTGTAGCCATGGGGATGTGTGAAACCTACTGCACTTAGTGTGTAGCCATGGGGATGTGTGAAACCTACTGCACTTAGTGTGTAGCCATGGGGATGTGTGAAACCTACTGCTCACCCCGAAGTGTCCCCACTTGCGCCACCGAACACACACACACACACACACACACCACTGGAGGTTCATGGCACCTTAATTGGGGAGGACGGGCTCGTGCTAATGGCTGGAGGAGAATCAGTGGAATGATATCAAATACATCAAACACACTCCAGGTGTTTGACACCATTCCATGTACTCCATTCCAGCCATTATTTTGAGCCGTCCTCCCCTCAGCAGCCTCCACTGTCACACACATACACACACACACACACACACAAAACACACACACACAGGCTATGAATCACAGAAGACAAATATTGGCGAGTGACAGGGGCAGCGGAAACAAACCTCTGGATGGGAATGTGTCCAGACAGAGAGAAAGGTTAGCAACAAAACCCTGCCTCGCCAGCCAGCCAGACATCACCCTCTGGTACGTGTTAGAATAAGACGCCACGCTACCACTGATTAAAATACCCCGGGAGAGAGTGAGACATACTTAAAACCTCTTGGGGCTAGGTGGGACGCTAGCGTGCCACCTGTGGTGCACTCCATCAACAGCAGGTGCATTTCAAGAGCGGCAAATTTGAATCCAAATAAATGTCAAAATTCAAATTTTTCAAAAATACAACTATGTTACACCATTTGAAAGATAAACATCTCCTTAATCTAACCACGTTTTACGATTTCAAAAAGGTTTTACGGCGAAAGCATAAATTTAGAGTATGTTAGGACAGTACATTTACAAGAGTTGTGTGTAATGTTTTGTCAAGTCAAAGACAGGGTCACCAAAACCATAAAACCAGCTAAAATGATACACTAACCTTTTACAATCTCCATCAGATGACACTCCTAGGACATTATGTTAGACAATGCATGCATTTTTAGTTCTATCAAGTTCATATTTATATACAAAAACAGCGTTTTACTATGGCATTGATGTTGAGGAAATCGTTTCCCTCCAATAACCGGCAGTCAAGTCAGCGTCAGAAATTAAATAATTAAAATTAGAAAACATTGGTAAAATATTATATTGTCATTTAAAGAATTATAGATTTACATCTTTTGAACGCAATCAACTTGCCAGATTTAAAAATAACCTTACTGGGAAATCACACTTTGCAATAATCTGAGCACTGTACCCAGAAAAATACGCGTTGCGATACAGACTAGACGTCATGTTGGGGAGATCTAAAATCGAAAATACTATGTAAATAATCCATTACCTTTGATTCTCTTCATCAGATGTCACTTCCAGGTATCACAGGTCCATAACGAATGTAGTTTTGTTCAAAAAAGCTCATCATTTATGTCCAAAAATCTCCGTCTCGTTAGCACATGATGTAAGCCAGCCGGACTTCTCGTCATGAACGAGGGGAAAAAATATATTTCCGTTCGTTCAAACATGTCAAACGTTGTATAGCATAAATCATTAGGGCCTTTTTTAACCAGAACATGAATAATATTCAAGGTGGACGAATGCATAGCCTTTTATAACGTATTGGAACGAGGGTACCCAACATGAAGTAGCGCGCCAGGTGTCTAATGGGACATCACCGTTCCATGGCTCTTGTTCGGTCAGATCTCCCTCCAGAAGACTCAAAACACTTTGTAAAGGCTGGTGACATCTAGTGGAAGCAATAGGAAGTGCCAAAATATTCCTAAACCCCTGTGTTTTTCAATGGGAGAGGTTTAAAGTCAATACAACACATCAGGTATCCACTTCCTGTCAGAAAATGTCTCAGGGTTTTGCCTGCCAAATGAGTTCTGTTATACTCACAGACACCATTCAAACAGTTTTGGAAACTTTAGAGTGTTTTCTATCCATATATAATAAGTATATGCATATTCTAGTTACTGGGTAGGATTAGTAACCAGATTAAATCGGGTACATTTTTTTTATCCAGACGTGCAAATGCTGCCCCCTAGACCCAACAGGTTAACATTTCAGTGATAAGAATGTCCCTCTACTCTTCTAAATAAAACAGCAGAAAAGCATTGATTTAACTGGACCGTTGGAGATGCGTACTGGAGCCTACTGCTACTACAGCTGGAAGGAGTGTTTGATGAGCCAACATACTGGATAGACAGACACCAATCACTGTCCTCAATGGCCATTAAATAATAGATAGATTGAACACATTTAAAATACCAATACCTGTACATATCTGAAAGGAATTTCCACTGGCATTGCTTAATTAACTCTACAAGGAGTACAGATGATATCAATATCAGAAAGGTAGCTAGAACTGCAAGAGGATGAGGAAAGATGAAAAGAGTTTGACTTGGTACCTGGGACTGTAAAGTTTAACTAGAGAACGAGTAGCCCAGAGCCTTCCATGTTTCATTTATTTTCATTCCCCAAAGTCATCCATGAAAAACTGGTCTGAAATATTTATGCTGCACTGAGGTTGTAAAAATGAAATACTTTGAAAGGATAGGCTATCAATAACTATGGCACAAACACCCCCAAAATACAGCGCCACGGTGCATACAACTTGATGACGTACAACAGCTTTACAAATAGCGTGAACTAGGCTCAAAGTTGAGTACACTATCTACTCACATACACTATATGCAGGCCTATGCTGCAGTCTGATGGTCACAGTCACAACGTCTGTATAGCCGAACCCACAGGGAGATCCAACCAGCTTCTCACCCCTACGATGCTGCTGCTCCTCACCTACCCAACCTTGATGGATTGTAGATGGAAACAGTGGTGGAAAAAGTACCCTATTGTCTTACTTGAGTAAAAAGAAAGATAACTTAATAGAAAATGACTTTACCCTTGTGTAGTCTTAACATTCTGTAGAGTCCCCTTGTCCTAAGGGTTAAAAACGACCCACCTTCATAAAACCCTAAAATAAAGCAGCTTAATTGAATTTTAAACCCCAAATCTATTTTGCATGACAAAACAACCTGTCATTCATCACAAACTTTGTGAATATCTGGGTTTTCCCTCTTCACAATGCAGAAAGACTACATTTAATCAGTGGACACCACTAATTTTTATTACAACACACCTGTCATAATTGTTTTCTTTACTAAATTAGAGGTTTATTGTTATTATTGCTAAAGGTACTGCATAGGTGTAAAAAAATCTTTTTGCATGAGATAGCACTTGAATAGCCTAAGAAAGTAGCAGAAATGTTCAGAAAGTCGTTTTGAATGCATTTTATTGAAGGGAAACAATAAGTCTTGAACCTTTTTGGCAACATAATGATATATTCTGACATACTGTACAATGAGGAATTAACTACAAAATACTAGTCTTCTCACATTTTTTGATCCATTGCCCCCACCCACAAGGTTTATAAACAACAACAATGAATAAGAATAAAAAAAGATCATTGATACAAAACAAAAATGTGAAGAACATAAATCAATCAACTCTAAATAACACATGTAGGACAGTACGCAAGTGTGTGTTCATGGACTTTGCAGATGTATTTCTCACATGTGCAGCACATAGTATTTGTTTTACAGTCCTTCTTTCGGGGGAAGAATTGGCATCTCCTCCTCTTGCCTGCCCCAGCTGCAGCCTCAGGTGGATCAGGACAAGATTCAGCCCTCTGAACCGCTTTCACAAGCACTGCAGAGGCTGCTGTGCGGGGGAGCCCCTTCTTTAAATGTGTGGGGTTACAAGTGCCTTTCCCAGCTGCTCTAGGAACACCCTCCTCTTGTACTGCTTATCAGGCATCCAGGTAGGGTTAATCTTGTACCATATCATGAAGACATTGTATGAGGACACATCAATGATGTTACGGAAGATGACCAGGGGCTAGCGGGCAGTCATCCTCCTGCAGCTGTAAGTTCCAATCACCTTGTCCAGGTTGTCCACGCCTCCTTTGTTGTGGTTGTAGTCCAGGTGTAGTTCTTGTTCCTCGTTGGGAGGTAAGAAACTAAAGTAGTGATGGGGGTGAAGGCAAACTTTGATGAGAAGGCCTCTCTCCCCCTTGTTGTGAGGAGTGCAGGGGGGAGGTCAGGCTTTTTTTTCTAACTGTGCCAACCATGGTGATCTTCCTCTTCAGGAGCTGCTGGCTGAGTTAATAAGAGGTGAAGAAATTGTCACATGTGACATTGTGCCCACTCAGTCCATTTGTCACATCAAGCACAACCTGCATCCCCTGGTTCTTCTCCGGGCCTCCACTGGTTGGCTTCCCTGTGTAGACTTGCATCTTCCAAGCGTAGCTGGAAGTATGATATCACACTACTGCTGGCTTGCTGGGCATATACTGCCGGAAAGGACAGCAACCCTTTGACAAAAGAGATTACTATCAGTAACTAGTAATATGATATTACAGCAATACATAATATATTGAACAGTGCAAATCACTTGCATTACAGATATGAAAATACAAATGTACCTCTGAATGGAACTAGTTGCTCCTCCACTGCTATTACAGGCCCAGGTTTGTAAAGGTATGGCAGACGCTCCATCCACTTCTCTCAGACCTCTCTTATGGCCGCCAGTTTGTCTCTCACACGTCTTGCAGGTCTTGACTCCCGGTTATCAAATCGTAGCATTGTTGAGAAGGTGTGAAAGACTTTCAGTGGCACGGAAAATCGCCCTGCCACTCTCTGCATCCCAGAGACTACATGTAGCGTCGCCTCGGGACCTATACACACCCGTTATTAAGATTAGCTGCTCTATGTAGGCACGCAGGTCAATCTCATCTATCCTTTTCCAGTCATCTCCATATTTACAGAAACCCTCCAAATTTGTCATCTCTAGGATGATTATTTTAATGGCTGGTGTGATGAACATGTAGAATGTTGAGGCGATGTCCTGGGCATGGGCAACGGCATGTCTTGTGGGCCCTGGGGTCATCCTTATGACATTTTGTGCTGCCATCCTGCCCTGGTTGTCATATGGTGACAAGGACCATGTTATTGTGATGTCATTTGACAAAAATGTCTCTTTTTCAGCTTGGGGGATTTCTTCTTCATCTGAGGATGATGCATCGTGCTCTGGGTCATATTCTTCCCATATTCTTCTTCAGATACCTCCTCCTCTTCTAAATCATTGTTCTCTTGTTCCTCCTGGACATTGAAAAAATTTGATATACAACCTGTTGGGCACTGAAACATGCAATCATGGCTTCAGCAAAGAGAGAAGTGGGGGGACTGTCATCTGCAGCACCTTTATAGCCTCAGAATGCATTCGGCATTAGTAAACAATGCTTTCAATAAATGTTTATTTTGCCTGAAATGAAATGTTGTTTATCTTGTCTGAATTTTTTTATATTTTGTCTGTGAACTTGAGACATGTGTGGAGTCGTGGGGAGAGATGCAGCACAAGAAAATTTTAGTTTTGTCTGAGTTCAATCAGTAGCAGACATAATCTCAATTTCTCATTTGTGTGTGTGTGTGTGTGTGTGTGTGTGTGTGTGTGTGTGTGTGTGTGTGTGTGTGTGTGTGTGTGTAAATTGTTTTATAACTGCCGGGTCAAAAATGACCCTAAGACAATCTTTGTACCCTGGTGGTTTACAGCTTTCATGGAAATATGAACAAAGGCGATATTTCACGTTTTGTAATGTTGAGGTCACTCTAGGAAAAGTCATCAAATTTCAAGTTGAAAAAAATATCACTTAGGGGGTTTTCTCTGCTGTTAAACATAGTGGCGGGTCATTGTTTTACCCTTAAGAGAACACAAGGGTTAAGTAAAAGTGAAAGTCACCCAGTAAAATACTACTTGAGTAAAAGTCTAAAAGTATTTGTTTTTATAGTATATACTTAAATATCTAAAGTAAAAGTATAAATCATTTCAAATTCCCTATGTTAAGCAAACCAGATGGCACAATTTTCATTTTTTATTTATTTACGGATAGCCAGGGGCACACTCCAACACTCAGACATCATTTTAAGTATTTTTACTTAAGTTCTTTACACCACTGGATGGAAACCATGTAAGTAAGGATGTTAAAAGATAGTCTATATGGAGGAATATTACACATGTTGAGGAAATGTGTGAATTGCCATCTTTCACATGCCTACTGGAAATAAAAATACAATTTAAAAAAGACGGTTGATTTGGGTTTACTCAGGCTGAATGGCACACGTGCTTCCCTCGCTGAATTACCTTCTGCTCAGCGGGGTGAATTAGCAGTTCATATGGCGGGCTAATTATCTAAATCTCCTTGACTGCTGTTCATCCGTACTTACAGTGTATTGTATGATGTAAACTCCCACCTGTAAAGCACACAATGTTAATTAATTTCAACACCGACAGAAGGTAATTTTACGCACGACAATATTGGATGTAAAACTGCATTAGAAAAAATATCAATAGTTGATGTAATCCTCTGTTGAAGGGTCATTGACTATAAGGTTAGAGGACTGCAATATCGTTAGTGGTTTTAGTCTATAATTTAATTGTGTGCTTATGATAAACCCCAATGACAAAACTGTAGTCAGTACTCCTTATGAGACCAATAATATATAATTATTAATTCACAGGTTGAGTGAGAACAGGCCACAAGGTCAGATGATGTTTGGCAACTTGAATTATTAATTATTAATTATTTGAACAACAAAACAACGCATCACTTTTTTCATGGCTCACCCTGCTGAGAAAGCTCACGTCAATCAATGAGCAGCACACAGCATTGAAATACTCTGTGCATAAAGTGCCTGAATTAAAAGGTTAAGACTGTCCCAACGATACTTTGTGAGCTCGTACTGCAAGATGACAGAAAGTGGAAGATATTTTCAGAGAACAATGAAGTGTAGTAAACCTAAAAAAAATGCTTATCAAGAACAAGCAAATGCAGCTCACTCAACTTGTTGAACAAAATCGATTCCACGAAGCAATGCCCTTTGCAGAGCTACAAAATGGATCTTTCGAAAATAAGAAATGAAGTTCATGAGTTCACGCAGAGAAGCAATTTATCTGGACGGAGCGTACAGTATATGCTGCCCATCAAAAGTAACCGATCCAATCCTGCAGAGAGAGAAAGAGGCAATTCACACAGGCTGCTTCACACCGGCTCCTTCACTCATGCTCATTCATTCATGCTCATTCACTCGTCCCACAGCTTTACGGCCATGTGTGCCCTCAATCAAAACAGGGGGAGGAGAGACATGAGAATCTATTGGCTATGGTTATCTGCCCCTATCCATCAAAACCTGCAACAATAAAAGCTGTGGTGGACTAAACAGGAAGCTGTGGTGGAGTAAACAGGAAGCTGTGGTGGAGTAAACAGGAAGCTGTGGTGGAGGAAACAGGAAGCTGTGGTGGAGGAAACAGGAAGCTGTGGTGGAGGAAACAGGAAGCTGTAGCACTAGCGGTTCTGGGGTGGGGGGGGGGCAGGGGGGCCAGTGCCCCTTTGACAACAATTTTGGACCCCCTTGTGGCCCCCCTAAATGTGGAGTATGAAATAATTTTTACATAACAAATTTTTGCTATCGTTCTTTTTTTACATCCATTATTAGACAGTGGCAACGCGGAACACTAATTTAACCCACACATTTTCTAGAGGGACGGCTTTAGGCGGAACACAACAGTATCGTACCACATGCATCTGCAAGTTTTTTTTCTATTCAGAAGTTGTAAGAAATTCCACATTAATATTATAGTTCAAGCACAAAGAAGGAAATATAGAGGTGAGTAAAATTGTTAATATGTTGTATTTGTATTAAATGCATTACAGAAGTGTAACGTTAGATCAGCTTATCTTAACCTGGCCGTTTGTTACTTTGTGGCAGTATGAAAAAGGATCAAATATACGATCAACAAACTCATGGTGCTGAGTGTTTTTACTTAAACCACACTCCGTAAACGCATTGTAACGTAAAACGGTTAGACATAAAGGGTAGTTACCAAGCAAGTCACTTATTTTACGTTAATTAATTAATAAACGTGGTCCCCATTGCTTTTGCTCTTTAGTTTTCACCAAAATGAAGAGAAAGGACATCATGTCCTTCTTCCAAAGAAAAGACAAGGCAGACAGTGAGACAGAGCCAGGTGGTTCAGGTGTGGAGAGAGCAGAGAGCCTGCAGAGAGAGAGTAGGAAGACTTGTCCATTGGAGAGACTGAGCATGAAGGCATAGTAGAGCAGGAAAGTGAGACAGATGGAGAGACTGAGGCTGAGGTAGAGGCTGAGAGTGAGACACCAACAGAGGAGCCTCGTGCGTCCACAAACAGTGGACTATCAGGTTTGTGATGTTGAATAAATCTGTAGTTACTTGTAAAGCAGTGTAATGAGTCAGTTTATATGGTGTATAGAAATGAGTCAGTTTATATGGTGTATAGAAATGAGTCAGTTTATATGGTGTATAGAAATGAGTCAGTTTATATGGTGTATAGAAATGAGTCAGTTTATATGGTGTATAGAAATGAGTCAGTTTATATGGTGAATAGAAATGAGTCAGTTTATATGGTGAATAGAAATGAGTCAGTTTATATGGTGTATAGAAATGAGTCAGTTTATATGGTGTATAGAAATGAGTCGGTTTATATGGTGTATAGAAATTAGTCAGTTTATATGGTGTATAGAAATGAGTCAGTTTATATGGTGTATAGAAATGAGTCAGTTTATATGGTGTATAGAAATGAGTCAGTTTATATGGTGTATAGAAATGAGTCAGTTTATATGGTGTATAGAAATGAGTCAGTTTATATGGTGTATAGAAATTAGTCAGTTTATATGGTGTATTCAAATTAGTCGGTTTGTATTTGAAATGAATTATTATTTAACATGCTATTGGGCTTGTGATATAGATATCAGATGGATTTCAGAAGTTGCCAGATGGCAATGGTATATCTAAAATTACCCAAATACATACTTAATTCTATATTTTTTTCTTTGGCAGATATCAGCAAATCCCGGGAGGAACCACCGGTGCAGCCAATGATGAACATATACCCAAGAACTCTGATGGGGGACCGGAGGAGGAGCTTCAAGGCGGCCTGGGACCATATCCATCCCTGGCTTGAATATTCAAAAAAAATCTGACTCTGTGTTTTGTTACGCCTGCAGGCATTTTAGCCCTCCCAGTCTCAGAGACTGTATTTGATTCACAATTGGGTTTTAACAACTGGAAGAAGGCAACTTACAAAGAAGGGGGATTTGCAATTCATGTAAGGTCTGAGCGGCACAAACAAGCAATGATTACATGGAGAGACTATCAGAAAGCTGTAAAAAGTAATGCAACACTGGTAAATGCCCTAAACAAGGAACACAACAAACAGGTTCAAGAAAATTGGGACTATATTAAAACAATAGGAGAAGTACTACTACTTACAGCCACACAAAACATTGCACAAAGAGGACACGATGAGTCTGCAGAGTCCGATAACAAAGGGAACTTCATGGCAATCCTAGAAACAATAGCTAAGCATGACACAACAGTGAAAAAAAGGTTGACTTCCATTCATAAAGCAAAATATACAAGCAAAGGGATTCAGAATGAGGTTCTGAGTTGTTTGGCAGACATGGTTCCAACAAAAATGATAGAAGAAGTGAAAGACAGTGAGGGTCTTTAGCCTAATGGCAGATGTAACAAAGATGTAAAATAAAGGAGCAGATATCTCTAGTACTCAGGTACTATTTCAGAGGAGCTGTCCATGAGGGCTTTCTCCATTTTGAATCGGCTGATCGACTAGATGCAGCAGGGCTTACTGACAAAATCATACACATATTAGAAAGTCATGGTCTTGAATACAAAAACAACCTAGTAGGCCAAGCATATGACGGTACTTCCGTTATGAGTGGCAAGCATTCAGACGTCCAGGCAGGCATTAAAGAACAAACAAAGCATGCCTTTTACATCCACTGCAGTGCACACTGTCTAAACTTAGTTTTAGTGGATACAGTCAAAGCTGTCCCTGAGGTAGGACAGTTCTTCTCCTTACTAGAAAGACTTTACGTCTTCTAATCTGGGCCATATGTGCATCAAAAATGGCTTAGCATACAAAAAGAGATGTACCCAGGTGCACCTAGAGAGCTTCAGAGACTAAATGACACTCGCTGGGCATGTCGATATATGGCTCTACATACTATTATGGATAAATTACCTGCCATTAAGCGAGTCCTGCAACACATAGCCCAAGAACAATGGTGACAGATCTGTTGAGGCACGAGGTCTGTTGAGGCACAGTTCTGTTGAGGCACAAGGTCTGTTGAGGGACGAGGTCTGCTTGCACAGATAGATTTACAATTCATTGTGTGCCTTGTTACACTCCATAAAGTGTTTGGAGAAGCAACATTTCTATCAGATATGCTACAGTCTTCATCACTTGACCTGTCAAAGGCTGTTGATTTAGTTGACGCCTTAGTTCAAACTTTGAATGACTATATGACTATATGACTATAAAAATAGTATTTGTTTTTATAAAAATAAATGTCCCACGCTCCACTTTGTTTTCATCCTGTATTGAACGCAGTTTATCCCGTCTTAAATTTTATCGATTATTTACGTAAAAAAATACCTAAAGTTGTACTAGGAAAGTTGTTTGAAATGTTTGGACAAAGATTACAGGTAACTTATGAGATATTTTGTAGTCATGTTGCGCGAGTTGGAACCGGTGTTTTTCTGGATCAAACGCGCCAAATAAATGGACATTTTGGATATATAAAGACGGAATTAATCGAACAAAAAGGACCATTTGTGATGTTTATGGGACATATTGGAGTGCCAACAAAAGAAGCTCGTCAAAGGTAAGGCATGAATTATATCATTATTTCTGAGTTTTGTGTCGTGCCTGGCAGGATGAAATATGATTGTCTGTGTTTGTTTGATGGGGAGCTGTCCTCAGATAATAGCATGGTTTGCTTTCGCCATACAGCCTTTTTGAAATCTGACACGGTGGCTGGATTAACAAGAAGTAAAGCTTTAATTTGGTTTATTGCACTTGTGATTGTATGGAAGTTAAATATTTCTAATAATTTAATTTGGATTTGGCGCTCTGCCATTTCACCGGATGTTGTCAAATCGATCCCGTTAACGGGATTTGATCCATAAGAAGTTTTTAAAGCTGTTCCAATTAGGTACATAGTGAGTTAGGTTTGTCATTACTAAACAAAGCCCTGGCCAGTGAGCTGTGACGATTTACAATATAGAAAATATGCAGTGACAGACAGTAACATTCCAGCGTTGCAGCATTTAATTTGTCTGCTTTCAGTCAATACACAGAGCAAGTGTTTACTGGATGTCATTGTGTATACGCTCATGCAAGAAGTCTAAAATAATTGCTTGTTCCTCTATCCCATCACATTGTATTGAATCTCTAGATCTAGATATGGCTACAGTCTGTATTAATAGCACGGTGTTTGTTTGCTGTTGTGAAGCCTGAAGGTGTCATTCCCATATATACATCTAGAAGCATTATGAAATGTCCTTAGAAACTTGGTTACTGCTGGAGTTTCTTCACTCAGAGGCAGAGAGACAGAAGAAAGTTTTTAAAAAATCAATCAGAGGCAGACACCAGAAGGTAACATTTTCTAGTCCCCATCCTGTGGGGCCTTTTCCAGAAGTAAAGAAGAGTTTTCAGAAGTGCACACAGCTGAAGAGGAAAGAATGAATTTTGAATACTCCGGGGGAGAGTAAAGAATTGTAAATGTATGCAAGTATAATTGGTAGCATAAATCAACAGAGACAGGTGTGTGCTAACACATATCCCAGCCACCATGTCAAATGAATGTACGATACATGAATAATTACATTTTCAACACTGAGGCAACTTCTGCTTACTTACAGTATATGGATGTATGATAATGCAATACCCTTTTTTGTTCACTTGCATTTGTTATGGCTTTACATCCCCTGCTATATTGTGGATTGAGAGTTATCTGTCTAACAGAACACAGAGGGTGTTCTTTAATGGAAGCCTCTCCAACATAAACCAGTTAGAGTCAGGCATTCCCCAGGGCAGCTGTCTAGGCCCTTACTTTTTTCAATCTTCATTAATGAGCTGCCTCTGGCTCTGAGTAAAGCCTGTGTGTCTATGTATGCTGATGACTCAACATTAAACACGTCAGCTACCACAGCGAGTGAAATCACTGAAACGCTTAACAAAGAGCTGCAGTCAGTTTCATAATCGGTGGTAAGAAGTAATAGTCCTAAATATTTCAAAAACTAAAAGCATTGTATTTAGGACAAAGCATTCACTGAACTCTAAACTTCAACTAAATCTTGTAAAGCATAATGTGGAAATTGAGCAAGTTGAGGAAACTAAACTGCTTGGAGTAACCCTGGATTGTAAACTGTTATGGTCAAAATATATTGCTGCAATGGTAGCTAAGATGGGAGAGGTCTGTCCATAGTAAAGTGTCGCTCTGCCTTCTTAACAACAATATCAACGAGGCAGATCCAACAGGCCCTAGTTTTGTTGCACCTGGACTGCTGTTCAGTCGTGTGGTCACGTGCCACAAAGGGACTTAGGGAAATTACAACTGGCCCAGAACAGGGCAGCATGGCTGGCCCTTAAATGTACACAGAGAGCTAAAATTACTAATATGCATGTACATTTCTTCTGGCTCAAAGTGGAGGAGAGATTGACTTTATCATTACTTGTATTTATGAGAGGTATTGACATGCTGAATGCACTTAGGTGTCTGTTTAAACTATTAGCACACAGCTCGGACACCCATGCATACCCCACAAGACATGCCACCAGAGGTCTCTTCACAGTCCCCAAGTCCAGAACAGACTATGGGAGGCGCACAGTACTACATAGAGCCATGACTACATGAAACTCTATTCAACATCAGGTAGCTGATGCAAGCAGTAGAATCAGATTTAAAAAACAGATAACAATACACCTTATTGAACAGCGGGGACTGTGAAAAGACACAAACATAGATACAAACACACACACACACTATATGCACACATGTACATCTGGACTGCGAGTAGTAATAGATTGGTGGCCTGAGGACACACTTAATGTATTGTGAAATCTGTTGAAATATGTATTTTAATGTTTAACATTTGTATTATGTATTTTACTGTCTTCATTTTTGCTGGACCCCAGAAAGAGTAGCTGCTGCCTTGGCAGGAACTAATGGGGCTCCATAATAAATACAAATACACACACACACACACACACACACACACACACACACACACACACACACACGAAAAAGCCCCACCAGGTTTTTCTACACCCTCTTTCTAAGTTAATTATCCCACTGAAAGATGAAGAGACAATTACTCCCCCATAGAGACTAGCATTAGTCAGATGAATATGGGTATTAGGACCCCCTATGGTCAGAGACTACTGGACACAGATGAACGCCTGCTTTTTAACGTAGCACACCACACGCTGCTGCTTGCCTGCACAACAACACAAAGGAGAACAGAACTTGCAGCCTTGCTAATTAGGACAGCAGGGTAATGCATCACGTGGATAAACTTGTAAAAGGTTACCATGCGTGGAGGAGCCCTTGTTTTGATGAAGGTTTAGTGTGTTGGGGTCAGATGACTTCAGAATGCACACATATACTGTACTGAGATAATACCTTACATTGACAGTTGCTCTTGGGGGGGGCTTTACTTATCTCATTGCGCTTTAGTGACTCCTTGTGGCGGGCCGGGCACCTGCAGGCTGACCATGGTCGTCAGTTGAACGGTGTTTCCTCTGACACGTTGGTGCGGCTGGCTTCTGGGTTAAGCAAGCGGGTGTTAAGAAGCGTGGCTTTGCAGGTCACGAATGAGTCAACCTTCGCCTCTCCCAAGCCCGTTGGGTAATTGCAGCGACGAGACAAGATCGTAATCATGAAATTGGGGAGAAAAAGGAAAAAAATATATACAAAAATAAAAATAAGCGTGAGTACCTTCTAGTTGTCCTAACAGAAACATCTGATTATTTCACTAATAGACATCACGATCAGATCTACACATTATTCAATATTTTCAGGCAATGTGTGTAACATTTTCATTGAAAAAAGCAGTGGTCTTGGAATTAAAGTATGGACCTAATCTTTAAACGGTTTCACATTCAAAGGAGGACATACTAAATTAAGTGTTACTTGACATGCAAATGCTATTGGATATACAGTGCATTCAGCCAGCCGGAAGCCACTCCTCAGTAAAAGGCACATGACAGCCCACTTGGAGTTTACCGAATGGCACCTGAAGGACTCTCAGACCATGAGAAACAAGATTATCTGGTCTGATGAAACCAAGATTGAACTCTTTGGCCTGAATCACAAGTGTCACATCTGGAGGAAACCTGGCACCATCCCTATGGTGAAGCATGGTGGTGGCAGCATCATGCTGTGGGGATGTTTTTCAGCGGCAGGGACTCGGAGACTAGTCAGGATCAAGGGAATGATGAACGGAGAAAAGTACAGAGAGATCCTTGATGAAAATCTGCTCCAGAGCACTCAGGACCTCAGACTGGGGTGAAGGTTCACCTTCCAACAGGACAACAACCCTAAGCACACAGCCAAGACAACGCAGGAGTGGCATCGGGACAAGTATTTGAATGTCCTTGAGTGGCCCAGCCAGAGCCTGGACTTGAACCCAATCAAAGATCTCCGGAGAGACCTGAATATAGCTGTGTAGTCAGGATCGCTCCCCATCCAACTTGACAGAGCTTGAGAGGATCTATAGAGAAGAATGGGAGAAACTCAAATACAGGTGTGCCAAACTTGTAGCATCATACCCAAGAAGACTTGACGCTGTAATCGCTGCCAAAGGTGCTTATCAAGAAGTTAAGCTTTCTGCCAATATCAATTATGTCTATGTCCTGGGAAATGTTCTTGTTGCTTACATCATCATGCTAATCGCATTAGCCTACATTAGCTCAACCGTCCCGTGGAAGGGACACCGATCCCGAAGAAGTTTTAACAAAGTATTGTGTGAAGGGTAGGAATACTTATGTTAATGTAATATTTCAGTTTCTTATTTTTAATACATTTGCAAAAATGTCTAAAAACCTGTTTTTGGTTTGACATCATGGGGTATTGTGTGTAGATTGATGAGAAACAATAATTTTATCAATTTTAGAATAAGGCTGCAAGGTAACAACATGTGGAAAAAGTCAAGGGGTCTTAATACTTTCTGAATGCACTGTGTCATGACGTTGGCCTCTTTTGGTACAATTTTGTGATACTCAGAAGAGACAATATAGCCATATTACCATAAAACTGTTTATATAATAGACTCAGTTTAAGACTTGCCTCATATGGGTGTATGGAATGTATTAATAAGGATAAAGCTTTTGTAAGACATTGAGATGCTATGTACTGATGTAATGTGATAGAATTGTATTTCTGTAACCAAATCTAACTCAGTCATAGGCACGCCCCAGGGACACATACGGACCAGGCGTCATTTGACCAGCCTGTTCGATGGGCACTATAAAACACTCCCTGATTTACATTTCTCCAGACCAGGCCTACACTCTATGGCCAGAGGTTTGACCATCCAAGTACTCTACTGAAAGTGAACCATACCACGTGGTTAACTTTTAGACTATTGATACCGACAGAATAAGAACAAGTCTTTGATATTAATTATTAGTCTGCAGCTAAGTAAATTATATCATCGAACGGGAAGACCAACGAAACAACCATTCTATGACGACATTAATGAATGTCGCTCTGAAAGATACATTCTAACCGAGAGAGAGAGAGAGAGAACGCGGACAAAACTCCCCAACAGAACTACTCTCCAACAAGAATCAGAACGACACACTGAGCGTAAATATATATATTGATTGCAATTGTTCCCGAATGAGTGAGCCTTCAATTGTCAATTGTTAATGAACTCTGTGTAAACTTCTCAGCTGACCATTTATGACCCATTGTTCAACAGGCCGACAAGCCTGTTTAACCCACAAGGGCACATTCCGATACCAATCCTTTGTTGACGATAATTACTGTATGTATGTTTTTCTGTTAATTACTTAGTGTAGTAAATAAATGATTTTAAGACAATTGATGTATGGATGATTTTAGTAAAGACTGGGTTCGTGCAGATACAACAATTTACGACGTTTTGGAATGAGACTGGACTAGAGGTAAATACACCATTTGAACTAGAAGATAATCGACCTATACTATAATAGAATATAATATTATAGTACAGGAAAGTTATATTAGGAAAATTATAGCTTTGTAATCTGAATATTCTCCTTGGTGCCCCGATCTCCTAGTTAATTACAATTAAACGATTAATCAGTTTAATCGCGTGATAATAATTACAGGGAGCTAATTGATAAACATATCTTCCGTTTAATGGTACCCCCAAAGACACGACAACTGTAAGTACAGTTTTATGATTTGTGATTATACAACAAAGCTCTAACAAAAACACTTTGAACTTAGTGCTTGAAACAATTTTCGTAATCTTGACTACAGGTGTGGGATCTTAATTTGATCACTCTTTTGCTGCTGAGAACTTTCCTGCACAGCATAAATTACATAAATCCACTGAAAACCCACCCTAACACATGGTTATATTAACAATATTACACTTTTCATGTTGCCTACTTTTGGCCAGCTAACAGCCTAACCACTGATCAAGCAACATAATGAGGGGGGTGCGTAAACTGGCTCGATGTCCTCTGGGTGGTGGACCATTCTTGATACACACGGGAAACTATTAAGGCTGAAAAATCCAGCAGAGTTGCAGTTCTTGAAACAAATTGGTGCGCCTGGCAGCTACCACCAAACCCCGTTCAAAGGCACTTAAATCTTTTGCTTTGCCCATTTACCTTATGAATGGCACACATACACAATCCATGTCTCAATTGTCTCAAGGCTTAACAATATATTTTTTAACCTGTCTCCTCCCCTTCATCAAACATATGACATCAATAAGGGATCATAGCTTTCACCTGGATTCACCTGGTCAGTCTATATCATGGAAAGAGCAGGTGTTCCTAATGTTCTGTACACTCAATGTATACTGCTATAATTGCGTGCGTAAATGTGTCCGAATTCTTCTTCAATCAAACAATGGCTCATACTACAGTCTGAACTCAGAGAAGCACCTTTTCTATATCTAACTAGCCATGGGTGAAATGAATAAGTCTGTGAATACATTCAACGTACAGAAATAACCATTATGAGAGGGAGCTGTAATCCTTTCTTTGGGCACTTTCATTCAGCTATTTTCGTCTGTATGCGGTTAGCGGTGATTATCTCTGAGTATTAAGTATTCACACAGTATTTACCACAATTTAAGTCTCTGGATTTTTGTTGCCTTTTCAGTACAATAGGCTAAATGATTGATGTGTGTGCATACTACAGTGTGTTTGTCTGTGTGTTCCTTAAGCCACATGCAGTAGTAAATGATGGGGAAACGAGCCTTAATTCAGAGAGCAATCATGACTGCAGGCTTATAGGTGGGATGACATGATTATATTCTCCTGATAATTGTAATACAAAGCCTCTGTCTTTCGGCTCCATCTTATGTTTCTTTCTCTCCAGGGATAGACTCCCTGAGCAACGGACACAGACAGCTCTTTGTTGAGGCAGACACAGGAGACACTCCTGAGAATCTTAAGAGCCCAGACATGCATACAGACATACATACAGACAGACAGACGACAGATTGAGAGATAGAAAGACAGAGAGAGAGTGAGTGAGAGTGAGCAATTACTCTCAACAGACAATTACACAGAACCTGCTTCATTCCGCCATGAATGTGGCCCACATAAACAGCATGGACACCAAACCAGACTCAAAGAGAAGTTGAATAAAGATAGCCTGATTAAGTGTAGGCAATAGAATAAGATCGGACTGAAAGGCATCCATTTTGAAGCAAGAAACAAAGCCAAAATCTCACAGGATTGAGACCTGATGCCTTTAAAATTTGAGTTCAATCAGATAAGACTGTGACATCCTCAGTCTTCTGCAGTCTACAGTCTATCTGTATATTGTAACATCTTAGTATAATACCAGGGTTTGCACCCTCTCCACCTCCCCATCACCAGTGTGTATGGGCCCAGATCCAGGACCAGGAAGAGAAACAGGACTAGGACTAGTACCAGGACTAGTACCAGGAAGAGAAAGAGGACCAGGAAGAGAAACAGGACCAGGACTATTACCAGGACCAGGACTAGTACTAGGACCAGGAAGAGAAACATGACCAGGAAGAGAAACAGGACCAGGAAGAGTAACAGGACCAGGACTAGTACCAGGACCAGGAAGAGAAACAGGACCAGGAAGAGAAACAGGACCAGGAAGAGTAACAGGACCAGGAAGAGTAACAGAACCAGGAAGAGAAACAGGACCAAGAAGAGAAACAGGATCAGGACTAGTACCAGTACCAGGAAGAGTAACAGGACCAGGACGTGTGGAGGGATTTATACAGACCACCACGCAGGTCGAATGAGGAGCTATTCAGTATTGAATCTACTGTATAGACTGAGAAGCACGTCTGTGATGTGGAGGGATTTTTACAGACCTCCACGCAGGTCGAATGAGGAGCTATTCAGTATTCCAAGAGTCATAATCTTGTTTCCCTATTGCCCATGTATTATTGAACATCAGGTGTTGATCAATAATCATTCATCCTAAGGCACCATGCGGTTTACAACAACATAAGCAATGACCGAATCACAACTCACTGAGAAAGATTAGCTGCCTCAATTGTGAGAGTGAAAAAAATCTGTTTGGTTTGAATTGATGTTTTAAGTCATCCTGTGGCTGTGCTGTGGGAATGAGAGCTCTGGGTAGTGTTGTATTATGCAGGGGTCGTATTGTGCGTTTAATGATTAATGAAGAATAAGATGAGCTTATGAGTCACCGAGGCATTGCCTCTTTCTGTCTGTCTGCTATTCAACCTTTTCCACTCCCCGACTTCCTCAAGGTCCCGGACCCAGGCTATAGCTCCTCATTACTATCTGTCAGGGGAGCAGGGACTGACAAAACAATAACAGCGCCTCACACAACTGTTGAAGAACAGCTAGGGCCACGATGAAGTGAGGAGATTTTTACCTTGGTTATGCTGACTCCAAAGATAATACATGCTGCTTGTAGTGCCTTACAGCCATCAGGACAAAAGTAAGTGGGTAAATGAGTAAGTAGCCTTGGCTTGTATGAGCCAGAAAAGCCCATAGGAGCAGGAGCCTATCTCCTGTTTCTGTAGCGTGAGGCAGGTTGATGTAGAAGTACACCACCTGGACAGGACGCTAGTCTATCGCAGAGCCTTACCCCCAGGGCCTTACCCCAAATCTATATATTTAATTCCTTTATTTACATTTTTGGGATTTGCATGTATTATTTTGGATTGTTATGTATTACTGCACAGTTGGAGCTAGGAACCAAATAATTTTGCTAAACCCACAAAGCATCTGCTAAATACACAACCAATAAAATGTTATTCGATTTGATCGACCGCCTTAATGCTGAGTGCCAATCTTTGATCTCGTTATGACTCGGCCAGGGAATTCCCTACCTTCCAATCTCAGGGCCAAAACACTCTAACCACAAGGACACTGAGCTGGTAGGACAAAAGGGCCACAAGTTGCTATTAAATCATAAAGGGGACAAATAAGAGTTGATTTGGAGATGTTGATTTGCTTCACGCAACACAACTGTAACAGAGTTTAGACGCAGACAGACCGTCTCAATACAGATCCAATTAGATCTGGAGGATCATGGATGTACTTAATATTGGACGTGTGTTTCATCCGGCTGTGGGGAGAGAGACAAGATGATGTAACTACCATTCACTAACCAGCCTTGGGTTAGTAAGCTGGCACTGCTGAATGGAGGACATTTGGCATTATTCACAACAGGCCTATGGCTTATTCCCCAGAATGTCATCGCAATTAACGAACAGATGGTCTGGGCCAGAAAATGCCAGCCTGCTGATGCTGGGGAATTTGAGTCAATGTCTAATGTCCAGAAATGGCATTATCAACATACTAAATGTCTTGAATCACAGATTCACATTCTTCTTCCTCCTGATAATTACTATGTAAACATTTACTTCGAAACATAAAACATGCCTTTTTCTGGTCCCAATTATCAAGAGTCTGATCCAATCTCTCGGGTCCCCCCTCCTTACCCTCTGATCCTAAGGAGTGCAGAGATCAAGGTGATGAATGAGCACCTGTTAAGGGAGCAGAGATACACCATGATGACAGAACCAGCAGCAGTCTGTAACAGACATACTCCATGATGACAGAACCAGCAGCAGTCCGTAACAGAGATACTCCATGATGACAGAACCAGCAGCAGTCTGAAAGAGACACACCATGATGACAGAACCAGCAGCAGTCTGTAACAGAGATAATCCATGATGACAGAACCAGCAGCAGTCTGTGACAGAGATAATCCATGATGACAGAACCAGCAGCAGTCTGTAACAGAGATACTCCATGATGACAGAACCAGCAGCAGTCTGTGACAGAGATACTCCATGATGACAGAACCAGCAGCAGTCTGTGACAGAGATACTCCATGATGACAGAACCAGCAGCAGTCTGTGACAGAGATACTCCATGATGACAGAACCAGCAGCAGTCTGTGACAGAGATACTCCATGATGACAGAACCAGCAGCAGTCTGTGACAGAGATACTCCATGATGACAGAACCAGCAGCAGTCTGTGACAGAGATACTCCATGATGACAGAACCAGCAGCAGTCTGTGACAGAGATACTCCATGATGACAGAACCAGCAGCAGTCCGTAACAGAGATACTCCATGATGACAGAACCAGCAGCAGTCTGAAAAAGACACACCATGATGACAGAACCAGCAGCAGTCTGTAACAGAGATAATCCATGATGACAGAACCAGCAGCAGTCTGTGACAGAGATAATCCATGATGACAGAACCAGCAGCAGTCTGTAACAGAGATACTCCATGATGACAGAACCAGCAGCAGTCTGTGACAGAGATACTCCATGATGACAGAACCAGCAGCAGTCTGTGACAGAGATACTCCATGATGACAGAACCAGCAGCAGTCTGTGACAGAGATACTCCATGATGACAGAACCAGCAGCAGTCTGTGACAGAGATACTCCATGATGACAGAACCAGCAGCAGTCTGTGACAGAGATACTCCATGATGACAGAACCAGCAGCAGTCTGTAACAGAGATCATCCATGATGACAGAACCAGCAGCAGTCTGTAACAGAGATACTCCATGATGACAGAACCAGCAGCAGTCTGTGACAGAGATACTCCATGATGACAGAACCAGCAGCAGTCTGTGACAGAGATAATCCATGATGACAGAACCAACAGCAGTCTGTAACAGAGATACTCCATGATGACAGAACCAGCAGCAGTCTGTGACAGAGATACTCCATGATGACAGAACCAGCAGCAGTCTGTGACAGAGATACTCCATAATGACAGAACCAGCAGCAGTCTGTGACAGAGATACTCCATGATGACAGAACCAGCAGCAGTCTGTGACAGAGATACTCCATGATGACAGAACCAGCAGCAGTCTGTGACAGAGATACTCCATGATGACAGAACCAGCAGCAGTCTGTAACAGAGATACTCCATGATGACAGAACCAGCAGCAGTCCGTAACAGAGATACTCCATGATGACAGAACCAGCAGCATTCTGAAAGAGACACACCATGATGACAGAACCAGCAGCAGTCTGTAACAGAGATACTCCATGATGACAGAATCAGCAGCAGTCTGTGACAGAGATAATCCATGATGACAGAACCAGCAGCAGTCTGTGACAGAGATAATCCATGATGACAGAACCAGCAGCAGTCTGTAACAGAGATACTCCATGATGACAGAACCAGCAGCAGTCTGTGACAGAGATACTCCATGATGACAGAACCAGCAGCAGTCTGTGACAGAGATACTCCATGATGACAGAACCAACAGCAGTCTGTAACAGAGATACTCCATGATGACAGAACCAGCAGCAGTCTGTGACAGAGATCATCCATGATGACAGAACCAGCAGCAGTCTGTAACAGAGATAATCCATGATGACAGAACCAGCAGCAGTCTGTGACAGAGATACTCCATGATGACAGAACCAGCAGCAGTCTGTGACAGAGATACTCCATGATGACAGAACCAGCAGCAGTCTGTGACAGAGATACTCCATGATGACAGAACCAGCAGCAGTCTGTGACAGAGATACTCCATGATGACAGAACCAGCAGCAGTCTGTGACAGAGATACTCCATGATGACAGAACCAACAGCAGTCTGTAACAGAGATACTCCATGATGACAGAACCAGCAGCAGTCTGTGACAGAGATCATCCATGATGACAGAACCAGCAGCAGTCTGTAACAGAGATACACCATGATGACAGAACCAGCAGCAGTCTGTGACAGAGATACTCCATGATGACAGAACCAGCAGCAGTGTGTGACAGAGATACTCCATGATGACAGAACCAGCAGCAGTCTGTGACAGAGATACTCCATGATGACAGAACCAGCAGCAGTCTGTGACAGAGATACTCCATGATGACAGAACCAGCAGCAGTCTGTGACAGAGATACTCCATGATGTCAGATCCAGCAGCAGTCTGTGACAGAGATACTCCATGATGACAGAACCAGCAGCAGTCTGTAACAGAGATACTCCATGATGACAGAACCAGCAGCAGTCTGTGACAGAGATACTCCATGATGACAGAACCAGCAGCAGTCTGTGACAGAGATACTCCATGATGACAGAACCAGCAGCAGTCTGTGACAGAGATACTCCATGATGACAGAACCAGCAGCAGTCTGTGACAGAGATACTCCATGATGACAGAACCAGCAGCTGTCTGTGACAGAGATACTCCATGATGACAGAACCAGCAGCAGTCTGACAGAGATACTCCATGATGACAGAACCAGCAGCAGTCTGTGACAGAGATACTCCATGATGACAGAACCAGCAGCAGTCTGTGACAGAGATCATCCATGATGACAGAACCACCAGCAGTCTGTAACAGAGATACTCCATGATGACAGAACCAGCAGCAGTCTGTGACAGAGATACTCCATAATGACAGAACAAGCAGCAGTCTGTGACAGAGATACTCCATGATGACAGAACCAGCAGCAGTCTGTGACAGATATCCTCCATGATGATAGAACCAGCAGCAGTCTGTGACAGAGATACTCCATGATGACAGAACCAGCAGCAGTCTGTGACAGAGATACTCCATGATGACAGAACCAGCAGCAGTCTGTGACAGAGATACTCCATGATGACAGAACCAGCAGCAGTCTGTGACAGAGATACTCCATGATGACAGAACAAGCAGCAGTCTGTAACAGAGATACTCCATGATGACAGAACCAGCAGCAGTCTGTGACAGATATCCTCCATGATGACAGAACCAGCAGCAGTCTGTGACAGATATCCTCCATGATGACAGAACCAGCAGCAGTCTGTGACAGAGATACTCCATGATGACAGAACCAGCAGCAATCTGTGACAGAGATACTCCATGATGACAGAACCAGCAGCAGTCTGTGACAGAGATACTCCATGATTCCAGAACCAGCAGCAGTCTGTGACAGAGAATATCCATGATGACAGAACCAGCAGCAGTCTGTGACAGAGATAATCCATGATGACAGAACCAGCAGCAGTCTGTGACAGAGATACTCCATGATGACTGAACCAGCTGCAGTCTGTAACAGAGATACTCCATGATGACAGAACCAGCAGCAGTCTGTAACAGAGATACTTCATGATGACAGAACCAGCAGCAGTCTGTGACAGAGATACTCCATGATGACAGAACTAGCAGCAGTCTGTGACAGAGATACTCCATGATGACAGAACAAGCAGCAGTCTGTGACAGAGATACTCCATGATGACAGAACCAGCAGCAGTCTGTAACAGATATACTCCATGATGACAGAACCAGCAGCAGTCTGTGACAGAGATACTCCATGATGACAGAACCAGCAGCAGTCTGTGACAGAGATACTCCATGATGACAGAACCAGCAGCAGTCTGTAACAGAGATACTCCATGATGACAGAACCAGCAGCAGTCTGTGACAGAGATACTCCATGATGACAGAACCAGCAGCAGTCTGTGACAGAGATCATCCATGATGACAGAACCAGCAGCAGTCTGTAACAGAGATACTCCATGATGACAGAACTAGCAGCAGTCTGTGACAGAGATACTCCATGATGACAGAACAAGCAGCAGTCTGTGACAGAGATACTCCATGATGACAGAACCAGCAGCAGTCTGTAACAGATATACTCCATGATGACAGAACCAGCAGCAGTCTGTGACAGAGATACTCCATGATGACAGAACCAGCAGCAGTCTGTGACAGAGATACTCCATGATGACAGAACCAGCAGCAGTCTGTAACAGAGATACTCCATGATGACAGAACCAGCAGCAGTCTGTGACAGAGATACTCCATGATGACAGAACCAGCAGCAGTCTGTGACAGAGATCATCCATGATGACAGAACCAGCAGCAGTCTGTAACAGAGATACTCCATGATGACAGAACCAGCAGCAGTCTGTGACAGAGATACTCCATGATGACAGAACCAGCAGCAGTCTGTGACAGAGATACTCCATGATGACAGAACCAGCAGCAGTCTGTGACAGAGATAATCCATGATGACAGAACCAGCAGCAGTCTGTGACAGAGATACTCCATGATGACAGAACCAGCAGCAGTCTGTGACAGAGATACTCCATGATGACAGAACCAGCAGCAGTCTGTGACAGAGATACTCCATGATGACAGAACCAGCAGCAGTCTGTGACAGAGATACTCCATGATGACAGAACCAGCAGCAGTCTGTAACAGAGATACTCCATGATGACAGAACCAGCAGCATTCTGTGACAGAGATACTCCATGATGACAGAACCAGCAGCAGTCTGTGACAGAGATACTCCATGATGACAGAACCAGCAGCAGTCTGTGACAGAGATACTCCATGATGACAGAACCAGCAGCAGTCTGTGACAGAGATACACCATGATGACAGAACCAGCAACAGTCTGTAACAGAGATACTCCATGATGACAGAACCAGCAGCAGTCTGTGACAGAGATACTCCATGATGACAGAACCAGCAGCAGTCTGTGACAGAGATACTCCATGATGACAGAACCAGCAGCAGTCATGCCTACAGCACTGGCTCTCCCAACCAAAGTCAACACTGGGTGAAAGAGAGTGAGAAAAAAGTAAAGGAGACTTACTTTACAGCCAGGCCCAAATGGTTCACCTGGGGTTGGACACATAGAGAAACAAACATCTCCCTGCAACACCCCCAGGCCGAGGTCAGACTTGGGAGAGAGGACGGAATACCTGAGAGATCAAACAGATTCAGACGGATGACACAAGATGGAGCCAGCCCCGCCCGGGAATGTGTTCAACTAAATGATTCATGTTGTGATTCTTCCTGTGCTCCCTCCCTTCCTGTTTGCAAAATTTCTGGATTTCCCATTTCTAGAAATAGGAAAAAGGAAAGAGGGAACACAGAAAAAACAGACATACAGTAGAGTAGAGCGCTTGGAAGTTCTGATGACACCAGAGTCTGTGTTAGAACATGAGATGTGACTGCTTCTGATGACACCAGAGTCTGTAATAGAACATGGGATGTGGCTGGTTCTGATGACACCAGAGTCTGTGTTAGAACATGAGATGTGGCTGGTTCTGATGACACCAGAGTCTGTGTTAGAACATGAGATGTGGCTGGTTCTGATGACTCCAGAGTCTGTGTTAGAACATGGGATGTGGCTGGTTCTGATGACACCAGAGTCTGTGTTAGAACATGAGATGTGGCTGGTTCTGATGACACCAGAGTCTGTGTTAGAACATGAGATGTGGCTGGTTCTGATGACACCAGAGTCTGTGTTAGAACATGAGATGTGGCTGGTTCGGATGACACCAGAGTCTGTGTTAGAACATGAGATGTGGCTGGTTCTGATGACTCCAGAGTCTGTGTTAGAACATGAGATGTGGCTGGTTCTGATGACTCCAGAGTCTGTGTTAGAACATGAGATGTGGCTGGTTCTGATGACACCAGAGTCTGTGTTAGAACATGAGATGTGGCTGGTTCTGATGACTCCAGAGTCTGTTAGAACATGAGATGTGACTGGTTCTGATGACTCCAGAGTCTGTGTTAGAACATGAGATGTGACTGGTTCTGATGACTCCAGAGTCTGTGTTAGAACATGAGATGTGGCTGCGAGGGATGTGGTTGGTTGTGAGAGTGCTGGACAGGTCACAGACAGTAGACTGTCTTCTCCAGCGTGGGAGGGCCGTCTGGCCCAAAAACAAATCACACTTCGTGGACAGACCCAGTTTTCTGCCCTGATAAACATCACCTTCTCCGGATACCCTCCCGTTATACATATCAAGTCTTGAAAAGAAAACAGGAGACCAGGTTAAAAAAATAAGAAATGCTGTTTTTAATTTGAAGTATCCTCCACCACATTTACAATCTGTCAATTCCCAACGGCTTGATGAGAGATATCCAAATCCAACGTAACGACCACGCTGTTGGATTGTGGACACTAAAGAGATGGACATCTTTGGGAAGTCCCCCCCTTAACGGGGACCAGAAATATCTCTGCCACACCTAACAGACTGGATCATATTGACCCACAATGCATTTGGGGAAGGTCAGACCTAAAACAGAGCCAATGGGTCTCTCTAAAAATGAGAGATGAGTAGGTACCATGGTGAGAATGTTTGACTTGGGTGTCGCCTTGTCAGATGTGGTCACTGTGAGAATGTGGGATTCCTCTCTGATTGAAAAACAAATACACAGATCAATTAATCAGATTGATAGAGATGGAACATCTTATGGAGAAATGTCAGTCATTTCCATAAACACAGACAGATAGATGCACGCAAGCACACACACACACACACACACACACACAGCCATATGAATCCCTGGCACTCACACAAGAACCCATCCATAAAGGACAGCTATTTTTCTAGGCTCCCCTGAGGCTCCTCCTCTCTCTCTCTCTTCCCTATACTCTACATGTTATTTCATAGTGTTTGTTCATATGGTCCCTGGTATCTGCCCGGCCCCTCAGGAGCCCCCACTCACCACAACCTCACCCTCACCGCCCCACTCCCCGACCCAGGAGGCCCCACTCCCACAAGCCTCACCCTCACCGCCCCACTCCCCGACCCAGGAGGCCCCACTCCCCCCAGCCTCTCCCTCACCTCCCCACTCCCCGACCCAGGAGGCCTCACTCCCCCCAGCCTCACCCTCACCGCCCACTCCCCGACCCAGAAGGCCCCACTCCTCCCAGCCTCTCCCTCACCGCCCACTCCCCAACCCAGGAGGCCCCACTCCCCCAGCCTCACCCTCACCGCCCACTCCCCGACCCAGGAGGCCCCACTCCTCCCAGCCTCTCTCTTACCGCCCACTCCCCAACCCAGGAGTCCCCACTCCACCCAGCCTCACCCTCACCGCCCCACTCCCCGACCTAGGGGCCACAGCACCTCATTGGTATTCCCACTGGGGGCCAGGGTTCCACTGGGGGCCAGGGTGAATGAGGAATGGGTTGGATACTGGACAAAGAGCACAGTTTCTAGAGAAAAAGAGGAGAAGGGAGGCCACATTCCAGATGACTCCAGGGTGTCCCACGGTGATGGCCACTGTTGAAGTAAATGAAGACTTTAGGAGCACCAATGTGGCATCTCTGTATTCTTGATGCTGCTTTTCACATCCCATTGGAATTTTTTTTTAATGGCAGTCTATGATCTGTAAGATTAATGATCCAAGTCTCAGTGTGGGATTTAAATGTTTGACTAATCAGACGATAGTTGAACAGACCCTAACACAGTCACTAGTACCAGGGGAAAACCTTCTGAGCAGACTCTCTCACACAATGACTCAGAGAAGGATTTACGAGGTTAAATGTTCAATCTGCCCATGCCTGCGGCTATGAATATCTAGTCCTAGTCAGACATGATCGCACATAGCAGGATAGTGGGAGAATTAAAGACAGAGATTTAGAGAGGATTTTAGTACTAAGGCTCCCACCTCAACTTTCTCTGCCTGGGATAATAGGATGTGTCTCACAGAGAATCCTCTCTTTGTTAATCGGCAGGGTTATTGTCATTTCTCTCAGGCAACCTCCTGACTGAGTCATACTGGCATTATGTGTTTTGTGCCTTAGTTTACGTACTGTGAGGGGAAAAGTGAGAATGTTCTCTCATTCGGAGGTGTCTATTCAGTGAATACAGACACAGAAATAGTCACACTCTTCACTGGCATCTGTGGAGGTTACTGTTCCATAACGCTATTATGTGTTTCTCCTTTCAAGAAAAGGAGGTATACCTGAGGTGAAAACGTTTACAGTGTGAGTGGTGCATTAACGAGCATTGCCTTTGTACTTGTCCTGCCATGTTTCAATGACACAACTCTTTCCACGCCACTCAATGCAAGTGACTCCCCACTGTGACAGAAACCTCTGGATATTTTCTTAAGTGCATTCTTCACATTCCGCATTCTGTTTGGACCTTCCAAACAAAATAACCTGAAAACTCCCTGCTCCTGAGAGTTCTGTGTCCATGGCTTTGAATGACTGCAGTGGGCTAACGAACTGCTATGTACTTCCTTAAGTCAATGTGATGTACAGTACTAATGAGCTGCTATCTACCTCCTTAAGTCAATGTGATGTACAGTACTAATGACCTATAAAGTAGCATTCAAAAAGAACATACAATTCAGTTGGTCTGTAAAATCTGTCAATAACACTTTATTGTGACCAAAAGTTTTGAGAATGACACAAATATGAATTTTCACAAAGTTTGCTGCTTCAGTGTCTTTAGATATTTTTGTCAGATATTACTATGGAATACGGAAGTATTGACAATTACATGAAGTTGATGCAAAGAGTCAATATTTGCAGTGTTGACCCCTTTTTCAAGACCTCTGCAATCTACCCTGGCATGCTGTCAATTAACTTCTGGGCCACATCCTGACTGATGGCAGCCCATTCTTGCATAATCAATGCTTGGAATTTGTCAGAATTTGTGGGTTTTTGTTTGTCCACCCGCCTCTTGAGGATTGACCACAAGTTCTCAGCCTAAGAGACGTAATTCCTGTTTGCTGTGCCAAGACTTCCGGGCTTTTCCACCCCTCCTCTCCCAGCAGTCTCAGGTCACCCAGCCTTTTTACACCCCCTGCCATCAGTTGCCTCTGCAGGGTGGCCGACTGGACCGATCTCAAAGGGATGGCTGGGTTGTGGAAGATAGGCTCCTCCCACACCCACAGCCCAGGCTCCACACCCCCTTCTCGTGTGTGCCTTAGCAGCTGCCAGGCCCTCAGCATTGCAGAGTAACATTTTGAGAGACCTGCTGTACTCAGCCTCTCCAACTTCATGAGGAACAGCTGCCGGTCCAACCCTAAATCTCCAGCTCTCCTCAGCAGCGCGCATGCTGGTTCCCTCCAGCCAACATCAGTATGGTACAGCAGTCTCTGCACCGCCTTTAGCCGGAAAGCAGCCATCCTGCTCTCCAGTTCCACCAGGCCCTGTCCTCCTTCGTGGACGGTCATATACAACACTGCCACCCTCAGCCAGTGATGGCCCGACCAGAAGAAGTCCACCAGCTTGCGTTGCAGGTCTGTGAGCAGACCGGCGGGGGGGTTGAGGACAGCCAGTTTATGCCACAGGGAAGATGCCACCAGGTTGTTAATTATCAGCACCCTCCCTCTATATGACACTTGGGACAGGAGCTACCTCCACCTGGCCAGTCTTGACACCACTGCCTGTGACAGCCCCTCCCAGTTCTTCCTGACCCACCTCTCCGAGCCAAGGTACACCCCCAACACTTTAAGCCCTTCACAACCCCACTGCAAACCCCCTGGAAGCAGAGGAGGAGCCCTATCCCCCCATGCCCCGCATAACAGAGCTTTGCTCTTGCCCCAGTTTACCTTAGCTGATGAAGCTCCCTCGTACACCTTCAGACTGGTCTCCAGTGCCTGCATATCTTGACCATCCCTGACCATCACAGAGACATCATCTGCATATGCTGACACTGCTATTCCTGTCACCACATCCATGCCTGTCCAGCACACTCCCTGCAGTGTCCTGCATAGCAGTCCTAAAAAAGGCTCAATGGCTAGTGTGTATAACTGCCCAGATAGAGGGCATCCTAGTCTAATCCACCGTCTCACCCAGACCGGCCTACTGAGCCCCCCTCCCACCTTAACCATACATGACGCCCCAGCATACAATAGCTTCACACAGGTCAAAAAACTCTTCCCAAACCCAAACATAGACATCACATTAAACAGATACTCATGGTCCACTCTATCAAAAGCCTTCTCTTGATCTAAAGAGACCAGTCCAAAGTTCACATTAGAACCTCTCGACAAGTCCAACATGTCCCTAATTAAGAACAAGTTGTCCGTGATTGAGCGTCCCGGTACACAATATGTTTGGTCCTTATGTACTATCGAGTCCAAATGGGACTTCAGTCTGTTAGAGAGGACCTTGGCAAATATCTTGTAGTCCGCACAGAGTAATGCCACAGGCCTCCAGTTCTTAAGTTCACACAAGTCCCCTTTTTTGGGCAGGAGAGTCAGAGCCGCCCGACGGCAGCCCGGCACTCTCCACCCCGCGCACACGCACTGCAAAAGAAGTCCTGTCCAATTATTCCCCAGAATTTTTTATAAAACTCCACTGGGAGTCCATCAACCCCCGGTGCACGACCGGGGGACATCTGGGTTACGGCCTCTGCCAGTTCATGGGACAACAGAGGAACGTCCATTTCATCTCTCTGTGCCAGAGAGAGTTTAGCGAGTCCTGCGAACAAGTCCTGAGCACACAAAGGATCACACACTTCTGCCCTATACAATTCAGTATAAAACTCCGCAGTCCGCTCCCGCATCTCACCCACCACAGAGGTCACCCGCCCATCAGACAGCCGTGGACAATGCATACCCTTGGCTTCACTGCTCTGTCTTTCCAAACCAAAGAAGGAGGAGCTGGGAGCATCCATCTCCTTGAGCATGGAGAATCTAGCTCTTACAAGTGCTCCCTTTGCTTTAACCTGGAAAAAACTGCCCAGGTCCCTGCGTAATTCAGCTAAATTAGCCTGAAGGCCTACATTGCCTTGCCCCACCATCTCTACCTCCATCTCACTAATACACCGCTCTAGTTCCCCCAATACTCTCCTAGCCTCTGAGGATGAGAGAGCTGTGTACTGTTGACAGAAAAGCCGAATTTGGACTTTCCCCACATCCCACCATTGGCTCAGAGACTCATACTCCTCTATTCGCTGCCTCCACCTTTCCCAGAAGGTCTGGAAACCTGCGCAGAAAGTGGCATCTTGTAAGAGCATTACATTGAACTTCCAATAGGATGCCTGCCGGGGCCCTGGTGAAATAGACAGCCGAGCCATGGTTATGTGATGATCGGAAAACCCCACTGGGAGAATGGTAGCGCCCAACAGCCTATTGCTCCGATTCCTAGACATATAAAACCGATCAAGTCGGGCTGCACTCACCCTAGACCCAAAAACCTTCACCCATGTGTACTGTCTTGTGTTTGGATGTTTAGTTCTCCAAACATCCACTAGATCGAACTGATTAATAATATCCCTTAACACTCCCACTGACACTGAATGAGGCTCTTCCCCATTTCTGTCTTTTGTAAAATCCATTGTGCAGTTCCAGTCCCCTCCAACCACCAGCGTCTCCTCAGGCCCTACCTGTGAGAGTTCCTGTCTAAGACTCCCAAATAGAAACCCTCTTTCTCTCCCTGTGTTAGGCGCATTCACATTTATAAAGACAAAACCCATGTTGTTAATTTCTGCTTTAACAACAAGGAGCCTACCCCTACACACCTCCTTTGAGGATCACATTTTTACAGACAGACCCGATGCAAAAAGGACTGCCACTCACTAAGATTTGTCCCATGGCTCAACACACTTGCCCCTTTCCACCAGAGCCCCCAATCGACTTCATTCAACACATCACTATGTGTCTCCTGCAGAAACAACACCTGTACTTTTTTTTGTTTTACATATTCACCCAACACACTCCTCTTTCCCGCATCTCTGGCCCCATTTATATTGAGCGAGCCTACCCGAAGAGTCTCCATAAGAAGTGGGAGAAAAGCCAGCAGAGAAAAAAGACCAATAGCAAAGCTCAAAAACCCCAGTGTCAGAAAGAAAGTATACATCTAAACAGTGTCTGAAGGTAGACCCTTACGCACTGTTGTGACCCACTTCCTCAACCTAAACCGTTTCCTGGGTGAGAGGACACCATGCCTCTCATTTTTTCATAGCATGTTGTACTGATCTTACAAACTTTCTTGAATCAGGGAAAAAAGCCTCAAGATTAACTTTTTTTCCCTTGGTCTCATTCAGGAACCTTGTCAGTTCTCTCAACGTGTACTTAGACCCCTCTGCTTGACTGGCTGTCAGCTCCGGGCCCATTGAAGAGGATTCTGAAAAAAATATCTCCTCATCCTCTTCCTCAGACTCACTTTCCTCCTCATCTCTATCTCCCACCCTGACCACCTGCTCTTCCTCTCTGGTCAGGGCATCCCCCACAGCAACAGGCAAAGTTTCCATTGTGCCTTTAACCACACCCTTTTTCCTTTTCCGCTTGGCACCCTCCTCCTCCCCCCCTAGTCTCTTACACTTCCCCACTATACTCTCCTCATCCACTATCATAACCTGACTAGACCTAGCATCCTCTACACCACCCTCCATAGCATGACTAGGCCCAGCATCATTTACACCATCCTCCATATCATAGCTAAGCCCAGCCTCAGCTACCCCACCATCTCTAGCCTGACTAGACCCAGCCTCCACTACCCCACCATCTCTAGTCTGACTAGACCCAGCCTCCGCTACACCACCATCTCTAGCCTTACTAGACCCAGCCTCCGCTACACCACCATCTCTAGTCTGACTAGACCCAGCCTCCTCTACCCCACCATCTCTAGTCTGACTAGACCCAGCCTCCTCTACCCCACCATCTCTTGCCTTACTAGACCCAGCCTCAGCTATCCCACCATCCCTGGTATGACTAGGCCCAGCCTCTGGTGTCTGCATCTCATTACCCCCTGCACTTTGACCTCGATTTCCCCCACTGGCTCTTGTACCCTCACTTTGTCTACGGCCTTTATGTGGGCACGCAAAGCTCTTATGCCCCAAATCCCCACACTCAAAACACCGTAGACTGTCTGTGCTGGAAAACCCTGCATAGAGCCCCTCCCCATGCCTCAATTTAAAATGCACATTTAGCTGTTGCTCATTGTTAGTCAGAAACATAAACACTTGCCTCCGGAACGAAACAACGTGCTTAACAGCAGCTGCCTGAAAACCTGCCGACAGTACATGAAACCCGCTAGCAAACTTACCAAAACGACTCAGCTCTTTCCTGATTTGATCGTCCGTAATAAACGGAGGTAAATTTGCAACAACTACTCTTGTCGAAGGGGTAGAAAGAGGTAAAACTGGCACCAACACATCCCTTACAAATATTCCGCTAGCAATTAGCCTACCAACCAAATTTTCTCTTTTCATGAACACCACCACCGCTTTGTTCATTCTAGAAGCAGAATGTATAAATTCAGCTCCTACCTGTTCGCCAACCGCGAGCAGAACCTCCTCCACCTTAACTCCATTCTCAGGAACACACCTGAATCCATGCCTTATCGACAGCGTCTCGTCTGCGCTAGGCTGAGAAGCCATCGCGCATACCACACCTTGCAAACCCCAGAAAACTTACTCTGTCCTCTTCCACCCTAACTCTGAAAAAAAACTGTGGATACCGCTAAAACAAATATTGCATTAACCGTACACCATAGAAAATAAAATGTAAGGAAAAGATCAAGAAAAGAGACTAGAAAGTTAGTTAGGACAGAGCCCTCCGCACCAAACACTCAAACTCCAAAAAACTCCCAGCATGCACAGAGAGAGAGAGAGAGAGAGAGAGATTTTACATTTTACATTTAAGTCATTTAGCAGACGCTCTTATCCAAAGCGACTTACAAATTGGTGCATTCACCTTATGATATCCAGTGGAACAACCACTTTACAATAGTGCATCTAAATCTTTTAAGGGGGGGGGGGTTAGAAGGATTACTTTATCCTATCCTAGGTATTCCTTAAAGAGGTGGGGTTTCAGGTGTCTCCGGAAGGTGGTGATTGACTCCGCTGTCCTGGCGTCGTGAAGGAGCTTGTTCCACCATTGGGGTGCCAGAGCAGCGAACAGTTTTGACTGGGCTGAGCGGGAACTGTGCTTCCTCAGAGGTAGGGGGGCCAGCAGGCCAGAGGTGGATGAACGCAGTGCCCTTGTTTGGGTGTAGGGCCTGATCAGAGCCTGAAGGTATGGAGGTGCCGTTCCCTTCACAGCTCCGTAGGCAATCACCATGGTCTTGTAGCGGATGCGAGCTTCAACTGGAAGCCAGTGGAGAGAGCGGAGGAGCGGGGTGACGTGAGAGAACTTGGGAAGGTTGAACACCAGACGGGCTGCGGCGTTCTGGATGAGTTGTAGGGGTTTAATGGCACAGGCAGGGAGCCCAGCCAACAGCGAGTTGCAGTAATCCAGACGGGAGATGACAAGTGCCTGGATTAGGACCTGCGCCGCTTCCTGTGTGAGGCAGGGTCGTACTCTGCGAATGTTGTAGAGCATGAACCTACAGGATCGGGTCACCGCCTTGATGTTAGTGGAGAACGACAGGGTGTTGTCCAGGATCACGCCAAGGTTCTTAGCACTCTGGGAGGAGGACACAAGGGAGTTGTCAACCGTGATGGCGAGATCATGGAACGGGCAGTCCTTCCCCGGGAGGAAGAGCAGCTCCGTCTTGCCGAGGTTCAGCTTGAGGTGGTGATCCGTCATCCACACTGATATGTCTGACAGACATGCAGAGATGCGATTCGCCGCCTGGTTATCAGAAGGGGGAAAGGAGAAGATTAATTGTGTGTCGTCTGCATAGCAATGATAGGAGAGACCAATGTGAGGATATGACAGAGCCAAGTGACTTGGTGTATAGCGAGAATAGGAGAGGGCCTAGAACAGAGCCCTGGGGGACACCAGTGGTGAGAGTGCATGGTGCGGAGACAGATTCTCGCCACGCCACCTGGTAGGAGCGACCTGTCAGGTAGGACGCAATCCAAGCGTGGGCCGCGCCATCTGAGATGAATGCATGCCAGTCTGAATAACTATATGAATTAGGGAGGAAGGGGTTCACTGCTTCCTGTTCTCTTTAAAACAGTCAGCTTTAATAAAACATGTCTGGAGAGAAGGACGATCTGAAGCTCTTAAGACTCATTCTGCAGCCCATCAGAGGCAGCTGTGGTGTCAGACTGGTGAGACATGGCGTGTTGGGAAGACACAGCAGCAGGAAGGGGACAAGACACTGTACATAACCTTCCCATTGTCTTATACATCTCTTCTCACCTCTAGCTTCACTTCCCCTGACAGACAGCATCCGCAAAACCAGAGCACCCTTCACCTCATGCCTCATCTAGGATCTCAGGCTCTCAATGTCAGAGCACCAATTGTATGGCTAAATTACAAGTTAAACAGGGTTATTCCAGGGGTGGATTTGGGATGCCAATTCAGTTCATGATCACTTTTGTCTTGTTCACTCCTTTGTGTTTTTTAGGGAGAAAGGAGGTAGACTTCTGATGCACTAGTTTAGGGTGTGATTGAAAGGGGTTGTGGGAGATGAGAACAAATCAGTTCACACCAAAGCAATAACAACCATCAATATTATATTCCTTATTTTTAAGAGACGAGAGAGACAGAACTAGCCAAAAAGTCTGTCTAATATCACTACAGAAGGTCAGTTACTCTCATCACTTACTGCCTTCTCCTCTAATATACACCCTTGAGAAATCACCATCACATGTACCTAGATGTCCATGTGTGCTTATCTAAGTCGCCTGTCTTTAAAAACGACATTGTGCCCAAACTCCAAACACTCCAGTATATTTCCCAGCATGGACACAAACTCCAAACACTCCAGTATATTTCCCAGGATGGACACAAACTCCAAACACTCCAGTATATTTCCCAGCATGGACACAAACTCCAAACACTCCAGTATATTTCCCAGCATGGACACAAACTTTTTGTTAAGGGGTGGATCAGCTTTAATATTGCGGAAAGATTGTTGCTCCCATCAGTGTAATTGTCTGCATTATTTCCAATCCCCCATATATTTCTGGGGTAAATATATACATACATACACATAAAATATATATATATATATATATATATATATATATATATATACATATACATACATTGTCACGTCCTGACCAGCAGAGGGTGTTGTTGTGTAGTTTTGGTCAGGACGTGGCAGAGTATGTCTGTGTATGTGTGTTCTGGGTGTTGTATTTCTATGTGGGTCTGTGTGGCTCCTGATCAGGGACAGCTGGTGATCGTTGTTCCTGATTGGGAGTCATATAATTAGGAGTATGTTTGTCACTTGGGGTTGTGCTAACACTGTTAGTCTTTTGGTATGTACATAGCCTGTTGTTAGTCGGTTTTTGTTTATTCCCGTGGATACTTTGCTCTTATATATTAAAAAGATGAGTATCTACATTTCACCTGCTGCAGTTTGGTCTCTTCAACACGGCTGTAATTATGACACACATACATATACACACATATATATATCCTAGAGAAACTTTGTGGACAGAACTGAAAAAGCATGTGCGAGCAAGGAGGCCTACAAACCTGACTCAGTTACACCAGCTCTGCCAGGAGGAATGGGCCAAAATTCACCCAACTTATTGTGGGAAGGTTGTGGAAGGCTACCCGAAACGTTTGACCCAAGGTAAACAATTTAAAGGCATACTACCTAATACAAATTGAGTGTATGTAAACTTCTGACCCACTGGGAATGTGATGAAAGAAATGAAAGCTGAAATAAATCCTTCTCTCAACTATTATTCTAACCTTTCACAATCTTAAAATAAAGTGGTGATCCTAACTGACCTAAGACAGGGAATTTCTACTAGGATTAAATGTCAGGAATTGTGAAAAACTGAGCTTAAATGTATTTGCCTAAGGTGTATGTAAACTTACGACTTCAACTGTATATACATACATATACATACTTTTTTTAGAATATACCTAAACTAATAAACAATTAAGCTTAAGCTTCTACCTTCTGTTTATACATATTATACACTTTACAGACAAACTATTTTACAATAGTTATATTTTGTTTGTTTTTAGTCCTATTTCTCATGTCCATTCAGTTTGATTTATAATTGTATCTGTGCTATTTCACAAAATCTCGGAATTTTGTGAAATAGCATTATAGCAATTTTTGTGAAATAGCAACTTAGCATTTATGAGTTCAGCACTTATGAAAGGTTTACTAGCACTGACTCTTTAAAATGTCCAGCACCTTCTTCAAATCAAATTTCAGAAAGTAAACTTCAATCGCACCAGCAGGCAGCCCTGTTTGTGTTGGCTAATGCTTGTCGCTCTGCAACGGTAGCTGAGTGTGGCTACTGTTTCAGCATTTAGTCTATGTATCTGCACAAAAAAAGTACAAACGTATCCTTGAGTCAGATAACGGTCTCCTTTACCTGTATTGGATATTTGCTTTTCATCCAACTTCTCTACCAGCCCGGTGGGCTTCTGACAGCTGGCACCGCACTCAGTCATTCTGTATCAGGGCTCTAGAACAACCCTGTACTTCAAATCACATGTTATTGGTCACATACACGTGATTAGCAGATGTTATTGCAGGTGTTGCGAAATGCTTGTGCTTTTAGCTCCGACAGTGCAATAATATCTAACAAGTGATATCTAACAAATTACACAACATGTACCCAACACACACAAATCTAAATAGGAATGAATTAAGAATATATACATATGGACGAGCGATGTTAGAGGGGAACGGACTAAGATACAGTAGAATAGTATAGAAAAAGTATATACACTGCTCAAAAAAATAAAGGGAACACTTAAACAACACAATGTAACTCCAAGTCAATCACACTTCTGTGAAATCAAACTGTCCACTTAGGAAGCAACACTGATTGACAATAAATGTCACATGCTGTTGTGCAAATGGAATAGACAACAGGTGGAAATTATAGGCAATTAGTAAGACACCCCCAATAAAGGAGTGGTTCTGCAGTTGGGGACCACAGACCACTTCTCAGTGGTCTGTGGTCCCCAACACCGTGCAGGACGTTTGGCATTTGCCAGAGAACACCAAGATTGGCAGATTCGCCACTGGCGCCCTGTGCTCTTCACAGATGAAAGCATGTTCACACTGAGCACGTGACAGACGTGACAGAGTCTGGAGACGCCGTGGAGAACGTTCTGCTGCCTGCAACATCCTCCAGCATGACCGGTTTGGCGGTGGGTCAGTCATGGTGTGGGCTGGCATTTCTTTGGGGGGCCGCACAGCCCTCCATGTGCTCGCCAGAGGAAGCCTGACTGCCATTAGGTACCGAGATGAGATCCTCAGACCCCTTGTGAGACCATATGCTGGTGCGGTTGGCCCTGGGTTCCTCCTAATGCAAGACAATGCTAGACCTCATGTGGCTGGAGTGTGTCAGCAGTTCCTGCAAGAGGAAGGCATTGATGCTATGGACTGGCCCGCCCGTTCCCCAGACCTGAATCCAATTGAGCACATCTGGGACATCATGTCTCGCTCCATCCACCAACGCCACGTTGCACCACAGACTGTCCAGGAGTTGGCGGATGCTTTAGTCCAGGTCTGGGAGGAGATCCCTCAGGAGACCATCCGCCACCTCATCAGGAGCATGCCCAGGCGTTGTAGGGAGGTCATACAGGCATGTGGAGGCCACACACACTACTAAGCCTCATTTTGACTTGTTTTAAGGACATTACATCAAAGTTGGATCAGCCTGTAGTGTGGTTTTCCACTTTAATTTTGAGTGTGACTCCAAATCCAGACCTCCATGGGTTGATAAATTGGATTTCCATTGATTATTTTTGTGTGATTTTGTTGTCAGCACATTCAACTATGTAAAGAAAAAATTATTTAATAAGATTATTTCTTTCACTCAGATCTAGGATGTGTTGTTTAAGTGTTCCCTTTATTTTTTTGAGCAGTATACATATGAATGAGTAATGCCAGATATGTAAACATTAAGTGACTAAGATACCGTAGAACAGTATAGAATACAGTATATACATATGAGATAAGTAATGCCAGATATGTAAACATTAAGTGACTAGTGTTCCATTCCTTAAAGTGGCCAGTGATTCCTAGTCTATGCCTATAGGCAGCAGCCTCTAATGTGATAGTGATGGCTGTTTAACAGTCTGATGACCTTGAGATAGAAGCTGTTTTTCAGTCTCTCGGTCCCAGCTTTGATGCACCTGTACTGACCTCGCCTTCTGGATGATAATGGGGTGAACAGGCAGTGGCTCGGGTGGTTGATGTCCGTGATTATCTTTTTGCCATTCCTGTGACATCCGGTGCTGTAGGTGTCCTGGAGGGCGGGTAGTTTGCCCCCGGTAAAGCGTTGGGCAGACCGCACCACCCTCTGGAGAGCCTCGTGGTTGCGGGTGGTGCCGTTGCCTTACCAGGCGCTGATACATCCCAATAGGATGCTTTCAATTGTGCACCTGTAAAAGTTTGTGAGGATTTTAGGTGGCAAGCCAAATTTCTTTAGCCTGCTGAGGTAGAAGAGGCTCTGTTGTGCCTTCTTCACCACACTGTCTGTGTGGCTGAACCATTTCAGTTTGTCAGTGACGTGTATGGCAAGGAACTTGAAGCATTCCCCCATTTCCACTGCGGTCCGGTCGATGTAGATAGGGGGGTGCACCCTCTGCTGTTTCCTGAAGTTCACAATCATATCCTTTGTTTTGTTGATGTTGAGTGAGAGGTTGTTTTCCAGGCACCACACTCCCAGATCCCTCACCTCCTCCCTATAGGCTGTCTCGTAATTGTTGGTAATCAAGCCTACTACTGTTGTGTTATTTGCAAACTTGATGATTGAGTTGGAGGCGTGCTTGGCCACGCAGTCATGGATGAACAGAGAGTGCAGGAGGGGGCTGAGCACGCACCCTTGTGGGGTCCCAGTGTTGAGGATCAGCGGAGTGGAGGTGATGTATCCTACCTTCACCACCTGGGGGCGGCCCGTCAGGAAGTCCATGACCTAGTTGCACAGGGCGGGGTTCAGACCCAGGGCCTCGAGCTTAATGATGAACTTGGAGGGTACTATGGTGTTGAATGCTGAACTATAATCAATAAACAGCATTCTTACATAGGTATTCCTCTTGTCCTGATGGGATAGGGCAGTGTGCAGAGTGATGGCGATTGCTTCGTCTGTGGATCTATTGGGGCGGTAAGCAAATTGAAGTAAGGTAGAGGTGATATGATCCTTGACTAGTCTCTCAAAGCAATTCATGATGACAGAAGTGAGTGCTACGGGGTGATAGTCATTAAGTTCAGTTACCTTTGCCTTCTTGGGTAAAGGAACAATGGTGGCCATCTTGAATCATGTGGGGACAGCTGACTGGGATAGGGAGAGATTGAATATTCCCGTAAACACACCAGCCACCTGGTCTGCGCATGCTCTGAGGACGCGGCTAGAGATGCCGTCTGGGCCAGCAGCCTTGCGAGGATTAACACGTTTAATTGTTTTACTCACGTCGGCCACAGAGAAGGAGAGCCCACAGTACTTGGTAGCAGGCCGTATCGGTGGCAGTGTGTTATCCTGAAAGCGTGCAAAGAATGTGTTTAGCCTGTCCGGAAGCAAGACGTCGGTCTCTGCAACATGGCTGGTTTTCCTTTTGTAGTCCATGATTGTCCGTAGTCCCTGCCACATACGTCTCGTGTCTGAATTGCAACTCCACTTTATCTCTATACTGACATTTAGCTTGTTTGATTGCCTTGCGGAGTGAATAACTGCACTGTTTATATGAGGCCATATTACCAGTCGCCTTGCCATTGTTAAATGTGGTGGTTCGCGCTTTCAGTTTCGCGCGAATGCTACCATATTTCCACAGTTTCTGGTTAGGGTAGGTTTTAATAGTCACAGTGGGTACTACATCTCCTATACACTTCCTTATGAACTCAGTCACCTTATCCGTGTATGCGTCTAGATTATTTTCGCAAGCTACCCGGAACATATCCCAGTCCCCGTGATCAAAACAATCCTGAAGCATGGATACCAATTGTTCAGACCAGTGTTGAATAGTACGGGCACGGGCACTTCCTGTTTGAGTTTCTGCCTATAGGAAGGGAGGAGCAAGATGGAGTCGAGGTCAGATTTGCCGAAAGGAGGGCGGGGGATAGCCTTATAAGCATTCCGGAAGTTTGAATAGCAAAGGTCAAGAGTCTTAGTAGCGCAAGTGGTACAGTCAATATGTTGATAGAACTTCAGCAGCCTAGTCCTCAGATTTGCTTTGTTAAAATACACAGCTACAACAAATGCAGCCTCAGCATATGTGGTTTCCTGTTTGCATGAAGTCCAGTGAAGTTCTTTGAGGGCCGTCAAGGTTTCGGCTTGAGGTGGAATGTAGACTGCCGTGGCGATGACGGAGGAGAATTGAGTTCCTGTATGTTCCTAGAATTACACCATGAGTCATTAATCATGAAACACACCCCTCCGCCTTCTGCTTCCCAGAGAGATATTTATTCCTGTCTGCGCGATGTACTGAGAATCCTGCTGGCTTTACCAACTCCGACAGAGTATCACGAGAGAGCCATGTTTCAGTAAAACAAAGTATGTTACAGGACCCGATGTCTCTCTGGAAAGAAATCCTTGCTCTAAGCTCATCAACTTCGTTATCTAAAGACTGAACATTAGTGAGTGATATACTCGGAAGCGGTGGGTGGTGTACACGTCTCCTAAGTTGAACCAGCAGGCCGCCTCGAGTGCCTCTCCTCTGCCGGTGATGTTTTGGGTCGGCCTCTGGAATAAGTTCAATTTCTCTGGGGAGAGTGAACAAAGGACCTGCTCAGGGAAGTCGTATTCCTGGTCATAACGCTGGTAGTTCTGGTGAGTTACCACCGCTCTAATATCCAATAGTTCTTCCCGGCTGTATGTAATGACACAAAACATTTCCTGAGCTAATAATGTAAAAAGTAGTACATAAAAAAAACGAAATACTGCAAAGTCCTAAGAGCTACTCGCGATGCTGCCATCTCCGTCGGCGCCATCATCTGGCTCAAAACATAACACATATCTGTCATAACACATATCTGTATTGACATCAGGGCACTAGAACAACCCAGTACTTGGCTCAAACCATAACACATATCTTACATAAACAGGTCAGGAGATGTAGTAGTTTTCAAATTACATTTACTGGTAGATGATATGTGTTTTTGACAAGCACCAAAGAGGTGGTAAGGCAGTGTGTCTTTTAAGGTAAAGCGAAGCAGTGTTTTTTACTTATACAGGTACCAGGGTTGGGCTCAATCCCATTATACAGGTACCAGGGTTGGGCTCAATCCCATTATACAGGTACCAGGGTTGGGCTCAATCCCATTATACAGGTACCAGGGTTGGGCTCAATGCCATTATACAGGTACCAGGGTTGGGCTCAATCCCATTATACAGGTATCAGGGTTGGGCTCAATCCCATTATACAGGTACCAGGGTTGGGCTCAATGCCATTATACAAGTACCAGGGTTGGGCTCAATTCCATTACACAGGTATCAGGGTTGGGCTCAATCCCATTATACAGGTACCAGGGTTGGGCTCAATGCCATTATACAGGTACCAGGGTTGGGCTCAATCCCATTATACAGGTACCAGGGTTGGGCTCAATCTCATTATTCAGGTACCAGGGTTGGGCTCAATGCCATTATACAGGTACCAGGGTTGGGCTCAATTCCATTACACAGGTACCAGGGTTGGGCTCAATCCCATTATACATTCCTTTGATAGGAGGTCATCAGGGGTTCAGATAGAAGGGGAGAGATGGAGAATAGAAAGAAGAACAGAAGGAATGATATGATGTCAGGGAACATATGCTGGAGTTTGGTTTGAAGCAGTTTAGGGAGACGCACCCATCTGGCCCTGTGTGCATCCATCTACATCTGGCCATGTGTTTCCTCATCTCCATCTGGCCCTGTGTTTCCTCATCTCCATCTGGCCCTGTGTTTCCTCATCTCCATCTGGCCCTGTGTTCCTCCATCTCCATCTGGCCCTGTGTTCCTCCATCTCCATCTGGCCCTGTGTTCCTCCATCTCCATCTGGCCCTGTGTTCCTCCATCTCCATCTGGCCCTGTGTTTCCTCATCTCCATCTGGCCCTGTGTTTCCTCATCTCCATCTGGCCCTGTGTTTCCTCATCTCCATCTGGCCCTGTGTTCCTCCATCTCCATCTGGCCCTGTGTTCCTCCATCTCCATCTGGCCCTGTGTTCCTCCATCTCCATCTGGCCCTGTGTTCCTCCATCTCCATCTGGCCCTGTGTTCCTCCATCTCCATCTGGCCCTGTGCGCCTCCATCTCCATCTGGCCCTGTGCTCCTCCATCTCCATCTGGCCCTGTGCTTCCTAATCTTCATCTGGTCCTGTCCTTCCTCATTTCCATCTGGCCCTGTGTTCCTCCATCTCCATCTGGCCCTGTGTTCCTCCATCTCCATCTGGCCCTGTGTTCCTCCATCTCCATCTGGCCCTGTGTTCCTCCATCTCCATCTGGCCCTGTGCGCCTCCATCTCCATCTGGCCCTGTGCTCCTCCATCTCCATCTGGCCCTGTGCTTCCTAATCTTCATCTGGTCCTGTGCTTCCTCCATCTCCATCTGGCCCTGTGTTCCTCCATCTCCATCTGGCCCTGTGTTCCTCCATCTCCATCTGGCCCTGTGTTCCTCCATCTCCATCTGGCCCTGTGTTCCTCCATCTCCATCTGGCCCTGTGTTCCTCCATTTCCATCTGGCCCTGTGTTCCTCCATCTCCATCTGGCCCTGTGTTCCTCCATCTCCATCTGGCCCTGTGTGCCTCCATCTCCATCTGGCCCTGTGTTTCCTCATCTCCATCTGGCCCTGTCTGCCTCCATCTCCATCTGGCCCTGTGTTTCCTCATCTCCATCTGGCCCTGTGTTTCCTCATCTCCATCTGGCCCTGTGTTTCCTCATCTCCATCTGGCCCTGTGTTTCCTCACTCCATCTGGCCCTGTGTTTCCTCATCTCCATCTGGCCCTGTGTTTCCTCATCTCCATCTGGCCCTGTGTTTCCTCATCTCCATCTGGCCCTGTGTTTCCTCATCTCCATCTGGCCCTGTGTTTCCTCATCTCCATCTGGCCCTGTGTTTCCTCATCTCCATCTGGCCCTGTGTTCCTCCATCTCCATCTGACCCTGTGTTTCCTCCATCTCCATCTGACCCTGTGTTTCCTCGTCTCCATCTGGCCCTGTGCTTCTGCCATATCGCCTGCCATATCAGTTGTGTTATATATACTCACAGACATTGTTTTAACAGTTTTAGAAACTTTAGTGTTTTCTATCCAAATCTACCAATTATATGCATATCCTAGCTTCTGGGCCTGAGTAACAGGCAGTTTACTTTGGGAACACTTTTCATCCGGAGGTGAAAATACTGCCCCCTACCCAAGAGAGGTTAACCAACAATGCAGTTTTAAGAAAAAATAGTTAAGAAAATATTTACTAAATAACACAGTAAACAATAATGAGGCTATATACAGGGGGTTCCGGTACCGAGTTAGTGTGCGGGGGTACAGGTTAGTTGAGGTAATGTGTACATGTAGGTAGGGGTAAAGAGACAATGCATAGATGATCAACAGCGAGTAGCAGCAGTGTAAAAACAATGGGGGGGAGGGGTCAATGGAAAAAGTCAGGGTGGCCATTTGATTAATTGTTCAGCAGTCTTATGGCTTGGGGGCAGAAGCTGTCAAGGAGCCTTTTGGACCTAGACTTGGCGCTCCGGTACTGCTTGCCGTGCGGTAAAAGAGAGAACAGTCTATGACTTGGGTGACTGGAGTCTTTGACAATTATTTGGGCCTTCCTCTGACATCGCCTGGTATATAGGACCTGGATGGCAGGAAACTTGGCCCCAGTGATGTATATCAAGCAGTTGCCATACCAAGCGGTGATGCAACCGGTCATGATGCTCTCGATGATGCAGCTGTAGAACTTTTTGAGGATCTGGGGACCCATGCCAATTGAGATTGCATCATCTTTGGATCTGTTGGGGCGGTATGTGAATTGGAGTGGGTCTAGAGTTCCAGGATGATGGTGTTGAGCCATGACCAGCCTTTAAAAGCACTTCATGGCTACCGGCATGAGTGCTATGAAGCGGTAGTCATTTAGGCAGGTTACCTCAAATTTAATCAAATCAAATCAAATTTATTTTTATATAGCCCTTCGTACATCAGCTGATATTCTCAAAGTGCTGTACAGAAACCCAGCCTAAAACCCCAAACAGCAAGCAAAGCATGTGAAAGAAGCACGGTGGCTAGGAAAAACTCCCTAGGAAAAACTCCCTAGAAAGGCCAAAAACCTAAGAAGAAACCTAGAGAGGAACCAGGCTATGAGGGGTGGCCAGTCCTCTTCTGGCTGTGCAGGGTGGATATTATAACAGAACATGGTCAAGATGTTAAAATGTTAAAATGTTCATAAATGAGCAGCATGGTCAAATAATAATAATCATAGTAGTTGTCGAGGGTGCAACAAGCACGTCCGGTGAACAGGTCAGGGTTCCATAGCCGCAGGCAGAACAGTTGAAACTGGAGCAGCAGCACAGCCAGGTGGACTGGGGACAGCAAGGAGTCATCATACCAGGTAGTCCTGAGGCATGGTCCTAGGGCTCAGGTCCTCCGAGAGAAAGACAGAAAGAGAGAAAGAGAGAATTAGAGAGAGCATATTTAAATACACACAGGACACCGGATAAGACAAGAGAAATACTCCAGATGTAACAGACTGACCCTAGCCCCCGACACATAAACTACTGCAGCATAAATACTGGAGGCTGAGACAGGAGGGATCAGAAGACACTGTGGCCCCATCCGATGATACCCCCGGACAGGGCCAAACAGGCAGGATATAACCCCACCCACTTTGCCAAAGCACAGCCCCCACACCACTAGAGGGATGTCTCCAACCACCAACTTACCGTCCTAAGACAAGGCCGAGTATAGCCCACAACGATCTCCGCCATGGCACAACCCAAGGGGGGGGCGCCAACCCAGACAGGAAGACCACGTCAGTGACTCAACCCACTCAAGTGACGCACCCCTCCCATGGACGGCATGGAAGAACACCAGTAGGCCAGTGACTCAGCCCCTGTAAAAGGGTTAGAGGCAGAGAATCCCAGTGGAAAGAGGGGAACCGGCAAGGCAGAGACAGCAAGGGCGGTTCGTTGCTCCAGCCTTTCCGTTCACCTTCACACTCCTGGGCCAGACTATACTTAATCATAGGACCTACTGAAGAGATGAGTCTTCAGTAAAGACTTAAAGGTTGAGACTGAGTCTGCGTCTCTCACATTGGTAGGCAGACCATTCCATAAAAATGGAGCTCTATAGGAGAAAGCCCTACCTCCAGCCGTTTGCTTAGAAATTCTAGGGACAATTAGGAGGCCTGCGTCTTGTGACCGTAGCGTACGTGTAGGTATGTACGGCAGGACCAAATCGGAAAGATAGGTAGGAGCAAGCCCATGTAATGCTTTGTAGGTTAGCAGTAAAACCTTGAAATCAGCCCTTGCCTTAACAGGAAGCCAGTGTAGGGAGGCTAGCGCTGGAGTAATATGATCAAATTTTTGGGTTCTAGTCAGGATTCTAGCAGCCGTATTTAGCACTAACTGAAGTTTATTTAGTGCTTTATCCGGGTAGCCGGAAAGTAGAGCATTGCAGTAGTCCAGCCTAGAAGTAACAAAAGCATGGATTAATTTTTCTGCGTCATTTTTGGACAGAAAATTTCAGATTTTTGCAATATTACGTAGATGGAAAAAAGCTGTCCTTGAAACAGTCTTGATATGTTCTTCAAAAGAGAGATCAGGGTCCAGAGTAACGCCGAGGTCCTTCACAGTTTTATTTGAGACGACTGTACAACCATCCAGATTAATTGTCAGATTCAACAGAAGATCTCTTTGTTTCTTGGGACCGAGAACAAGCATCTCTGTTTTGTCCGAGTTTAAAAGTAAAAAGTTTGCAGCCATCCACTTCCTTACGTCTGAAACACAGGCTTCTAGCGAGGGCAATTTTGGGGCTTCACCATGTTTCATTGAAATGTACAGCTGTGTGTCATCTGCATAGCAGTGAAATTTAACATTATGTTTTCGAATGACATCCCCAAGAGGTAAAATATATAGTGAAAACAATAGTGGTCCTAAAACGGAACCTTGAGGAACACAGAAATGTACAGTTGATTTGTCAGAGGACAAACCATTCACAGAGACAAACTGATATCTTTCCGACAGATAAGATCTAAAACAGACCAGAACTTGTCCGTGTAGACCAATTTGGGTTTCCAATCTCTCCAAAAGAATGTGGTGATCGATGGTATCAAAAGCAGCACTAAGATCTAGGAGCACGAGGACAGATGCAGAGCCTCGGTCTGATGCCATTAACCTCTATGGGCTAGTGTAATCCCGTGGTGCGTTATTCAAATACCTTAGAAATGCAAAACCTTCAATTTTTCAAACATATGACTATTTTACACCATTTTAAAGATAAGACTCTCGTTAATCTAACCACACTGTCCGATTTCAAAAAGGCTTTACAACGAAAGCAAAACATTAGATTATGTCAGCAGAGTACCCAGCCAGAAATAATCAGACACCCATTTTTCAAGCTAGCATATAATGTCACATAAACCCAAACCACAGCTAAATGTAGCACTAACCTTTGATGATCTTCATCAGATGACACTCCTAGGACATTATGTTATACAATACATGCATGTTTTGTTCAATCAAGTTCATATTTATATCAAAAACCAGCTTTTTACATTAGCATGTGACGTTCAGAACTAGCATTCCCACCGAACACTTCCGGTGAATTTACTAAATTACTCACGATAAACGTTCACAAAAAACATAACAATTATTTTAAGAATTATAGATACAGAACTCCTTTATGCAATCGCGGTGTCCGATTTTAAAATAGCTTTTCGGTGAAAGCACATTTTGCAATATTCTGAGTAGATAGCCCGGCCATCATGGCTAGCTATTGTGACACCCACCAAGTTTGGTACTCACCAAACTCAGATTTACTATAAGAAAAATTGGATTACCTTTGCTGTTCTTCGTCAGAATGCACTCCCAGGACTTCTACTTCAATAACAAATGTTGGTTTGGTTCCAAATAATCCATAGTTATATCCAAATAGCGGCGTTTTGTTGTGCGTTCAAGACACTATCCGAAGGGTAAAGAAGGGTGACGCGCCCGGCACATTTCGTGACAAAGAATTTCAAAATATTCCATTACCGTACTTCGAAGCATGTCAAACGCTGTTTAAAATAAATTTTTATGCGATTTTTCTCGTAAAAAAACGATAATATTCCGACCGGGAAACCCTGTTTTCGTTCAAAGACTGAAAATAAAAACATGGAGTCGTCTCGTGCACGCGCGCCCCAGTCTCATTGTTCTCAGATCGACCACTTACCAAATGCGCTACTGTTTTTCAGCCATGGCCTGCAAAGTCATCATTCAACGTTCTGGCGCCTTCTGAGAGCCTATGGGAGCATTAGAAAATGTCACGTTACAGCAGAGATCCCCTGTTTTGGATAGAGATGATCAAGAAGGCCAAGAAATAGTCAGAGAGGGCGCTTCCTGTTTGGAATCTTCTCAGGTTTTGGCTGCCAAATGAGTTCTGTTATACTCAGACACCATTCAAACAGTTTTAGAAACTTTAGAGTGTTTTCTATCCAAAGCTAATAATTATATGCATATTCTAGTTTCTGAGCAGGAGTAATAATCAGATTAAATCAGGTACGTTTTTTATCCGGCCGTGAAAATACTGCCCCCTATCCATAACAAGTTAAAAGGTCATTTACCACCTTCCCAAGTGCAGTCTCAGTGCTATGATGGGGTCTAGAACCAGACTGAAGCGTTTCGTATACATTGTTTGTCTTTAGGAAGGCAGTGAGTTGCTGCTCAACAGTTTTTTCTAAAAGTTTTGAGAGGAATGGAAGATTTGATACATATTCGTCGCCAGACGCACTGGCTCCAGGTCATCTATAAGTCTTTGCTAGGTAAAGCTCCACCTTATCTCAGCTCACTGGTCACCGTAGCAGCACCCAACCGTAGCACGCGCTCCAGCAGGTATATCTCACTGGTCATCCCCAAAGCCAACACCTCCTTTGGCCGCCTTTCCTTCCAGTTCTCTGCTGACAATGACTGGAACGAATTGCAAAAATCGGTGAAGTTGGAGACTTATATCTCCCTCACTAACTTTAAGCATCAGCTGTAAGAGTAGCTTACCGATCACTGCAGCTGTACACAGCCCATCTGTAAATAGCCAATCCAATCTACCTACCTCATCCCCATATTGTTTTTATTTACTTTTTTGCTCTTTTGCACACCTGTATTTCTACTTGCACATCATCATCTGCACATCTATCACTCCAGTGTTAATTTTGCTAAATTGTAATTACTTTGCTACTATGGCCTATTTATTGCCTTACCTCCTCACGCCATTTGCACACACTGTATATAGACTTTTTCCTATTGTGTACACTTGTTTATTCCATGTGTAACTCTGTGTTGTTGTTTGTGTTGCACTGCTTTGCTTTATCTTGGCCAGGTTGCAGTTGTAACTGTAAATGAGAACTTGTTCTCAACTAGCTTACCTGGTTAAATAAAGGTGAAATAAAAAAATATCCCTATTCAATGTAAAGATATCCCTGTACTGTTCATGCTATATGGTCTAAGGATGAGATCTCAAAACAACACGATAAAACAAGGGGATTGATGCACCCAAATTCATTGCATGGATACAGTACCTCTTGTACCATCACAAGAGTGGCGTTGTGGAGCCCCGGCACGGGGGAGAGAGGGGTGGCCGCCGCATGCGTCTGAATCCAGAGGCCCATGAGGCCCATGAGGCCCATGAGGAGAGAGGAGGTGGCAGAGCAGGGAATCTGGGCAGGTATGACAGTAATTAGCGGTGTGGTAATGTATGCCAATCACAGGGGGTCGAGCTGACAGAGGGAACAAAACAGACAACCCACCCCTATATTGTTTTACTCACACACACACACACACACACACACACACACACACACACACACACACACACACACACACACACACACACACACACACACACACACACACACCTCATGCGCTGGCCTTACCTTCTCCAACCCGCTGCCTTGCTCTGATGTTTATATGCAAAATGCTATCAGAGCAATCTGTCACACAGACATCATCACCAACCCTCCCCCCTCTCCTCCCCCCTCTCCTCCCTCTCTCCTCCCCTCTCCTTACCTTTCCCTCTTTCAACAAATCCATCACTGAAACAGATTAACCATCCTAGTGTGTACACCTTGTATGGACGCTGCCACCATATTGATGTTATGGGGGAGGAACACGTTTGGTGTTACTTGCTTCATCAAGTAGAAAACACATTAAAAGGTTCAAGATGGCGTCTGAATTGTCTCATTTGTAACTAGCAGTGCTGCTGTTCAGAGTGAGAGGAAGAGAGAAAGGTGGAAATCAATGTAGACAGACCCAGCAATAGACAGATCAGTCTCTATCTATGCTCAGGACGTCATGTCCATTACAATGTCACAAACAGCCATTAACCTGTCAGAGAAAGACCACCGCACATTCTCTCTCTCTCTCACTCTCTCTTTAACACACACACACAGGCACACACAGGCACACACACCTCTGTTTTTCTAAAGTTGAAATCCAACCCCTATCTTTATTTCCAAATTCTAATTGTGCCGAAAGGCTCCAAGTCACCATGTAAAGAATGACACTCCAGAGCAGTGGAGATGAACAGAGATTAGATGTGCAACTGGATCCTATAACTGGAAGAGTTTCTCTTCTCTTGGCTGTTGTTTCGGCAGGCAGGCAGTTGGAAGGACAGCCACGGGGCTTGGCGTCTGTCTGTCTGTCTGCGTGAGAGAGAGCTAAGGATTTGAATAACAGCCCTCTTCCTTTTGACTGCCACATGGCTGCTGTTACTATGTCAACGTTTACAGCTCTATCATAGTGTGGTTAACAGATGTTCTGTTTTTTTTGTCCTATCTGTCTCATCATAAGTATAGTTTTTGAGAGCGTCTCTGTTATATCTTTCTTGTCTTGTTATAAAATACTTGTGCCAGCCAAGAGTCTGGGCCAAGAGATTCTGTCCAACAATCTGACTAAACTGAACTTTATTACCCCCCTCACTAAAACCCAGCATGGAGGAGAGCCAACCTGACTGGAAAGTAACACAAATAAAGTCAGAAAACATAGAGTTTTATCAACTGCAAGGTAATGTCACTTAAATGTGGATCATGTGAAGCTTAGAAGATACGGATCGTAATATGAAGGAAATCAGGGCTATTCAATAAAGCCTAAATTGACATATTCTTCACTCAGCATCTGAAACTAACTGACACAACTTTCTGAGCAAAAAGTCATTTTACACGTCTGGTTCCAGGCGGCTTTAACACTGAGCTCCACTAATCAAATGTGAAGATAGTGAGACGTGAGGAGTATAGAGGTGAACTTCAGTAGAATTGGATATTGGTATATATCTGATATATTTTCAGTAAGTCATGTTGTGTTGGTATCCTGACTAGTTGGAACCCGCACTAGAAGATAAGAGAGAATGGTTTATTTAAATTCAATTTCAATAAGGCAACATTACACTCTTAGAAAAAAGGGTTCCAAAAGGGTTCTTCGGCTGTCCCCATAGGAACCTTTTTGGTTCAAAGTAGAACTCTTTTGGGTTCCATGTAGAACCTCCTGGGGAAGGGGTTCTACATGGAACTCAATAGGGTTCTTCTACCTGGAACCAATAGGGCTCTACCTGGAACCAAAAAGGTTTCTTAAAACAGTTCCCTATGTAGACAGCCGAAGAATCCTTTTAAGTTCTAGATAGCACCTTTTTTTCTAAGAGTGTAAATGGTATCAGTTTTTGGTTCCAGAGAGAACCCTTTTTGGTTCCACATAGAACCATTTTGAGTTTTGTAGTACCCTCTGTGGAAAGGGACCTGCATGGACCCCAAAAGGGTTCTACCTGAAATCAAAATGGGTTCTCCAAAGGGTTCTCCTGTGGGGACAGCCGAAGAATCCTTTTATGTTCTAGATAGCACCTCTTTTTGTAAGAGTGTAGGAACTAACGCTGAATTATTTGACACTATATACAATGTTCATAAATACACAATGCACAATAATTCACCATTGACACAAAATCGACAATATTTTTTGGGAACGATACAGAAGTAAAGGTCCATAGAAAGGTCTCATACCTCCTCTACACACCTCTCTCTCATTCCTTCTCCCTTTTCTCTCCCTACCTACAGTATGTTTCCATTTTCTGTCATATTCTTTCCGCACCCCTCAGAAAAGTTATTTCACTACCATTCCACATTCCCTTTCTGTTTGACATTAGTTCCAGCGGATACTCTTTCTGAAATAAAAACTAAAAACACGTGTTAGAACTGTCAGAGGACAAAATTCTGACATTCGCCACAGATTTTCACTAAGCCTTGACAAATATTCACATCGAACTCAAACAGGGTGTGAGAAGTGGTGTAGTTCAAAGGGAATCTACAATAGATGGCAGCTCTCTTAACCAATTATGTGTATTACAGGCAACATGCTGGCAAACCTTCCCCACAGAGAGTCGGCAGGACTAACACAGGCCGGCAGAGATGAACAGATAACAAAAATAAAGTGTGGGATAAAGAGATGGCATATGACAGAGAGAGGAAAGGTCTCTCTCTCTCTCTCTCTCTCTCTCTCTCTCTCTCTCTCTCTCTCTCTCTCTCTCTCTCTCTCTCTCTCTCTCTCTCTCTCTCTCTCTCTCTCTCTCTCTCTCTCTCTCTCTCTCTCTCTCTCTCTCTCTCTCTCTCTCTCTCTCTCTCTCTCTCTCTCTCTCTCTCTCTCTCTCTCTCTCTCTCTCTCTCTCTCCTCATCACAATGAATGTCCAGGGTTCTCAGTCAGCTCCTTGGCTTTAAGGGAATCTTCCGTTAATAAACATGGACTACTTTGTCCTCCAGTAGATATCCAGGCCTCCTGAGAAAGCTTTTATAATGCTCTTAGAGCTGATTAGCACTGTAATGTTTATACACCGCTGTCTCCTTGCCAACAAGGTTGCCCGGGGAGCACTTTGGGGAGATCTAATCAATAGCATAAGGAATCGCCTCAAACAGAACCCCCTAATCAGAGGTAATGTATTAACCCCTTAGTGAACAATGAAGGAAGACAAAGGGAAAGAGCATTGCTTTAAAGGCAATGTAAGTTCAAAGGTAAGAATAGGGAACAGAAGCCAAGAAGCGTTTCTCTACTGAGGGTACACCAGCGAAATTATAAATTACAGACAGAGCGTCTACTTGTTTGTGAACATATTTGTGAACACATGCCAATTAGCCCAAACTAGAACTTAAACTATGCAGTCGAGACGTGTATAAGTCAGTGTGAGTGGTGTCGTGGAAATTACCACCAGGGACACCTGAAGTCAATATTAAATGGATCATTCTTTATGATGAGCAAGCTGGAGAGGTTCCAACAAACTTAGAGCACTATAGTATACCTTTGTCTACAGAACCCATGGTATTGACAGCAGCATCGTGGATGAGGGTTGACGACAGAATTTGGCATTCCACAACACGAATCATACTCCAGCTCTGACATTGGCTGTAATTGCTTTCTATTGATTTGCCGTTCATCGTACACCTTGTACATTACCCTGCTCTGGCTGTTTAACTTGAGTCTGCGCCAAACATTCAAAGAGGGTTTGGAAGGGGATGACAGCTTCAAACCTCCGGCCAATCACCAATTACAGGTCTGGTACCGGAAAGGTTCTGTTATTATTTCAACCTGTCAAAGTCCAGGGGGGGTGGGCAGTCCAATCCAGTTCAGAACTCAAGTTGCTAATTGATTCGATAAATTGTCTATCTGTTTTGGCAAAAACAAGACATTTTTGATTACGAGTGGACATTACCCTTCGTGTCACACAACTGTGAGAAGCAGCGCTACAGACTGAGGTAGAAGGCTGAGGGAAGGATAAAGACACACACCAGGTCAACATCCATACCTCTCAGCCTCCTTGTATCTCCTTAATGGACTTTAACACTCAGGATTGTGGGTAGTTCATCTTCCTGACAAAAGGCCTATTGCAGTGGGCATTGATCACCTGATGCTGAGCCCGTTTGTGTGGAGGTGAGGGCTGGGCCGTTATAACACGTGGCCTCAGTCACAGACACTGTTGGTTAAACAGGGGAAAAGAAAGCATTTCACTGTTCATCTACACCCGTTGTTATGAAGCATGTGTCAAGTGTAATTGGATTGATTGACGCAAAAGAGACAGAGAGCCTTTGAAAATGGCATCATCTCCTGAGTGAAGCTTCATGGGTTCTGTCAGAACTAACACGCCACGTCCACATCACACAAAGCCACATAGGCATCAGTATTTCTCGGTCCATCGCACCCCCTTGACCCCCTGCACACCCCCCTGCCCCTCCACACCCCCCTGCGCCCTCCACACTCCCCTCCCCCTCCACACCCCCTGCCCCCTCCACACCGCCCTGCCCCCTCCACACCCCCCTGCCCCCTCCACACCCCCCTGCGCTCTCCACACCCCCCTGCCACACACCCCCCTGTCACAAACACATGGTTAGCAGATGTTAATGCAAGTGTAGCGAAATGCTTGTGCTTCTAATTCCGACCATGCAGTAATATCTAACAAGTAATATCGAACAATTCCACAACAACTACCTTGTACACACAAGTGTAAAGGAATGAATACGAATATGTACATAATGTGATATATATATATATATATATATATATATATATATATATATATATATATATATATATATATAACTGCTCAAAAAAATAAAGGGAACACTTAAACAACACAATGTAACTCCAAGTCAATCACACTTCTGTGAAATCAAACTGTCCACTTAGGAAGCAACACTGATTGACAATAAATTTCACATGCTGTTGTGCAAATGGAATAGACAACAGGTGGAAATTATAGGCAATTAGCAAGACACCCCCAATAAAGGAGTGGTTCAGCAGGTGGTGACCACAGACCACTTCTCAGTTCCTATGCTTCCTGGCTGATGTTTTGGTCACTTTTGAATGCTGGCGGTGCTTTCACTCTAGTGGTAGCATGAGACGGAGTCTACAACCCACACAAGTGGCTCAGGTAGTGCAGCTCATCCAGGATGGCACATCAATGCGAGCTGTGGCAAGAAGGTTTGCTGTGTCTGTCAGCGTAGTCTCCAGAGCATGGAGACGCTACCAGGAGACAGGCCAGTACATCAGGAGACGTGGAGGAGGCTGTAGGAGGGCAACAACCCAGCAGCAGGACCGCTACCTCCGCCTTTGTGCAAGGAGGAGCAGGAGGAGCACTGCCAGAGCCCTGCAAAATGACCTCCAGCAGGCCACAAATGTGCATGTGTCTGCTCAAATGGTCAGAAACGGACTCCATGAGGGTGGTATGAGGGCCTGACGTCCACAGGTGGGGGTTGTGCTTACAGCCCAACACCGTGCAGGACGTTTGGCATTTGCCAAAGAACACCAAGATTGGCAAATTCGCCACTGGCGCCCTGTGCTCTTCACAGATGAAAGCAGGTTCACACTGAGCACGTGACAGACGTGACAGAGTCTGGAGATGCCATGGAGAATGTTCTGCTGCCTGCAACATCCTCCAGCATGACCGGTTTGGCGGTGGGTCAGTCATGGTGTGGGGTGGCATATCTTTGGGGGGCCGCACAGCCCTCCATGTGCTCACCAGAGGTAGCCTGACTGCCATTAGGTACCGAGATGAGATCCTCAGACCCCTTGTGAGACCATATGCTGGTGCGGTTGGCTCTGGGTTCCTCCTAATGCAAGACAATGCTAGACCTCATGTGGCTGGAGTGTGTCAGCAGTTCCTGCAAGAGGAAGGCATTGATGCTATGGACTGGCCCGCCCGTTCAACAGACCTGAATCCAAATGAGCACATCTGGGACATCATGTCTCGCTCCATCCACCAACGCCACGTTGCACCACAGACTGTCCAGGAGTTGGCGGATGCTTTAGTCCAGGTCTGGGAGGAGATCCCTCAGGAGACCATCCGCCACCTCATCAGGAGCATGCCCAGGCGTTGTAGGGAGGTCATACAGGCATGTGGAGGCCACACACACTACTAAGCCTCATTTTGACTTGTTTTAAGGACATTACATCAAAGTTGGATCAGCCTGTAGTGTGGTTTTCCACTTTAATTTTGAGTGTGACTCCAAATCCAGACCTCCATGGGTTGATAAATTGGATTTCCATTGATTATTTTTGTGTGATTTTGTTGTCAGCACATTCAACTATGTAAAGAAAAAAGTATTTAAGAAGATTATTTCTTTCATTCAGATCTAGGATGTGTTGTTTAAGTGTTCCCTTTATTTTTTGGAGCAGTGTGTATATATATATATATATATATATATATATATATATAATATATATATATATATATATATATATATATATATAAAATGAGTGATGGCAGAACGGCATAGGCAAGATCAGGAGGAGAGAGGTGCTATCTGCCTAATGTATTCAGTTAGTTAGCCAATTAAACTAATCGAGTTAATGTGGAGCTGTCAGGACTGGCTTTGAGGGTTGAACCTGAAGGGAAGCAAAAAATAAGCTAAACTATTTTTGTAAGGAAACAGTCTTGGTTGTTTATGGTGCTTTAAATGCCAGTTAAGGGCTTTAGACCCTGTCAGAAAGGGATATTGTGCTCATTAAAGAGAGAAATGACAGAATCGTATGCATTCAGAGGCGGGAAGTAATGCAGCTGGACTTATGGATCCAGACCAGGGGAGGCTGGTAGGAGGAGCTATAGGAAGACGGGCTCATTGTAATGGCTGGAATGGAATAAATGGAATGGTAAACCACATGTTTGACTCACATGTTTGACTCTGTTCCATTTACTCCATTACAATGGGCCCATCCTCTTATAAGAAGTGAGGACCAAATGGTAGGTATGTTCTCTGCTATCCACTTTATGTTTTAATTATTATTTTGGGTATAGGGGAGGATCACTTTTATTTTTATTTATTCACACCAGCCTCCTCTGATCCAGACTAATAAATTGGGGAAATTGATGAACGCAAAAAGGCAAATAAATGACTTCATGGAAAAACGACCTGAAAATCCTCACACCTGGATGCAGCTTATCCTATTTCCCATGATTCCCTTCTAACACTTAGATCACTTAGGGAGTGACCGTTATTTATAATAATGGTTACCTCGAGAAAACTGGACCTCTCCAAAATGAAAATGGATTACCCTCCCATCAGCTAAATATATTTTACCTAAACCCCCCATGAACGCTTAAAAAAAATTAAAATAAAAGTGATCCTCCCCTATACCCAAAATAATAATTAAAACATAAAGTGGATAGCAGAGAACATACCTACCATTTGGTCCTCACTTCTTGGACAGACCAGAGCATTAGATATGCCGTTTTAGAAACTGTTCCTCGTCCTGTAACCATTACATGGCAATGCAGGAACTTTGATAGCGCACAAGGTTGCGGGTCAGAAGGTTGTGGGTTTCTCAGACCACCGTGGACAAGAGTAAGGGTGGAAAGATCTCCTTTATTCTGAAAGCATTACATGAATCTATCATCGTATTTGCAAGTCTGAGAAAAATATAGCCTAATGTTGTCTGTCAAACAGGTCGGCCTACCTCTTAAATAGGAATAAATAGACTCCAACACAAAGCCCTCTTTTTGTTAGTAAAGTCTAATTAAAATGAAGACCTTTGAAATAAATTTGTCCTACTCGAATTTGCCTACTTTCAGCACCATGAGCTGTCCATTTCTGATTGTGTCACGGTTGTTGCTTCAAGTTTCAGCACCACAATGTAATTTTCTAAGATCTGTCTTATTGTGAGGTCAATAAGTCTGATAAATACATCATGGGAAAGAAACATGTTGTTTTTAATAAAAATCTATTATAGTAGTAGCAGGCTATCAAAGTTACCCTCCGGCACTCCTTCTCGCTCTCCTCAAACTGAACAGAAAAAGGCTATGGATCATTTGATAGAGACCACACTAAATAGTCTATAGGCTAGGGATCATTTGATAGACACCACACTAAATAGTCTATAGGCTAGGGATCATTTGATAGACACCACACTAAATAGTCTATAGGCTATGGATCATTTGATAGACACCACACTAAATAGTCTATAGGCTATGGATCATTTTATTGAGACCACACTAAATAGTCTATAGGCTAGGGATCATTTGATAGACACCACACTAAATAGTCTATAGGCTAGGGACCATTTGATAGAGACCACACTAAATAGTCTATAGGCTAGGGATCATTTGATAGACACCACACTAAATAGCCTATAGGCTAGGGATCATTTGATAGACACCACACTAAATAGCCTATAGGCTAGGGATCATTTGATAGACACCACACTAAATAGTCTATAGGCTATGGATCATTTTATTGAGACCACACTAAATAGTCTATAGGCTAGGGATCATTTGATAGAGACCACACTAAATAGTCTATAGGCTAGGGATCATTTGATAGAGACCACACTAAATAGCCTATAGGCTAGGGATCATTTGATAGAGACCACACTAAATAGCCTATAGGCTAGGGATCATTTTATTGAGACCACACTAAATAGTCTATAGGCTAGGGATCATTTGATTGAGACCACACTAAATAGTCTATAGGCTAGGGATCATTTGATAGAGACCACACTAAATAGCCTATAGGCTAGGGATCATTTGATAGAGACCACACTAAATAGCCTATAGGCTAGGGATCATTTTATTAAGACCACACTAATCTAGCCTATAGGCTAGGGATCATTTTATTGAGACCACACTAAATAGCCTATAGGCTAGGGATCATTTTATTGAGACCACACTAAATAGTCTATAGGCTAGGGATCATTTGATAGACACCACACTAAATAGCCTATAGGCTAGGGATCATTTGATAGACACCACACTAAATAGCCTATAGGCTAGGGATCATTTGATAGAGACCACACTAAATAGCCTATAGGCTAGGGATCATTTTATTAAGACCACACTAATCTAGCCTATAGGCTAGGGATCATTTTATTGAGACCACACTAAATAGCCTATAGGCTAGGGATCATTTTATTAAGACCACACTAATCTAGCCTATAGGCTAGGGATCATTTTATTGAGACCACACTAAATAGCCTATAGGCTAGGGATCATTTTATTGAGACCACACTAAATAGTCTATAGGCTAGGGATCATTTTATTGAGACCACACTAATCTAGCCTATAGGTACACTTGATATTGTGCGCCCAGCGGAGAATCAGAGATGAGGGGCAGCATCGGGCACACATCGATATACAGCCTAACAACCAACTCATTCTAAAACACAGAGAAATATTGACACTTCATCAATTACAAATACAATTTACATTTAAGTCATTTAGCAGACGCTCTTATCCAGAGCGACTTACAAATTGGTGCATTCAACCTTATGATATCCAGTGGAACAACCACTTTACAATAGTGCATCTAAATCTTTTAGGGGGGGGGGGGGGGGGGGGGGGGGGGGGGTTAGAAGGTGTTACTTTACTTTAGGTATTCCTTAAAGAGGTGGGGTTTCAGGTGTCTCCGGAAGGTGGTGATTGACTCCGCTGTCCTGGCGTCGTGAGGGAGCTCTGACACCATTGGGGTGTCAGAGCAGCGAACAGTTTTGACTGGGCTGAGCGGGGAACTGTGCTTCCTCAGAGGTAGGGGGGCCAGCAGGCCAGAGGTGGATGAACGCAGTGCCCGATGTTTGGGTGTAGGGCCTGATCAGAGCCTGAAGGTATGGAGGTGCCGTTCCCTTCACAGCTCCGTAGGCAATCACCATGGTCTTGTAGCGCGATGCGAGCTTCAACTGGAAGCCAGTGGAGAGAGCGGAGGAGCGGGGTGACGTGAGAGAACTTGGGAAGGTTGAACACCAGAGACGGGGCTGCGGCGTTCTGGATGAGTTGTAGGGGTTTAATGGCACAGGCAGGGAGCCCAGCCAACAGCGAGTTGCAGTAATCCAGACGGGAGATGACAAGTGCCTGGATTAGGGACCTGCGCCGCTTCCTGTGTGAGGCAGGGTCGTACTCTGCGAATGTTGTAGAGCATGAACCTACAGGATCGGGTCACCGCCTTGATGTTAGTGGAGAACGACAGGGTGTTGTCCAGGATCACGCCAAGGTTCTTAGCACTCTGGGAGGAGGACACAAGGGAGTTGTCAACCGTGATGGCGAGATCATGGAACGGGCAGTCCTTCCCCGGGAGGAAGAGCAGCTCCGTCTTGCCGAGGTTCAGCTTGAGGTGGTGATCCGTCACCACACTGATATGTCTGACAGACATGCAGAGATGCGATTGACATGACATGACAAATGACATGACCCTCCCCCAGGACTAGATCTAAATAATACTAAACCTGCCCTTGACTGAAAGGGAAAAAGCATGACCCTCCCCCATTTTCCTCCAGGTAACCACTCTGTACATTTCCATCCATCCCTTATCAAACCCTCACACGTAGCTGCATCTTATTCGATGTCCCTTGTTTCCCTTAGAACACTTATAACCAGGGTTGGGAAGGTTACCATCTAAATGTAATATGTTACAGTTACTAATTACCTGTACAAAATTGTAATCAGTAATATAACTTTTGGATTACCCAAACTCAGTAACATAATCGGATTACTTTCCGTTACTTTTGAATGACTTTCCCCTTAAGAGGCATTAGAAGAAGACATAAAGGAACCATAAAATGCATTAATGTCATGAAAGTGGTGTCTGACTTGAACAAACTTAAACTTCCGCTGTTTTTCAACGCTGATTTGAAAGTCATTGAGAAAACAGAAAGGTGTCAAAATGTTGTTGTTTTACCGCAAACATCCTTCTGCGCTCTATACTCCTCTGTAAACTGGTCATCTCTGTACACACGTCGCAAGACACACTGGTTGATGCTTATTTATAAAACCCACTTAGGCCTCACTCCCCCCTATCTGAGATATCTACTGCAGCCCTCATCCTCCACTGTAAACTGGTCATCTCTGTATACCTGTTGCAAGACACACTGGTTGATGCTTATTTATAAAACCCACTTAGGCCTCACTCCCCCCATCTGAGATATCTACTGCAGCCCTCATCCTCCACATACAACACCCGTTCTGCCAATCACATTCTGTTAAAGGTCCCCAAAGCACACACATCCCTGGGTCGCTCCTCTTTTATCTCAATCTCTTCATTCAAAGACTCAATTCACGGACACTCTTACTGACAGTTGTGGCTACTTTGCATGATATATTGTTGTCTCTACCTTCTTGCCCTTTGTGCTGTTGTCTGTACCCAATAATGTCTGTACCATGTTTTGGACTGCTACCATGCTGTGTTGCTGCCGTGTTGTGTTGCTGCCTTGCTATGTTATCGTCTTAGGTCTCTCTTTATGTAGTGTTGTCTCTCTTGTCGTGATGTGTGTTTTGTCCTATATATATATAGGACAAAACACACAATATATATATATATATATATATTAAACAATATATATTTTTAATCCCAGCCCCCATCCCCGCAGGAGGCCTTTTGCATATTTGGCAGGCCGTCATTGTGAATAAGAATTTGTTCTTAACTGACTTGCCTAGTTAAATGAAGGTTAAATAAATACAAATATATAAATAAAAACTCTCCTCTCCAGTCGGGCCTGAGTTAACTCTCCTCTCCAGTCGGGCCTGAGCTAACTCTCCTCTCCAGTCGGACCTGAGCTAACTCTCCTCTCCAGTCAGGCCTGAGCTAACTCTCTTCTCCAGTCGGGCCTGAGCTAACTCTCCTCTCCAGTCGGGCCTGAGCTAACTCTCCTCTCCAGTCGGGCCTGAGCTAACTCTCCTCTCCAGTCGGGCCTGAGCTAACTCTCCTCTCCAGTCGGGCCTGAGCTAACTCTCCTCTCCAGTCGGGCCTGAGTTAACTCTCCTCTCCAGTCGGGCCTGAGCTAACTCTCCTCTCCAGTCGGGCCTGAGCTAACTCTCCTCTCCAGTCGGGCCTGAGCTAACTCTCCTCTCCAGTCGGGCCTGAGCTAACTCTCCTCTCCAGTCGGGCCTGAGCTAACTCTCCTCTCCAGTCGGGCCTGAGCTAACTCTCCTCTCCAGTCGGGCCTGAGCTAACTCTCCTCTCCAGTCGGGCCTGAGCTAACTCTCCTCTCCAGTCGGGCCTGAGCTAATTGTCCCAGTTCTGCTTGAATGAAGCAACTTGGACTTCCACTGATGTTAACATCCTTTTACTCCACTGTAAGTTCTGACAGTGAACACACCGTGGAGGCCACTGAGAGACAGGGATGACCAGACAGAGAACCAGATCCCCACAAAGTGTTTCAAAACTACAGTTATTCTTAGTGCACAGAATGAGGACCGGTATGGTGTTCTCATCAGGGTTGAAAACTAGGCTAACTCCAAGACGGCATCCCCTCTGGAGAGGCACAGAGAAAGTTCAGCTCAACATTTATCAAAGTAGGCACTAACTCGCCGTGACATGGACTACACAACATCATTACCAGGTTGGGTCAGTGGGGAAATGCCTCGAAAAAAACGCGCTTATAAAATATTTGTGACGTGCCAGTTGATGTTGTAGTCATTGTTTCAACATTTAGCTGTTTATTTAGCCTAAAAAACCCATCCTCTTATTTAAAACCAACGTGTTTTATTCAGTCACCTTAAAGATTGTCTGAGTTGCAGCTAATGGACTCCACACTTGTCTTTCTGTCTTCACAGACACATGTAGACTGACTTATTTTCCTTACAGGGGTCGGGCCAAAATGCTCACGACAAGCAGACTTTAATACGTTCTCTGAATAATTAATTTCTTACACTAAATGATTTAGTGTTCTCAGCTACAGTAGGAGAGTTTGGTAGAATCAGGAAGTGATGAGGTGATATCTGACTATATAAACTAGACCTAGATCATAGAGACCATGAATCCAGATAATAGCCTGCCAGAGAACCTGAGGGGGATTGAAACTGGACATTTTTAAAAGAGATTTTAAAACACACCTTTTTAGCTTTGCTTTTCCTCAGGGGGCTTTTTAGTTGTTCCGTTTTTATTGTTACTCTCTTATGTTTGCTGTGTAGTAAATATTTCTGTTTTTATTTTCATTGTTTTTATTTTATTTTATTCCCTGTGAAGCACATTGCGTTGCATTCCAT
>NC_138303.1:14897500-14970000 GCF_965601325.2 Salmo salar | reverse complement strand
GGCTCATTCCCAGGGCTCATTCCCAGAGCTCATTCCCAGAGCTCATTCCCAGAGCTCATTTACAGAGCTCATTCCCAGAGCTCATTCCCAGAGCTCATTTACAGAGCTCCTTCACAGAGTTCCTTCAGAGAGCTCCTTTACAGAGCTCCTTTACAGAGCTCATTCACAGGGCTCATTTACAGGGCTCATTTACAGAGCTCATTCCCAGAGCTCATTTACAGAGCTCATTTACAGAGCTCCTTTACAGAGCTCCTTTACAGAGCTCCTTTACAGAGCTCATTCACAGAGCTCCTTTACAGAGCTCATTCCCAGAGCTCATTTACAGAGCTCATTTACAGAGCTCCTTTACAGAGCTCATTTACAGAGCTCATTCACAGAGCTCATTCACAGAGCTCATTCACAGGGCTCATTCACAGGGCTCATTCACAGAGCTCATTCACAGAGCTCATTCACAGGGCTCATTTACAGAGCTCATTCACAGAGCTCATTCACAGAGCTCATTCACAGGGCTCATTCCCAGAGCTCATTTACAGAGCTCATTTACAGAGCTCATTTACAGAGCTCATTCCCAGAGCTCATTTACAGAGCTCCTTTACAGAGCTCATTTACAGAGCTCATTTACAGAGCTCCTTTACAGAGCTTATTCCCAGAGCTCATTTACAGAGCTCCAGGCTGCTTGGATATTTACACAATGCAGTAAGAAAGAGAATGCATGCATTACAATAGCGATTCAGTGGCAAACTCATTTCAAACAGGAGTTAAACAAATTGTCCATGCGGGATATCCAGGAACACTAATGAACACAGAAACAAGGCTCTGTTATTCTTCACCACAAAAATATGTATTATGTTGTTGACGGTTCTCCTAAAAATATTCAGGAGTACCCCAGAGTCATTATCAAGTCTAGCTACAACAAAAGTGGTTATGTGGCATTTGGGTGCAGTCAAATCATGCCAGTTTTAAAAACGTCACTATTAACGACTCTAGTCTTCCTGCACACTTCTGCAAAGCTATGTAACACGAGCCCCCTGATTCCCCCTGTCGTAACCTCACAGTGCAGCGCAGACTGACTTGTGCCCCAGACCTGCCCTAACTAGTAACCTGGCTCATAAACAGCAAGAGTGACTCAGGTGCCAGACAGGACTAAGCAACCAGGGAGTCAGGTGCCAGCAGAGCTGTGTGAAACCACAGAGAGAGACTGGCGCCTCCATCTCAACACAGAAGACTGACTGTGTGTGTGTGTGTGTGTGTGTGTGTGTGTGTGTGTGTGTGTGTGTGTGTGTGTGTGTGTGTGTGTGTGTGTGTGTGTGTGTGTGTGTGTGTGTGTGTGTGTGTGAGAGAGAGAGAAAGAGAGAGAGATGGACCAGCTCAATTCAATAATATTCTATGCTTTATTCAGTTATATAATCGTAACAAACAGGAGGACTGATGTGTGATCTATACTGCAGTGTGTTCTATACTGCTGTGTGTTCTATACTGCTGTGTGATCTATACTGCTGTGTGTTCTATACTGCTGTGTGTTATATACTGCTGTGTGTTCTATACTGCTGTGTGATCTATACTGCTGTGTGATCTATACTGCTGTGTGTTATATACTGCTGTGTGTTTAATACTGCTGTGTGTTTAATACTGCTGTGTGTTATATACAGCTGTGTGTTTAATACTGCTGTGTGATCTATAATGCTGTGTGTTATATACAGCTGTGTGTTTAATACTGCTGTGTGATCTATAATGCTGTGTGTTATATACTGCTGTGGTATCAGGCATGTTTTAATAGACAGGGAGAGTAAGAGGGAGTGTAAGAGGGAGAGTAGGTCTCTCAGAGGTATCAGGCATGTTTTAATAGACAGGGAGAGTAAGAGGGAGTGTAAGAGGGAGTGTAAGAGGGAGAGTAGGTCTCTCAGAGGTATGAGCCATGTTTTAATAGACAGGGAGAGTAAGAGGGAGTGTAAGAGGGAGAGTAAGAGGGAGAGTAGGTCTCTCAGAGGTATCAGCCATGTTTTAATAGACAGGGAGAGTAACAGGGAGAGTAAGAGGGAGAGTGAGGGAGAGTAGGTCTCTCAGAGGTATCAGCCATGTTTTAATAGACAGGGAGAGTAAGAGGGAGAGTAAGAGGGAGAGTAGGTCTCTCAGAGGTATCAGCCATGTTTTAATAGACAGGGAGAGTAAGAGGGAGAGTAAGAGGGAGAGTAAGAGGGAGAGTAGGTCTCTCAGAGGTATCAGCCATGTTTTAATAGACAGGGAGAGTAAGAAGGAGAGTAAGAGGGAGAGTAGGTCTCTCAGAGGTATCAGCCATGTTTTAATAGACAGGGAGAGTAAGAGGGAGAGTAAGAGGGAGAGTAGGTCTCTCAGAGGTATCAGCCACCATCCTGACCCCCTGTGTTATTTTATTGTTTACTCTCATCAGATCCAAGTTTCCTGCCCCCATCGGTTCACTTTTATTTAGTTCATTATTTATGTTATTTAAAAAAATATATATATATTCCACCTTCATTTAACCAGGTAGGCTAGTTGAGAACAAGTTCTCATTTACAACTGCGACCTGGCCAATTTTGCACGGTGTTCCTCTACAAGCTTCCCAGACAGCAAGCTCTGAGTCTGAATGACACCTTTAATGGCTGAACTGCTGTAATGGAAAATAGAAGGACACAAAGCAGCAGCACATGAAAACAAGAGAATGAGAGAGAGAGAGAGAGAGAGAACGAGAGAGAAAGAACGAAAGAGAGAGAGAAAGTAGAGGCCTCAAGTCGCCGCCGGTCTAGTGTCATGGTCATACCATCAGAAATGTTTCCTGGCTGTTCGGGCCCTGCCACCACTACCTACCTGCTCCAACCTGACAGCTATAAAGAGGAGCAACATGCCAGCAAGCAGCCCTGTAAAATTACCATGAAAACTCATTTGCCCCATGACTGAGCTGCTTATGAGCCAGCTTGGAAACAGAAATCAAAGCCAGGAGCTGTAGCATTTAGGCTAATTACTGTTGCAGCAAGCCAGAGGATAGTACACAGTGTTCGATGGGTACAAACACAAAGTGGTCTCAGAGCACTTCGTATTATTTTGTACGTAAATCCGAGGCACTCCATGTAGTATACAGTGGAGGCTGCTCAGAGGAGGACGGCTCATAATAATGGCTGGAATGGAGTACATGGAATGGAATCAAACACTTCAAAGACCTGGTTTCCATCTGGTTGATATTATTCCATTGACTCCATTTAGCCATAATTATGAGCTGTCCTCCCCTCAGCAGCCACCACTGATTTAATATGATATGTTATGTTTCGTATAGTATGTATTCATTTGTGGATGTCCATCATCCATTTCGTATGATATGTTAAGAATTACAATATGTATGAAATGTTATGAATTACAATATGCATGATATGTTATGAATTACAATATGCATGATATGTTATGAATTACAATATGCATGATATGTTATGAATTACAATATGCATGATATGTTATGGATTACAATATGCATGATATGTTATGAATTACAATATGCATGATATGTTATGAATTACAATATGTATGACATGTTAAGAATGACAATTTGTACGATATGTTACGAATTACAATTCTTACTTTATGTTACAAATTTGCAAAACATATGATATGTTACAAATTCCAATTTGTTGTGGCTAACGTTAGCTAGGTGGTTAGCTAGCTCTAGGGGTTCGGGTTTGGGGTTAAGGTTAGGGATAGGTTAAAGGGTTAAGGTTAGGGTTAGGTTATAGGGTTAAGGTTAGGGTTATGTTAAAGGGTTAAGGATAGGGATAGGTTATTAAAGGGTTAAGGTTAGGGTTAAGGTTAGGTTAAAGGGTTAAGGTTAGGGTTAGGTTAAAGGGTTAAGGATAGGGATAGGTTAAAGGGTTAAGGATAGGGATAGGTTAAAGGGTTAATGTTAGGGTTAGGTTAAAGAGTTAAGGTTAGGGTTAGGGTTAGGTTAAAGGGTTAAGGTTAGGGTTAGGTTAAAGGGTTAAGGTTAGGGTTAGGTTAAAGGGTTAAGGTTAGGGTTAGGTTAAAGGGTTAAGGATAGGGTTAGGTTAAAGGGTTAAGGTTAGGGTTAGGTTAAAGGGTTAAGGTTAGGGTTAGGTTAAAGGGTTATGATAGGGATAGGTTAAAGGGTTAAGGTTAGGGTTAGGTTAAAGGGTTAAGGTTAGGGTTAGGTTAAAGGGTTAAGGTTAGGGTTAGGTTAAAGGGTTAAGGTTAGGGTTAGGTTAAAGGGTTAAGGTTAGGGTTAGGTTAAAGGGTTAAGGTTAGGGTTAGGTTAAAGAGTTAAGGTTAGGTTAACGGGTTAAGGTTAGGGTTAGGTTAAAGGGTTAAGGTTAGGGTTAGGTTAAAGGGTTAAGGTTAGGGTTAGGTTAAAGGGTTAAGGTTAGGGTTAGGTTAAAGGGTTAAGGTTAGGGTTAGGTTAAAGAGTTAAGGTTAGGTTAACGGGTTAAGGTTAGGGTTAGGTTAAAGGGTTAAGGTTAAGGTTAAAGGGTTAAGGTTAGGGTTAGGGGAAGGATTCGATAACATGCTAAGTAGTTGCAAAGTAGAGACAGAAAAGTTGTCCGTGATGAGATTTGAACAACCTTCAGGTTGGGGTTAGGCCCACGACCAACCACCCTCCTTAAGTAACTTTCTATCTTATGGAACCATACCAAGCGTAACACATCATACTAATTAAAGTGTCCCCGATTCACGTTTACTATGTTACGTCTAGTCTTTGAACCCAATCTGAGAAACATAAAATCTGTTTTCTGGCCACAGGGGTTTTTATTTATTCCTGTATAGTACAATCTGTCTGCTGTTGTTTAAATGACCTCCGTTCATCTCAGAAGACACAGGCAGGGCAAGGTCACTGGACTTAATAAAGACTGGCTGTCAGATCAGGATTCCATTAATGTGCCTGACTGACTGTCTCTGCCCAATAGAGGCCCAGGACTGTATCATGTGTCAGACATTGAGGTCAGGTGCAGAGCCACCCATAACCAATCAAATCAAATTTTACAGTGAAGTGCTTACAGTCGTGGCCAAAAGTTTTGAGAATGACACAAATGCCATGAAGGTTCTGTCTCCAGCTGCAGCTGTGTGTCTTTCCATGCGCAGTAACACGCGGATGACTGAAGCCCAGATCCAGTTACATCGGCAGAGAGCTATGTCCAACCAGATGACCGCTGCCCCTTATCCTGGGGCTAGATTCAATCCCATCGCCCCTTTTCAGGCCATGCACCTATTAAATGTAAAATGTCCATTCGAGGAGACCGCATTCACAGTAAACGATGCATACGTCAGCTCAATTGGAAATGACCTTTAATTGTCAATCTAACTATTTTCAGCAGACCATATTGAATCTAGGCCCTAGTCTCCCTCAGAGAGCAGAGCTTCTATTCTCTGTCTGTGCAGTTATTTTCGGGACTGCACATTGAAACTATGCCCCAAAACATCTGCTAGGTCTTCGATGGCACTGTGTGTGTGTGTGTGTGTGTGTGTGTGTGTGTGTGTGTGTGTGTGTGTGTGTGTGTGTGTGTGTGTGTGTGTGTGTGTGTGTGTGTGTGTGTGTGTGTGTGTGTGTGTGTGTGTGTGTGTGTGTGTGTGTGTGTGTGTCAGGCTGAGCTCATCGGCTGGCATGAAGGAGTGTTTTCATGATTGTGAAATCAGTGGTAAATTGTGTGAGGTGGTGTGTGTATACAGTTGTGGCCAAAGGTTTTGAGAATGACACAAATATTAATTTTCACAAAGTGTGCTGCTTCAGTGTCTTCAGATATTTTTGTCAGATGTTACTATGGAATACTGAAGTATAATGACAAGCACTTCATAAGTGTCAAAGGCTTTTATTGAGAATTACATGAAGTTGATGCAAAGAGTCAATATTTGCAGTGTTGACCCTTCTTTTTCAAGACCTCTTCACAATTATCGATGAATAAATAAGGTTTTATATGTAAATAAAGAGCAAAATTATTGATTATTATTATTATATTATTATTTGTGCGCTGGTCCTATAAGAGCTCTTTGTCACTTCCCATGAGCCGGGTTGTGACAAAAACTCACACTCATTCTTATGTTTAATAAATGTATCGTATAGTGTGTGTGCGGCAGGCTTACAATGATGGCAAAAAACAACATTTGAGAGTGCGCTGACCCTGGTGCTAGAGGGGGTACGCAGCTGGAGGTTGAATGTTTGAAGGGGTACGGGACTATAAAAAGTTTGGGAACCACTGCTCTAGGGGAATATCCTCAAAAAGAAAGCCCAAAGCTGCTTCCTATCCTTTACAGGAAGAAGGGCCAGCTGGTGCGTTCTGGGGAATCTGTGAGGCCACTGTGATCCCAAACACACAGAACACAGGTCATGTGACTCCACAGCCATCAACATGGAGAAACAGAGACACAGCTCTTAAAAAAGCTTTTGGGGGTGGAGAAACTACAGGCGTGCTCATTATGAAGGATGACGGAGTAGCTTGAATCGACCGCTGGTTCACTATGAAGGACGACGGAGAGGCTTGGATCGACGACGAGTTCATTATGAAGGATGACGGAGAGGCTTCGATCGACGGCGGGTTCATCCTGAGTCTTATCTCTCTTTTCTTCTGGCTTCTTCAGTCCAAGTCTCGCTGAAGATAAAGGGAGACTGATTGTGGGGACGCGTCCCAATATATAGGGGCACGTGGACATACATTTTCTCTGGCTGTTTGCTGCCTAGGCAGCTAGGGTAAACCAATAGGAGCAGAGCTCCCCTACGGGGCGGAGCTCCACAATATAGAACTGTTTTTACTCTGTCATACTCAGAAACTGCGGTACAACAAAGCCTATTCAGACATGCTTGTGCTCATGGTTCTCACAGGTGAGCTGCAAAGGAAAGTTAGCACTACAGCTACGGGAGAACAATGGAAGTTGTTCTGCTTATCATCAGTGAAGGAGGCTTTTATATATTTCAAATAGGCTCATGGGTTCAGGGACCAATCACACTGGGAATACAAAACAAAACATGATGTGAATGCTCAATGAGTTGAAAATAATTAACCAATAGGATAGTGGGTCAGCAGTTTGTTCACCCACACCCGCCCGCAATTGCTAATAACCCATCCGCAACCACCCGACGAGATGTGAAAATCTGAGGCCTGCACCCAACCCTAACCCGCTAATATAGAAAATGCACAACAGGGGGTGCCTGATTTGGTTTTTGCCTAATTTAGATGTGTTTCTGTTGTAATTTCCAACATTTTGGTAGGCTATTTGTTAGTCAACTTGTCTATAATTAGATCCACGCAGCTTCTCTTCTGTCATTATATGTTGCCCTAGAAGACTAAATAAATCCTTACTCAACAGAATAATGTCATATCGATAGAATGAATGCTTCATACAACAATGCAAAAAAAGAACAGGAACAATTTTCTGTACGAAAAGTCCAAATGACATCAGTTTGTCCGATTGTAAGGAAATAGAAAGCTGTGAAAACTACCCAACGTGTTTCTGATAAGATTTCAGTTTGGCTTCGATGCATATTTTATGTGGTTGAAATGCTATCAGCTTTTATGATGCTTTAATGATGAAGACAGCACCTCTACAGACGGTATCTAGCTGAGCATTGCGTTCTCTCAAGATTCAGAAAGAAAGAAATCATATTTCTCCATTCCTGTTCCTCAAGTCCATATTTTGCCTACATTTAGTGTATCAAGAAATGCTTCATTCTGCAGGAGTTAATATTAAGGCTGTGAGAGGTTATAGACCTACAGTCAGTGTCCAGACTTCAGTTTCCATTTAACCCATCTGAACAGTAGGCTACAGTTCCCTTGACGTGCTATAGGCCTATTTGAAGTCCCATCTTGTGACTGTCTAATTTGTACAGTGCCTAACATTCATCACACATAACATACCACTGCTATCATCCTCTTTAACCACTTCACCTGATCTTTCCCAAACATGACCTTTCTGGCCCTCCACTCTCTTTATTATAAACTCTCCTTCAGCAGCTTTTGTCTTATTGAAGTAAACTTCGACAATGACCTTTTTGCCTCCGTGGATTGACGTTAACTTTGTCTGCCCATTCCCAAAATCATTATTTGGCGATTGGCTGTGTACGCTACTTGGCTGGTATACAGTTTAGCCCTATGCACTAATACCAGACAGCCTAAAATAAGGAGAGAAAAACCTCAATGTAGAATATAGATATAAATTGCACAACAATTATACATTTATGGAATTTTTTAAGGAATTGTTTTCTCTTTATTCAACCCGCCCGCCACCCACCCACCCTTCATCTACACACCCTTCATCCACACAATATTTAATAACCCTAAACCCATCAGCCCCGTGGATATAACCAAGGGGACTGCAGGTTATGAGTCAACCCGCGCATCACTACAATAGGAGGCCATTTTGAAATACATAAAAGCTTCCTTCAGTTCACATTTCGATCTGTAAAACTCTAATGAAGGAAATGCTCTCTTACGTTTAACAATAGCCTAAAGCACATTTATCAACTTCCAGTCTCCTCCAAGAGTTGCCTCTCCACACTCACAGGTGAGGTGAAATTATACCATAACATGTCGACTCAATGTGCGCCGCTCAAATAATGATGGCCTCCAAATAATGACACATGTAACAACAGCCGGAGCACACCGGACACAAAAATATTATACAAATGTAACAATTTTGCTTACTTCCAACAGCACAAATAGAATTTTGCTATTCATGGTTCAATATTTTTAGGCGTACTGTTGCTCCCAAATCAAAGCACCAGGTCGCACAGCTAAATATTTAGGAGAATATGCGGCCAAAATAGTCACATTTTAGACCAAAGTATATGGGTTATCCTCACTCAGGCTACAATCCCTTATGGCTGTCGATGAGGTATGAGTTCTGCACCAATTTATTAACACTTAGGCCAACCTTACAAACGTTTAAATGGGGTTCTAAAATGTGTGTAACCACCAGATAAGTACAATATATTTTTTATGATATATGATCAGCAAAGTGCTGCATTACAAATCTGCTTTGTTGCATGTACTTAAGATAGCTTCATCAAGTCCAAGTCGATCAGTGATCAATAAACCCACTGTTTATTGCTAGTGAAGATAAACTACAAGTGCAATGACTGTACACTATTCCACTGAAATCACATGTACTCCTAGTCCTCATGTAGGCCTAGAAAAGAAAAGTGAAAACACACTAAACTGATTTAGTATTGGATTGATTAAGGTTGTGAACTGTGCCCAGAAATACAAATATTACATTACCAATGAGGTCATCAGGTCTGCTGGAGGGGTTTGTACAATATCTCATTCAATGGTGTGTCAAGACGTACACTGAGTGTACAAAACATTAAGAACACCTGCTCTTTCCATGGCATAGACTGGCCAAGTGAATCCAGGTGAAAGCTATGATCCCTTATGGATGTCACCTGTTAAATCCACTTCAATCAGTGTAGATGAAGGGTAGGAGACAAGTAAAAAATATTTATTTTTAAGACTTGAGACAATTGAGACATAGATTGTGTGCTATTCAGAGGGTGAATGGGCAAGACAAAATATTTAAGTGCCTTTGAATCCGGAATGAACGCTTCTGGGTTTTTCAACTGTTTCCAGTGTGTATCAAGAATGGTCCTCCACCCAAAGAAGAATATTAGGAAGTTGTTCCTAATGTTTGGTATAGTGAGTGTATGTTTCACAAGTAAATCAACAACTAATGTCACTTAATAGACAAATGAAGAACATCACTTGGCTCTGCCATCAAGTACAACATGTGAAACCTAATGGTGATACCTTGGTGAGGCCTGCTCTCTACTGGTCACACTAACACACTGCACTACTCTGACTGACACCGTCAACATACAGTAAATAGACTAGGCCTATCGCCTTTTTCCCACCGAACTGTTTGTACAGCTAAGAGTCCCGCCTCATGTTTAAGACCTGTAGAGTCCATGTCTGCTTTTTATTTATCTGGAACAACATTGGAAAGAGAAGCATGGGGATTAGTCCAACTTTATGGTGCCTAATGCAGTCGTTGATTGGTTGGCTACAGTTCACAATGGACCTTACAGACGTTGACACGCTGCTGACAGATCGTGTGTAACTACTTTGTTTGTGGTAAAAAGCATGAGCTGACACACACCAAAAACATTTAGTAGAGGTGCTGACTAACAGAGAGTAAACTGTAGAAAAAGATAACGTTGGTTAGATTTACCCATTTACACACTATACATGTTCCTGTCCCGACTATTTAATGAGCAAACCAACCAACGTTATTTAATGGGTAAACCTAACCAACGTTATTTAATGGGTAAATCTAACCAATGTTATTTAATGGGTAAACCTAACCAACGTTATTTAATGGGTAAACCTAACCAACGTTATTTAATGGGTAAACCTAACCAACGTTATTTAATGGGTAAATCTAACCAACGTTATTTAATGGGTAAATCTAACCAACGTTATTTAATGGGTAAATCTAACCAACATTATTTAATGGGTCAACCTAACCAACGTTATTTAATGGGTCAACCTAACCAACGTTATTTAATGGGTCAACCTAACCAACGTTATTTAATGGGTCAACCTAACCAACGTTATTTAATGGGTAAATCTAACCAACGTTATTTAATGGGTCAACCTAACCAACATTATTTAATGGGTAAACCTAACCAACGTTATTTAATGGGTAAACCTAACCAACGTTATTTAATGGGTAAACCTAACCAACGTTAATGGGTAAACCTAACCAACGTTATTTAATGGGTAAACCTAACCAACGTTATTTAATGGGTCAACCTAACCAAAGTTATTTAATGGGTAAACCTAACCAACGTTATTTAATAGGTCAACCTAACCAACGTTATTTAATGGGTAAACCTAATAATCATGGCCAGAGGATAGGTGATGATGACGCTTCCATTTTGGCTGTATTGTGGAAAAGCAGGTCAGAGTGGAGATTGAGATACCAGTCACCGGGATGTTCCACAGCTTGGTTTATTTGATCTTCTGAGTTATCTGGGCTGACTTTGGGGCACACAACATTGAAGTTTACATTTAAAACAGTTAGGGTTAGGTAAGGGTTATGAGCGGTCTGGGCTGACTTGGTGACCTGGGCTGAATTGGTGATCTTGCCAGTAGGTCTGTGCTATCCGGGATCCTAGGGACGTCGCTACCCCATTGAATTTGACATTTAAAAGGGTTAGGGTAGGGGCTAGGTTTTAGGGTAGGGACATCCCAAGGATCCAGGATAGCACTGATCCTTGCCAGTACCACCCGTCTTCTTCTCCACGTTTTTGATGACTCCAACAGCCACTGCCTGCCGCCTGTCTCGGACAGCATAATGACCTGTATGCACACCAGCATCAAAACAAATCAAATGTTATTTTTCACATGGGCCGAATACAACAGGTGTAGAACTTACAGTGACATGCTTACTTACAAGCCCTTAACCAACAATGCTTTAAGAAGTTAAAAAATAAAAATACTTAAACAGCAGCAGTAAAATAACAAGCGAGGCTATACACAGGGGGTACCGGTGCAGAGTCAATGTGCGGGGGCACCGGTAAGTTGAGGTAATATGTACATGTCCAGTCGTGGCCAAAAGTTTGGAGAATGACACAAATATTAATTTTCACAAAGTCTGCTGCCTCAGTTTGTATGATGGTAATTTGCATATACTCCAGAATGTTATGAAGAGTGATCAAATGAATTGCAATTAATTGAAAAGTCCCTCTTTGCCATGCAAATTAACTGAATCCCCCAAAAAACATTTCCACTGCATTTCAGCCTTGCCACAAAAGGACCAGCTGACATCATGTCAGTGATTCTCTCGTTAACACAGGTGTGAGTGTTGACGAGGACAAGGCTGGAGATCACTCTGTCATGTTGATTGAGTTCAAATAACAGACTGGAAGCTTCAAAAGGAGGGTGGTGCTTGGAATCATTGTTCTTCCTCTGTCAACCGTGGTTACCTGCAAGGAAACACGTGCTGTCATCATTGCTTTGCACAAAAAGGGCTACACAGGCACACTGGCAAAGATATTACTGCCAGTAAGATTGCACCTAAATCAACAATTTTTCAGATCATCAAGAACTTCAAGGAGAGCGGTTAAATTGTTGTGAAGAAGGCTTCAGGGTGCCCAAGAAAGTCCAGCAAGTTTATTCAGCTGCGGGATCGGGGCACCACCAGTACAGAGCTTGTTCAGGAATGGCAGCAGGCAGGTGTGAGTGCATATGCACGCACAGTGAGGCAAAGACTTTTGGAGAGGATGGCCTGGTGTCAAGAAGGGCAGCAAAGAAGCCACTTCTCTCCAGGAAAAACATCAGTGACAGACTGATATTCTGCAAAAGGTACAGGGATTGGACTGCTGAGGACTGGGGTAAAGTCATTTTCTCTGATGAATCCCCTTTCCGATTGTTTGGGGCATCCGGAAAAAAGCTTGTCTGGAGAAGACAAGGTGAGCGCTACCATCAGTCCTGTGTCATGCCAACAGTAAAGCATCCTGAGACCATTCATGTGTGGGGTTGCTTCTCAGCCAAGGGCCATGAATAAAGAATGGTACCAACACATCCTCCGAGAGCAAATTCTCCCAACCATCCAGGAACAGTTTGGTGATGAACAATGCCTTTTCCAGCATGATGGAGCACCTTGCCATAAGGCAAAAGTGATAAATAAGTGGCTCGGGGAACAAAACATCGATATTTTGGGTCCATGGCCAGGAAACTCCCCAGACCTTAATCCCATTGAGGACTTGTGGTCAATCCTCAAGAGGCAGTTGGACAAACAAAAACACACAAATTCTGACAAACTCCAAGCACTGATTATGCAAGAATGGGCTGCCATCAGTCAGGATGTGGCCCAGAAGTTAATTGACAGCATGCCAGGGCGGATTGCAGAGGTCTTGAAAAAGAAGGGTCAACACTGCAAATACTGACTCTGCATCAACTTCATGTAATTGTCAATAAAAGCCTTTGACACTTATGAAGTGCTTGTAATTATACTTCAGTATTCCATAGTAACATCTGACAAAAATATCTAAAGACACTGAAGCAGCAAACTTTGTGGAAATTAATATTTGTGTAATTCTCAAAACCTTTGGCAATGACTGTAAGTAGAGTTAAAGTGAATATGTATAGATTGTAAACTGAGAGTTGCAGCAGTGTAAAATAGGGGTCTGGGTAGCCCTTTGATTAGCTGTTCAGGAGTCTTATGGCTTGGCGGTAGAAGCTGTTAAGAAGCCTTTTGGACCTCGACCCCGCTTGCCGTGCGGTAGCAGAGAGAACAGTCTATGACTAGGGTGGCTGGAGTCTGACAATTTTTTGGGCCTTCACCTGACACCGCCTGATATAGAGGTTCCTGGATGGCAGGACGCTTGGCCCCAGTGATTTACTGGGCCGTACGCACTACCCTCTGTAGTGCCTTGCGGTCGGATGCCGAGCAGTTGCCATGCCAGGCAGTGATTCAACCAGTCAGGATGCTCTCGATGGTGCAGCTGTAGAACCTTTTGAGGATCTGAGGACCCATGCCAAGTCTTTTCAGACTCCTGAGGGGGATAGGCTTTGTCGTGCCCTCTTCACGACTGTCTTAGTGTGTTTGGACCATGATAGTTTGTTGGTGATGTGGACACCAAGGAACTTGAAGCTCTCAACCTGTTCCACTACAGCCCCGTCGATGAGAATGGGGGTATGCTCTGTCCACAATAATTTCCTTTGTCTTGATCACGTTAAGGAAGAGGTTGTTGTCCTGGCACCACACGACCAGGTCTCTGACCTCCTCCCTATAGCCTGTCTCATCGTTGTCGGTGATCAGGCCTTCCACTGTTGTGTCATCGGCAAACTTGATGATGGTGTTGGAGTCGTGCCTGGCATGAGTGAACAGAGAGTACAGGAGGGGACTGAGCACGCACCCCTGAGGGGTCCCAGCGTTGAGGATCAGCGTGGCGGATGTGTTGTTACCTACCCTTACCACCTGGGGGTGGCCCGTCAAGAAGTCCAGGATCCAGTTGCAGATGGAGGTGTTTAGTCCCAGGGTCCTTAGCTTAGTGATGAGCTTTGAGGTTACTATGGTGTTGAATGCTGAGCTGTAGTCAATGAATAGCATTCTCACATAGGTGTTCCTTTTGTCCAGGTGGGAAAGGGCCGTGTGGAGTGCAATAGAGATTGCATCATCTGTGGATCTGTTGAGGCTTTATGAAAATTGGAGTGGGTCTAGGTTTTCTGGGATAATGGTGTTGATGTGAACCATGACCAGCCTTTCAAAGCACTTCATGGCTACAGACGTGAGTGATACGAGTCGGTAGTCATTTAGGCAGGTTACATTAGTGTTCTTGGGCAAATCAAATAAAAGTTTATTTGTCATGTGCACTGAATACAACAGGTTACCTTACAGTGAAATGCTTACTTACAGGCCCTAACCAACAGTGCAATTTTTAAGTAAAAAATAGGTATTAGGTGAACAATAGATAAGTAAAGAAATTAAAACTACAGTAAAAAGACAGTGAAAAATAACAGTAGCGCGGCTATATACAGTAGCGGCACAGGGACTATGGTGGTCTGTTGGTATTACAGACTCTGTCAGGGACAGGTTGAATATGTCAGTGAAGACACTTGCCAGTTGGTCAGCGCCTGCTCTGAGTAAACGTCCTGGTAATCCGTCTGGCCCTGAGGCCTTGTGAATGTTGACCTGTTTACAGGTCTTACTCACATCGGCTACGGAGAGCGTGATCACACAGTCTTCCGGAACAGCTGGTGCTTTCATACAGACACACACAGTGAAACAGTGTTTCATATTGTTGTTTAACATCTCACAAGGATTCTATTGGCTCCTCATTCTTAGTATTTAATGTTGTTTCAGTATTCTGCTCGTCTTGCATGAGTTCTCTGATACTAAGCAGGCATGTTGAAACGTAGCCATGGAAAATGCTGCCTGTACCTGGGTACCACTCACAAACAATACTCCCTCACTCCGCCATTCTGGGCCCAGCACACATGGGAGGCCAAGGCCTAGTGGTGTCACAGAGGATTTCACACTTCAAAAACACATGCAATTACTTCCTCCATTGATTGCACACAGAACCTCTGACAAATATTCCCAATCAAAATCAGGTCTAGAGAAATCAACAAAGCCTCTCCCTGGACTGTGTAATGGGTAAATAGTGCATCCATGTTACAAACCTCACCATCATCAGAGAGAGAGAGTGTTTCAGAAGAACCAGATGTCTGTCCAAGGGGGGCTTCAGCTTAGTGACTTGTCTGTTTGTGAGTGACCAAAACAGCCACCCTTATGGAACTAGAGCAAGATGTGGAAGACAGCATGCCAGCTTCACACACAAAAGGGGGATTCTTACAAGTACGTCAGTCCCTGAGATTTGATTATAGCCAATGAATTGACCACACATGGGCTGCAGATGGACGTGAAGGAATCAGAGGGCAGCTAGCCAGGCAAGTCTTGAAGAGTGAGGTAAATATAACTATATCATAATAAATCCCATTTAGCAGACGCTTTTATCCAAACGTGACTTACAGTCATCCGTGCACATATTTTATATATGAGTGGTCCCACTATCCTGGTGTTTTAAGCGCCATGCTCAACCAACTGAGCTACAGAGGACCACTAGATGTCTGAGGAGAGTGGATGTTAGTGAGGGTTACCAGGTGTAAATACTCTCCCAGTAGAGGGTATTTGGAGAAGCTCCATACCCACGTGGGCTTCCCAGGAACCATCTCTACAATTGCAGCGTCCCCAGGCTTCAGGGAATTGGGGTTGACTTCCAGCTTCTTCCCCGTGCGGGGGTCTATGTTCACTTTGAGCTTAGTAAACCTACAGGCGATGTGGGAGTCAGTGGCCGGGGAGTAGCCTGCAATGATCTTACCAGGGTGGTTCAGGATAGTCACCTGACACACACACACACACACACACACACACACACACACACACACAGAGAGAGAGAGAGAGAGAGAGAGACAGACAGAGACAGAAAAGAGAGAGAGAAAATGAATATGTAAATGAAGAACCTCTACCAGGCTTTAGTACAGTATCTGTCTGAGATGTCCAGAGGGATGACCTTTGACCCTGACCTGAGCAGTGAACCCAGCGGCCTCTTGGGTCCTGAGGACACCACTCTCCACTTGACCCCACCGGTGGCATTCCAATTCCTGGGAAACAAAAGAGAGACTTCTAGTCATCACTCTCTTCTGAAGTAATAAGGCAATATGTTACATCAGGTTTTAGTTCTCTGTGCTGTTTATGTTGTTTGTGAGAATATTACTCTTGTTTAGTGTTAGAGTAGTAACCCTACCTCTTATCTTTTAGATGTCCTGCGTGGGCAAGTTTGTCTGTGGGCTGTCGGTATCCAGAGCCTCTAGCAGACTCACCCTGTTGGCATGGTGCTCCCGTCTGTCCAGCTTCCAGCCTTTGAACCAAGGGCATCTGGACAGAGTAACAACATGGACATCTGGGTGCTGAATATGTACGTCAGTTGATTGAGCAACAGGTAAATAATGCATTTTATATGGACAAGAGGACATCTGGTGGAGAGTTGAGGAACTACACAGTGTCCAGGGGCATCGTGGCACTAAAGCTTTGAGAAAGAACACATCTATTTTGAATGCTAAACAATGTGATGTTATTCAGGCCAAAAGAAGATAATCACGTTGGGGAGGGCTCCAGCATGTCGTCCCCATGCCAACAGGGCACAGCGTTGGGGTTGTAACCGATCTTCACGATGTAGGCTCTGACCACCACCACCATCTCATCATAGCTCTTCTCACTGTAGGCCATCTTGTTGACCCCTACAATGAGTTACTGGACCCCCAGGGTGTAGGCCAGGAGGGCATGCTCCCTCGTCTGACCGTTCTTGGAGATGCCTGCCTCAAACTCTCTCCCTCCAGCTGCCACGATCAGCATGGCACAGTCCGCCCGTACAACACAACACAGCAGGAATGGCTACATTTCTGGACCGTTCATCAGTGGGAATACTGTGATGGTTTGCGATGCTTGTTGTAATGGTTAACAATTAAGGTTTCGATGACGGGTTACGTTGAGGAATGGTAACATTTAGGTGAAGGTTTCATCCTCCTTACCGGAGATGTCCCTACTTACCTGGGAGGTCCCCGTGATCATGTTGTTGATTAAGTTTCTGTGCCCTGGGGCGTCCACAGGGATGTCTCTATGGTGATGCCCCGCTCCCTCTCTGTCTTCAGCTTGTCCAGCACCCATGCATACTTGAAGGGGCCTCTTCCCATCTAGTGCAGAGAGATAAGGTAAAGATACTGTATATTAACAGTTAGAATGAGAAACGCCTCAGTTATTAGAGAGAAATGATTTATGACAGTCTATCTCCTGGCTACAGTTTATTCCTGACTACAGTCTATCTCCTGGCTACAGTTTATTCCTGACTAGTCTATCCCCTGACTACAGTCTATCCCCTGGCTACAGTTTATTCCTGACTACAGTCTATCCCCTGACTACAGTCTTTTCCCTGACTACAGTCTATTCCTGACTACAGTCTATCTCCTGGCTACAGTTTATTCCTGACTACAGTCTATCCCCTGGCTAGTCTATCCCCTGACTACAGTCTGTTCCCTGGTTACAGTCTATTCCCTGATTACAGTCTATTCCCTGGCTACAGTCTATTCCCTGGCTACAGTCTATCCCCTGGCTACAGTCTATCCCCTGACTACAGTCTATCCCCTGGCTACAGTCTATCCCCTGGCTACAGTCTATCCCCTGACTACAGTCTATCCCCTGGCTACAGTCTATCCCCTGACTACAGTCTATCCCCTGGCTACAGTCTATCCCCTGGCTACAGTTTATTGCTACACTGAGCATATAAAATGTTACAAAATGTTTAATAAAGGTATAGATTTATTCACTGAGATCTCACAAACTACTAGTAAAACAGCTTGTGTTCTTAAATACCAAAGTTACCACATATCAATCAGGCTCTGAGATATTTTACGTAGCATTAAAACAGATTTTGGTGATGTCTTTCATATTCAATGGATAGCGCAGTGCTCCTAAACCTCATTTGGCTGTGCAGTAGGTCATATCAGGACGTTGTGAGGTTAAGAAATCATGCAAGATGGTAAACAGGCTCATGCGTCAGTGGCCTCAGATGATCTTAAGGCTGGAACTGTCATCAAAAGCAATTACGTATTTATTTTATAAAACACCACTGCACAATATCAGACATCATAATTTGCATGTTGTAGTCTTATTGGAAGAAAACATTTGAGCATTTCACCTAGACATTCCAACTGTTATGCTCGTCTTTATGCAAATGAAAACACAAGAGAAGACATGGCAGCTCTCAATACACAGCTCAACAGTGAGCTGAAAGGCAGGTATACCCATATTGTACGGACTCTTGCCTGTAGCGGAATCGGGCTACGCTGCCGGCTCGATTTCGGCACCCCCTCCTTTGGGTGCAGTAGGATGGAGGGAAAGGCACAGCCTGCAGTGAGGCACTTGTCTGCAGCAGCTTCGAGTGTGTGGTGCGAGTGTGTGTGTGTGAAGCAATTAGATGGGGAACCAGCCAGCAAGAATGGAAAGAGATGGGCTGATCCCAGATATCATACTGAGAAGTAACTCAAAACAGTGTTAGTAAAGTAATCCTTATCAGTCATAAGAATTGAGTTAGTATCAACTAATTACACTGGTATGGAGCGCTGCAGTTAGAGTCCCAACAATCAACTGGACGACTGACAAAGCTACTTAGAAGTTCTGTTGCAAGGTGATTTGGTATCAAAGATGTATGTGTCACCAGAGAGTACATAGTAACTTACATATCACTCAGAGATACCGGCTTAATACAAACAGACATGTTGCTTAGTAATTGCCTGCCAAGTAGGAACTGGGAAGTTCAGCCCCACGGGATTTTAATGAACAAATGCTGCAAATCATCACACTCCATTAGAATATACTGTTCTTTAAATTAATGAACCAGTCACAAACTTCATCAAAACTAATTTAATGGGACTTAGGCCTTAAAAATGTTACATGTCCAATAAATAGAGAATAAAAAAATGTATCTCAAATGGATGGAGACTACAGCTACACATGTTTATTATATTCGGAAAAGTCTGTCCTTTGACACGGACAAAAAAATACTTTTTAGCAATTACCAAAACATGCACATTCAATAATCCCCAAGGACAAAATACATAAGACTATGACTGTAGAAAAAAAGGGGACAATGACTGACATTTTGCACAAATGGCAACTACATTTTATACAGATGAGGTACAATAACAATCTGGTTGGCAGTTACTGGAAGAGATGGACGAGGTACGCTACGCTACATGTATGTATTTACAACCACTTGCAACAAATCAGAACACACAAAAAAAAAGACAATTAGCGCAAGCGTCCAGCCAGTAACAGTGTATTGCTGTGAATTAGTAGTCCTGCATTTCTCAAAGCCAAACAGGATAACTTCACAATAACACAAGCCTAAACACAAGCACTAGAACCATTACACTTATTCTGATGTCAGAGCCGATTCATTGATGTGTCTGACTGAACTGTGTCAATATTACCAAACATGGCTGCTGGCCTCTCATCCAGAGCTGAGGACTGGAGAGAAGGGATTGTCCAAAAACCTCCGCTGCTGTGACAGTATATTGATAATCATGACCAATACGATTCAGTTGTCATCACATTGCTATTGCGGTGTTGTTTTCAGAGATTGTGTGCTACATCTTTCTAGATGTTCTGAGAACATAACTTAGTCTAAAATTGCAGCTTCTGTGGGGCTGAAAGTTCTTCATTTCGTCTCCTGGATACCTGTGCACAAATTCTGCATTGTCCAAATAGCTTCTCTATTGTCTGACTCAAACGCCACTCTCTCCCCCTCCCTCCCGTTTCCCTCCAGGCTTCACAGATGAGTCTCTCCAGTCCCAGGTCTCTCCCCCTTCCTCCCTCTTGCTTCCAGGCTTCACAGATGAGTCTCTCCAGTCCCAGGTCTCTCCTCCTCCCCCTGAGGTCTCCTGCTCTCTGCAGTGGCTGATATCTTGAGGGCGCCTCCTGGTGGCTTGGCCTACGTCCTTCTCCGTTTGGCTCCACCGGGGCTGGAGGGGTTGCTGCTGGAGTTGAGCACCTTCTCAGTGGCACGATTCCTCTTCCTCTTGTCTGCTGCCTCCTTCCCCGGGCCGCCCTCAGTGGAACCCTTCTCTCTGTCTCTCTCTCTCTCCTTGTCTTTGCTGACGGCCCTCTCTGTCATCTTCACCGAGGAGTTGCTGCCTGAGAGAGAGGAGAGAAAGAAAAGATTGAGTTGTCAGGTAAAGGGGTTTTGGAAATGATTGAAGGTTCAAAAGATTCTGCATCACTCACTCCAAGTTCTGAAAGTCGACCTGTGAAACCAAATGCTTTAGATCCTCTCTCAGATCAGTGGAGGCAGCAGTGACTGCTCTCTCAGATCAGTGAAGGAGGCAGCAGTGACTGCTCTCTCAGATCAGTGAAGAAAACAGTAAGTGACTGCTGCTACAGTGACTGTGACTTTGTGGGGTATGATCGACTCAAATTAAGCCAGTTGTTATTCTAGTGTCCGGCGATAGGCTAGTGTTTGCTGTGTTCATCCAATGGGAATATCATGTACCTTAGAGCAGAGTCACATGGGAGAATACAGAGGACCAGAGCTGAGTTCAACAGACAAATGACATTCAAATAGTATAAAGAAAAGAATGGCAGAAGAGCGCAAAAGCCTGTTCAAGATCACCGCCCATTTGAAGCTTGCCATTATATCTTCTTTATATCTTAAGTCATAAAACTCCATCAAAACAATATAGAATTATAAATAAAAAAATGGACATGCCATGCTTGAAAATGTTCTCAAACCTAAGTTAAAAGGAGAGAAAAAGAGAAACTGAAATAAAGACAGACGCACATGTTCTATGCACTAGGCGGGCGGTGGCTCTAAAGAACCTCTGGTTCTGATCTGTTCTATACCGAGGTCAAGCTGGTGTTTTGGAACAGAGCAAACGAGTTCTTCTGTCCATACCTTTCAAAATCCTGGCCAGCAGCCATACAGGGACTCAGACCTTTAAAACCAGCCAAATGACCAGAGTTAGGGATGCCGCTTTGTGTGCCAGAGAGGAGAAGATGTGTACGGACGTAGTCCAAATAAGGCTCACATCAGATAGAAAGAGGAGGAGCACGAGGTGAAATACAGCTAATGTAATTGAATGAGGGAGAGAACCTTCTTCATGCGTGGCTGGGGAGTCTCGTTCTTCTTTCAACTCGTCTTTCATGTCGTCCTCAGACACCAGTTTACCTGTTCAGGGCAGGAATAATATAATAATATGCCATTTAGCAGTCTAACAGCGTCTTATAGTCATGTGTGCATACATTTTATGTACAGTCGGGTGGAAGAGAGATGTATACATTTGTATTAATTACGTTTATTTGAACAGGGAGAATGTACAAAAAAAAACGAATGTCTCAGTAAACTTGAGAAAAGATGAGTTGTACCAAATTTAGCTAGCAGCTAATTTCCATCCTCAAGCCAAATATGGACTTTCTAGTAGTAGCTCAGCATTTTTGTAAGTATGGTGGATTCTGAAGAGAGAGGGTTTACCTTCTTTTACTTCTTCAATCATCTCCTCTGGAAGATTGAAGCTCTTCTCTGAGTTGGGAAATGGCAATATTTCTGACTCATGCTGCAGTGGACAGAATGTGTGACAGTATTCAGTGTTACAGAGGAAAGATAGCGGCTGACAGAATGTTATAACATTCAATTTCAAACGGCCAGAGAAAGATTAAGATGCTCTACTCACCAAGGCCAACATGTCGTACATAGTTCCCAGGTGGTCCCAGATTACCTTTGATGACACTTGCCTCCCAATATTCTGACTGAATTTATCCCGGATGCAGATCATGTGAAAGTGGCGATTTACCCCTGCAGAGAAAATAAGTGTGTAACGCTACGTCTTCAAAAAGTGGGAGGAAAAAAATTAAATACAAAATAACATTTGTCAAAGACTCCAGTCACCCAAGTCACAGACTGTTCTCTCTGCTACCGCACAGCAAGCGGTATCGGAGCGCCAAGTCTAGGACCAAAATGCTCCTTAACAGCTTCTACCCCCCCCCCCCCTCCCTCCATTTGTTTTGTACACTGCTGCTACTCGCTGTTTATTATCTATCCATAGTCACTTCACCCCTACCTACATGTACAAATTACCTTTAACCTGTACCCCTGCACATTGACTCTGTACCGGTACCACCTGTATATAGCCTCCTTATTGTTATGTTATTGTGTTACTTTTTATTCTACTTTAGTTTATCTGGTAAATATTTTCTTTACTCAACTGCACTGTTGGTTAAGGGCTTGTAAACTAAGCATTTCACGGTATTCGGCGCAAGTGATAAATACATTTTGATTTGATTTAGGATGACAATCTGACGGATAATGATGCTGCATTGTTAGCGAACTTTATGTGCACAAAGGTAAATTTAGGGTAGCAAGCTAGCTGGTTTATTTACTATAATAATACACATCCCGCTATTACCATGGATACTACTTCTATTAATGCTTCTTTTTTTATTTGACTGATTATTCTGTTGATGGAGTTAGCAAAGATTTCACTGCACCTTTTAAACCTGCAGTAAACTGTGTACGTGACTAATACAATTTGATACTACAGTAGTTAACAGCATGAAGAAAATAAAATAAAGACATACACTTGAATTTGTCACAAGAAGCTGCTTGTGTTAGGATTTTCAGATTTATGTCAGCTCAGTAACAAGCTAGCTAGTCACCTCCTTGAATACATGTTGGCCAACACTTTAAGACAGAAACATGCAACGTTTGATTAGTTAGCTAACGTTTAACAAGTTCAAATTGAGGTGGGTATAATTTGTGTAACGTTCAAACAAAGTAGCATGATCGATTCACCAAGTTAACTATCTGCCGAATAGACATCAACTCACCACATAGTTTATTCTTAATGTTTCTCCAGAGGGACAGACATTTTTCGGAATAAACGTGGTATCTTATTCTGCCGTTATACAACTTTGTATGCGTTGTCTGTTGGCAACATTGTTATTTAGGTTTTTGGGGAACAGATTCCTGTTGGAACGTAACACAAATTATACCCATCCTTTAAAATGATCAACTGTGTGAGTTCATTAATATGTGTAATTGTCTGACTATATATATATATTCATAGCTGGCTAGCTAACTTGTTACGGGTGGCAGGCTTTCGTCCTCCGCGTCGGGTCTCCACTACAGCCCGGGGATTTTTCAGGCCTACACGATTAACACACTAGCTCGTTAGCTAGCTAGCTAGCTAACGTTATATTCTTACCTACGGGTTTGTGACCTAGCATTGCATGGAACAGGCACACCTCGACTTCTTGACTCCATACGACCGAGTCCTCGATGGTACTGATGCCCGACTCTGCTTGTTTACCGTCAGCTGGAACGAGCTCGGCTTCCCCCATGCTGTTGTCCTTCTCCAATAACAAAACACTGCAATCAAAGATTTTAACAACTGACCCAAATGAACACAAGAAACACCACAGCAGCCTGTCTTCTTCTTCGATTACGTTTAATGACGGTGGGAATCCAATATGTTGCATTACCGCCCCCTACTGAATTATAGTATAGATCCATTACCCTTTGTGATACAGAAATAGAAAAGGGGAACCGGGAAAAAGAAAAAATATAATAAAAATATATGTATTTTTTGCTATCGTTCTTTTTTTACATCCGTTATTAGACAGAAAATGCAAATAAATTGTTGAATGATTATGAACATGGTCTTTTGCTTGCTAATGCCTGCAATGCAGTGAAGAAAACGATATGAGAACAATAACGTCTAATGTAACTGGCCCCTCTAACAGTACAACTTGCCCCAGCTTGCCCCATGGGCTGGGACCCAAGTAAATGTTATCTGTATACCCATCTGTCTCATCCTGCCATGGGTTTGTAGCACCTCATAAAGCAGGTCTTGTCTGCTACGTGAGCTAAAGGACTGCAGAATCATTAACACTGCACATGAATCAGAGCAAATAACTGCTCTGTCAGGCTTGACTTCCTCCACCCACTGCAAGGCCAACAGTATGGCCATCAGCTCCTCCGTATATACAGCCAGATGATCTGTAATACATTTCCTGACTTCCTCCACCCACTGCCAGACCAACAGTATGGCCATCAGCTCCGCCGTATATACAGCCAGATGATCTGTAATACATTTCCTGACTGCCACCCCACATTCCTGCATTACAAATGCTGACCCAGTATATCCTGTCCTTTGATCTTTTGAACCATCTGTGTAAATGGCCACAAAATCCTGACACACAGTATCCAGACGTCTCTTAAACCAATCAGATGGATCAACACCCTCCCTTTCCTTCAAGGTCTCTCCAACACTTTGAGGTTAACTACTGGAGGTGGGAGTAGCCATGATGGGTTCACAGGAATATCTACCTTTGGACTAAACTCCCTTCCATACAGTCCCGTCTCCTTCGCCTGGGTATTACCCACCCACCCAAAGCTCGAGTGCTGTCCTCGCTCATGTTCCCAGCATGCCTGTAAAATCTATTTTGCAGGATGAGACACCTCATGTCCCTGTAGGTTGACCCATTAATGAATTGCCATCTGCTATCTCCTAATATGCAATGACATATACCCCATCTCCACCTGTAATGCAGACACAGGGGAGGTCTGAAACACCCCACTACATATTCTGAATCCTTGCCCCTGTATGACATCTAGCATTTCCAATGAGGTCCAGGCTGCCCAACCATACGCTATACTGCCATAGTCTATTACAGATCAGATCAATGCAACATACATGGTCCTCAATGAGGAACGCCCAGCCCCCCCCCCACTCCTTCCCCGTCAGACAGCGCATCACATTTAGCACCTTCTTACACATTACCACCACTCTCTCAATGTGTTCTGCCCAGGTCAGTCTAGTGTCAAAGTATACCCATAAGGAACCTGAAGGGCCCCACCCTCTCCAAGTTTCTCCCATATAACCTCAGCGTACCTCATCTCCCACCTTCCTCCTGGTAAAGAACACTGTCTGAGTTATCTCTACAGAGAACCTGAATCCCCACATTAATGCCCACCTCTCTTCCTCATCAATTTCTTCCAGTACCTTCCTGATTATGTATGGCACATTTCTTCCCCTCTTCCATAAGGCCCCATCATCTGAAAATAACGACCTCCCAACATCCGGCCGTACCTCAGAGTAAACATCATTGATCATGATTGAGAATAACAGAGGACTAATCACGCTCCCCTGTGGTGTACCATCATCCAACAGCCTGATAGAGACTTCCCCACCCTCACCTGGATAGACCTTCCAAAAAGGAAATCCTTTATCCAGTTTTACATTCTTCCTCCTACCCCCCATAATATCAAGCTTGATTAACAACCCCTCCTTCCACATCATATCATGCGCCTTCTCCACATCAAAATAGACTGCTACAACAGTCTCCTTGTTCACCTGAGCCTTCCTGACCTCTGCCTCTAAGCAGAGTACTGGGTCCATAGTTCCCCTTCCTGACCTCTGCTTCTAACAGAGCACTGGGTCCATAGTTCCCCTTCCTGACCTCTGCTTCTAACAGAGCACTGGGTCCATAGTTCCCCTTCCTGACCTCTGCTTCTAACAGAGTACTGGGTCCATAGTTCCCCTTCCTGACCTCTGCTTCTAAGCAGAGTACTGGGTCCATAGTTCCCCTTCCTGACCTCTGCTTCTAAGCAGAGTACTGGGTCCATAGTTCCCCTCCCCTTCCTGAACCCACTCTGATGTGGCGATACTATCCCCCTGCTCTCCAGGAAGTAAGTTAGCCTCTCCGTAATCATACGTTCCGTAATCTTACATCCATGTTATGTTAAAGCTATTGGCCGATAGTTAGTTGGCCTCGTCGGGTCCTTCCCTGTCTTACGGATTGGTCCCACTACTGCCTCCTTCCAGCTGCCTGGTAGTTTCCCCTCCTCCTAAACTCTGTTGTACAACACCATTAACCCAGCCTTACCTATCGTCCATTTCATCTCTGTCATGGTAAATTGTGCATCCAACGCATCATTTACATCCTCCCGCCTACCTCTCTCGTTCTCTCTCTCCCGCCCTGCCCGTCCTCTGACAAATTTGCAGAGCTGTGCACTTGGACAAACTCTTTGGCCATCATCTCTGCCTTCTCCTCATCTGTTACTGCCATATCCCCCCCACTCATCAACACTGGAGGATCCCACTCTCTTCTGATCATCCCCCACACTTCTCCCACAGGTGTCGTCCAATGGTGTCACAGAACCGACGCCAACACAACCTCTTTGCCTGACGGACAGTTCTCCTCACCAGAGCCTGGGCCTGCTTATACTGAATCAGATGTTGGAAGTTATGTGTCCTTTTCCGTACTCTAAATGCCCTGTTCCTACTGCTCACTGCTGCCCCACACTCCTCCGTCCACCATGGGACTGCTTTCCTCCTCCCTGAACTCTTAGGTATAGCCTCAGCAGCTGCCCCCACTAAAGCTGTTTCGAGTGGAAATTCCAACTGGAGGCTTCAGATTAATGCATCAGGTGAAACATATGGCTCCTTGTTCTATCTGTGCTTCAAACAGCACAGCCAAACAGAGAACAGCACCCCTATCACTCTGGTAAAATTGTTAGCTAACTGGGATGCTTTTTCATCCAGAAAGGTTTGATAGCCATCCTACTTTGACAGGCTAGAATAATATAGTTGTTTTTTCATTCCATCTATTGTAGGCACACACACTGAAGTAAATGTACTGTATATCTGTGACTTGGATACACAAGGATACATTTAAGCAGGGCATTCCATTTTGGTGGCCCTCCTCATGCATAAACGGTGGACAGAGGGCGTGTCTAGGTGTCTAGCCCCATGCTACTGCTTAGGGTTACATTGTTGCACTGTGTCCAGTCTAGAGTCTACAATCATGATTAACGTTCTGTCACTTCATCGCCAAATGATTGGCTATGAAAAGAATGTAAACGGCTGTCTGTACTATCCGTGTACCACCACAAGAGGGCGCCATCGACCGTGTGTCTGCTTGCTTCAGCAGGCCTATGTTTAGTGCAGTAGAATGAAATACAATGGAATTGACACTACTCATCATGATAAAGTAGGCTATGAGAAAAATGATTATTGAACAGAAGATTTGCATGGAATCTTTTTTTGACCATCTTCGTTACCTCTTTCAGATGCATTGAATAATATATAGTCATGTATAACGTTTTGATGGCACATTGCTTTATATATTATTTTGATAATTGGCTACATTTCTTAGTTATGTTCTTATACAACAGAGTAATATTATTATAGTCTACAAAGAGTAGAGAGTTATGCCAACTATAAAATGAACATTCATTTCCACATTTGAAAAGAATTACCTATTTTGATTAGACAAGTTTATGAGCAAAGTGAACTCTTGTGTCGCTCACCTGACCAGTATAACCTACTATGATAGGAGATGTGACAAGCTACGGTTTCTTTTTCACTGTTTTACATGGCCTCAGCGTGTTATAACCCATTAGTTTAATGTTCATGGCTCAATAATGGTATTCCAACAGAAGTTAAAATAGCTCAACATAAGTCGGGAGAGTGCAGGACAAAGCTATGATAGATAGTAGCGCTCTGTTCAACAGTTGTATTTATTTCCATTCCCAGATGTAAAGTGGCTCTAAATCCCCTGCAGTGCAGTACGCACAGCTGCGGCGCTAACGTTTTAAAGCCGAGTCAGTGTGGGATTGTGTTTGTGTGATAGCGTAGTGCCAAGGGCAGACGGGCCCAGACTGAGTGGCGCCGCCGTACACCTGGCGAAGTTCAGGTTAAGTAGCCTCACATTCCTCGGCGCACAGCTGATTGAAACATTAACAAACACAAATCCGTGAGCCAGGCTGCAGATGGGTCGGCATCGCAGCCAAGAAAATAGACTCGCTGTGTGTGTGAGTCTGTGTGTGTGACAGAGAGAGAGAGAGAATAGTAGGAAAAGTTAGAACAACTTTGAAACTGTGAACATGAGAAAATAAATCCTAAATCAATGATTCTCATATATTCTCTAAACCAAAATAATATTGTATATCATGAATATTCATGAACCTCTTTTAGGTCTGTGTTGAATGCCTTGGTACTCTTAAAAAAAAGGGTTATTCTGCTCTCCCCATAGGATAACACTTTTTGGTTCCAGGTAAGGGTTCTACATGGAACCTAAAAGGGTTCTACCTGGAACCAAAAATAGTTATTCAAAGGGTTATCCAGCCAAATAACCTTTTTTTCTAAGACTATAGGTTATTTCAATTAGGGGGCGGTTTTATATTTAAATGAGTAGGCTAATGATGGTACACAATGGTAAAGGTCTATTATGAAAACACTGGATTAGCCTATGTTAAATGGCTCTTGTTAATTAGATAATAGTTTGGGTAACATTCTAGTGTAATAGCTGTGTAGGTTACTAACTATATATTAACCTCATTGACGTTTTCATGCTCTGTGAATGAGTGGAAGTAAAAATCCATCTATTCAATATGGCAGTGAATCGTCACTTGTCATAGAATATTATTACAAGTATTGTGATCACCTTATTGTAGTGATTGTTCAACAAAATACTATAGTTCTCATAGTTTGGTTACTTAGTAGATCCAAAGACATGCTTCTGTTCATTGAACTAATTGTAATTTTCCATGCCTGCCAAAACGATGTTCTGTCTGGAAATCTAACCGTTACAAGTGAATGTCTGACCCTCAGTTCAAACCAAGGCAGTAGGTCTACAGCGAACAACGCGTGTTGTGTATAAACAAGCAAGATTCAAAGAATGAAAAGCGAAGGCATTATTCTCACCTAACATACATTGTTTTAATAAAAACACCAGAAGTACATTGTTATAAAAACAATATTGGGGATCACATCTGAATCATTGTAATATACAATACAAATATAGCTCAGCAATCTGAGAAATTGACATTTTAAAATATAAATCTTTTCTACATGTAAATTGCTCAAAATACAGAAAAGATAATAAGGAATGAAAGATTATTTCACATAAAGTCCAACATGTATCAACATCTAAGAGAGCTTGTTGGGTTAGGATGCTATGTTGTTGATGCCGATCCTGTCTCAGCTCGACCAGGACGCGTGTCTGTCACCGCGCCCGCCGCTCTTCTTGGTGACAGCAGGACACCTGTGACTGCGTGGGGACAGCTCCCCTGACCTGACACTTCGTAGTTTCAACTCAGAATGTTTATCTACGCATATCATGGATTTTCACGTCGCTTCACTGCTTGATGCAAGACATAAGATGCGACGAAATGTCATCCATGGCTGGCCAACGTCGTTCTTCATGTTGCTTCGGTTAATGGTTATGTCTGTGGCTTGATCAGCGGCAGAGAATTCTGTCATCGGAGCATCCGTTCTGTGAAAAGGAAGAGGGATAACGGTACATTTTAACAAACACATAACAACTTGGTTTTAGCACAGGATTATGCAGTGGTGTCCTTTTTACACTTGAATATGTAATGCATGGCAATAATATATTTTCCTGAACTTGCGTTGATGGAATTGTTCTGTACACATACCTCCACAGAGATGCTGGCGATTTCTGCATTGAGGGTTGTCAGAGGGGTCCGAGGTACATCTGCGGCCTGCTGTTTGCCGGGTGCGTCCAGCTCGACCTGTAGGTCCCAGATATAGTCGATGACATGCTGCAGAATCTCCATCTTACTGGCTTTCTTGTTGGCTGGCAGAGTGGGCACCAGCTCCTTCAACTTGCTGTAGCAGCTGTTCATGTCCTGCAGAAATGCACTCATCTGCTCGTCCAGCAGTGGGATCTTACACTTGGAGATGGCCATACTCTGTTCAGAGAGACACCGGACCATGTCCTCGGTGTTCTTCAGGGTGCAGGTAGATCCGACAACTTTCATTTTCTCTTGTTCTGACGTCTTGAAGAGTGGAGAGCAATATACTAAAAAGAGGTAAAGTTCTGGTATCCTGGTGAGAATTCTCAGACTCTGTCAAGCGAATGTTGACAGTTTGTGGCTGTGAAGGGAACTCACGCAGCATTTATCTTTCCAGCAGGATTCGGGGAGTGACTAAAGCGGGCACATTTTGAAGCGTTGGACCAATGAGAAGCTCCCGCCTGCAACGGAGGGTCGGTCTTCCAGTCCTTGCGCTACCATTAGTGACAGGGTGTTTATCAATCTTTACAATCTGCTAAATGATGGTGTTACAAATGGAAACAAATTTCCCAGCTGTCCTTTGACCGTGGACTCTGCAGGTGTAGAGACCGCCCGGAGACGTGGGTGTGGAGTTTAGTCATGAAGAACGCTGCAATAACTAGATTAATAGGCTTTTAATTGTAGACCGATTGGAACTCAGTCTTTCGGTAAATAACCGGACCTGCCACATCAATATAGCTTTTTATTGGGGATGTCTATAGCTTACTGAAAAAATGCCAGTCCATTTATAATCTCGATAAAATAGAGTAGCAGAACTAAGCATTCTGCACATCCCAGCTCTGCAGAATCCTTCCCTACCCTCAAATACATGTTTGTATTTGTTTATAACTATTATGTTTTAATCAACTGAAAAGTGCATATCACATTTTATTATAAACTAAATACATCATTCTGCATTTGACCATTCAACAAATCCTATCCAAATTAATGTTTTAATAGCATCAATTAATTTGGCAGTTATTTATCAGCTATAGATTTTGCATTATGGTATAAAAACTTTAAATGTATTTACAATTGCATTTCATTAGTAGAAGATTCTCATGGATTCACATTGACCAATCTCATAGTTTACACACATTAAGCGTTAAATCTTCCAATGAATAGTTTCACAGATTCGTTCACATGTTCCCACTGTGCGCTGTGCGGTATGTGAATTGCTCTGTTTTGAATCTTCCCCTGATAGTCCAAACAAGCTGACGCAGACTGCCAGGCGCCAGTTCCGTGACGTCACCCATTCATGTCGACCCTGACGGCTGTCAGCCCGGCGCCGCGCGGGCGGTGTCCATGGAGACCTCAAACAACGGGGCTCACAATCCCCCCATTCACCTGCACAGCACAAACCCTGAGAACAAACTGTCTGCCCAAAATCGTTATTCATTTATCACGTTAAACCACTCAGTGAAGAGATTACTGCCCCACACACCTGCAAACTGCCATTGTCTCTAGCTTGCTCACTCAAGCTCCAAAGGCTTGTAAAAGAAGGGGAAAAAAGACAGAGGGCTTTGAATGTATAATGACAGTTCGTGAATTCCTTCCCCTTCTTTTTTCATAAGAAAATTCCTCAAGTAAAAACATTGTATATTTGACACGGATATAAAATAACTTACAATGTTGCAATTTCAGTGCCTGTCTGTCTGGCTGTAGTCCACCAGAATTAGATTTCCATTCGGTTTTCTTTTTACTTAGTAAATATATTCAAATAAATGTTGCGACTTGTAAAATTGTTCTGAGTTTGCAACAAACTTGCAATTCAGTTGGAGACAGAGAAGCAAACAAGAGAAGGCATGAAAACACAAAGTGAAAACTGAGAAGAATGTAATTGTTAGCATCTGGTATTCCCCCCCAAAATATATGTGGTTTGAATGAGTAATTCAGTTGGCCTATGTGAAATACTCAAATAATGCACTGGAAATACGGCATGTGGAGCTTTAATTTTTGATCAAAGCATGTATTATAATAAAGTGCATGGAATTGATTATGCAAGTGTAATTAAATCAGCATTTCTTAACTGGACAATTAGCCCTCTTTAAAAAAATAAAAAAATCCCTGCATTTTACTTATACTTGCTAAGCAAAAGTCATGTTCTTCTCCAGCATCCAGAGGGAGATGTTCCTGTGTGAGAAGAGTGACATCCTCTTTCACAGGTCATGTTGGGGATGGGGAGAGCCAGTGGTCTGAAACAATGGGAGTGCAGAGCAAGTATTGTGGGAGAAAATCTTGTCTGGAGCCAGTGAGTCTGGAGCGCCCCTCTGCTCTCTCATCCAGCTTTTGTTCAGTTGCAGAAGCTATCAGCACTTCCTACTGACACCAACAATAACCCCACACAGCTGGGCCCTTTTAATCCTGTTTACTGCAACATCAAGGAGAGGGGAGGGGCAGGGGAAGGGGGACGGAGGAAAGTGAAACACATTAGCTCCTGATTTTAAGACAGAGAGGAGGTTCTTTCTGTTGTGGTTTGTTACAACTAGCTACTAACTGAGTTGTAAAAATGTTTTCTCGCTCCGTCTCCCTCCCTTGTTGTTAGATCCTCCCTGAGTTGTGACAGTGACACCACATAAGCTGGTTTGAAGGCAGTTGGTTGTTAGTTGATTGACATGAACTGGCAGTGGTATAGAATGTGGGGCCTTTTGTTCACTCAACCTCTGCAACTCATGTTTTCGTTTTCAAGAAATGAATTTGGTTAAAACATTTTTTTATTGTAATCTTATCCCGGCACGGCTGCAGACTGTGGACAGGAAACAGAGAGGGAGACGCTGGACGACGGGTTGATGATAAGGAGGAAGGAAGAACATTCCAGGAATGTTTTTCCTGTTACCATCTTCTCCCACCACAGCAGTTTCTGTTGGCTCTATCTCTAACATTGCATTGTATTACTTTTCACTGAAATTAAAGCTTTTTCCACAGAATGCTGAAATTCTTTTTTTTTGTGCTGTAGTCTACTGTAGACTAGTGATGCTTTGCTGGTGGACGGAATCTAAGAAGAGGTCTATGCTGTTACATAGACTAATCCTGCTCCTTATGAGTGACATGTAATGAGTACTGTGCTGGTGGCCCAGACATGGTCCAGGCATGGATGTCCGCTGTCACTGTGTATCTGGGGATGAGAGGGTGCTTGAGGTCATACAATAAGTTAAAAATATAATTAAATAAAATTGTATTTGTCACATGCACCAAATACAACAGGTGTAGACTTTACCATTAAATACTTACTTACAAGCCCTTAACCAACAATGCAGAGTTAAAAAGTGAGAACAATTTCATAAAATAAAAAAAGGAAATAGTAACTCAATGAAATAGCAATAACAAGACTATATACAAGGAGTACCTGTACCGAGTCAATGTGCAGGGGTACGAGGTATTTGAGGTAATTGAGGTAATATGTACATGTAGGTAGGGGTAAAAGTGACTATGCAATCAGGATAGATCATACACAGAGTAGCAGCAGCGTCTGTGAAGAGTGTGAAAGTGTGTGTGGCGTCAATATGCATACATGTGTGTGTGTGTGTGTGTGTGTGTGTGTGTTGTAGTGTCAGTGTAGTGTGTGTGTGTGTGTGTGTAGTGTCCAGTGACTGTGTGGGTAGTGTCCAGTGAGTGTGTGGGCAGTGTCCAGTGAGTGTCTGGGTAGAGTCCAGTCAGTGTGAGGGTAGTGTCCAGTGAGTGTGTGGGTAGAGTCCAGTGACTGTGTGGGTAGAGTCCAGTGAGTGTCTGGGCAGAGTCCAGTGAGTGTCTGGGTAGAGTCCAGTGAGTGTGTGGGTAGAGTCCAGTGAGTGTCTGGGTAGAGTCCAGTGAGTGTGTGGGTAGAGTCCAGTGAGTGTGTGGGTAGAGTCCAGTGAGTGTCTGGGTAGAGTCCAGTGAGTGTCTGGGTAGAGTCCAGTGAGTGTCTGGGCAGAGTCCAGTGAGTGTGTGGGTAGAGTCCAGTGAGTGTCTGGGTAGAGTCCAGTGAGTGTGTGGGTAGAGTCCAGTGAGTGTCTGGGTAGAGTCCAGTGAGTGTCTGGGTAGAGTCCAGTGAGTGTGTGGGTAGAGTCCAGTGAGTGTCTGGGTAGAGTCCAGTGAGTGTCTGGGTAGAGTCCAGTGAGTGTCTGGGTAGAGTCCAGTGAGTGTCTGGGTAGAGTCCAGTGAGTGTGTATATCTGCATATCATTTTTTGTGGACTGCTGTCTCTCTTGCCATCCATAATGTTTGTTGGTCAAAGTTCAACACAAGCAGAGACGTTACCACAGTTTAACTTCTCTGTATACAGCATATCAACATTTCAGTCGACTCAACAGCCAGTGACAGAGCTGTAGGCATGAAGATGTGTTTTTTTAGGCCTGTCCCATTTAGCTGAAGGATTCATTGTGTTTTCCAATTTCTCACTATTCCTGTTTGACTGCAAACATCACCATTCCTGTTTGACTGATAACATTACCATTCCTGTTTGACTGATAACATTACCATTCCTGTTTGATAACATCACCATTCCTGTTTGACTGATAACATTACCATTCCTGTTTGACTGATAACATTACCATTCCTGTTTGACTGATAACATTACCATTCCTGTTTGACTGATAACATTACCATTCCTGTTTGACTGATAACATCACCATTCCTGTTTGACTGATAACATTACCATTCCTGTTTGATAACATCACCATTCCTGTTTGACTGATAACATTACCATTCCTGTTTGACTGATAACATTACCATTCCTGTTTGATAACATCACCATTCCTGTTTGACTGATAACATTACCATTCCTGTTTGACTGATAACATTACCATTCCTGTTTGACTGATAACATTACCATTCCTTTTTGATAACATCACCATTCCTGTTTGACTGATAACATCACCATTCCTGTTTGACTGATAACATTACCATTCCTGTTTGACTGATAACATCACCATTCCTGTTTGACTGATAACATTACCATTCCTGTTTGACTGATGACATTACCATTCCTGTTTGATAACATCACCATTCCTGTTTGACTGATAACATTACCATTCCTGTTTGACTGATAACATTACCATTCCTGTTTGACTGATAACATTACCATTCCTGTTTGACTGATAACATCACCATTCCTGTTTGACTGATAACATTACCATTCCTGTTTGACTGATAACATTACCATTCCGGTTTGATAACATCAGCATTCCTGTTTGACTGATAACATCACCATTCCTGTTTGACTGATAACATTACCATTCCTGTTTGATAACATTACCATTCCTGTTTGACTGATAACGTTACCATTCCTGTTTGACTGATAACATTACCATTCCTGTTTGACTGATAACATTACCATTCCTGTTTGACTGATAACATCACCATTCCTGTTTGACTGATAACATTGCCATTCCTGTTTGACTGATAACATCACCATTCCTGTTTGACTGATAACATTACCATTCCTGTTTGATAACATCACCATTCCTGTTTGACTGATAACATTACCATTCCTGTTTGACTGATAACATTGCCATTCCTGTTTGACTGATAACATCACCATTCCTGTTTGACTGATAACATTACCATTCCTGTTTGATAACATCACCATTCCTGTTTGACTGATAACATTACCATTCCTGTTTGATAACATTACCATTCCTGTTTGACTGATAACATTACCATTCCTGTTTGACTGATAACATTACCATTCCTGTTTGACTGATAACATCACCATTCCTGTTTGACTGATAACATCACCATTCCTGTTTGACTGATAACATCACCATTCCTGTTTGACTGATAACATTACCATTCCTGTTTGACTGATGACATTACCATTCCTGTTTGATAACATCACCATTCCTGTTTGACTGATAACATCACCATTCCTGTTTGACTGATAACATTACCATTCCTGTTTGACTGATAACATCACCATTCCTGTTTGACTGATAACATCACCATTCCTGTTTGACTGATAACATTACCATTCCTGTTTGACTGATGACATTACCATTCCTGTTTGACTGATAACATTACCATCCCTGTTTGACTGATAACATTACCATTCCTGTTTGATAACATCACCATTCCTGTTTGACTGATAACATTACCATTCCTGTTTGACTGATAACATTACCATTCCTGTTTGACTGATAACATCACCATTCCTGTTTGACTGATAACATCACCATTCCTGTTTGACTGATAACATTACCATTCCTGTTTGACTGATAACATTACCATTCCTGTTTGACTGATAACATTACCATTCCTGTTTGACTGATAACATCACCATTCCTGTTTGACTGATAACATTACCATTCCTGTTTGACTGATAACATTACCATTCCGGTTTGATAACATCAGCATTCCTGTTTGACTGATAACATCACCATTCCTGTTTGACTGATAACATTACCATTCCTGTTTGATAACATTACCATTCCTGTTTGACTGATAACGTTACCATTCCTGTTTGACTGATAACATTACCATTCCTGTTTGACTGATAACATTACCATTCCTGTTTGACTGATAACATCACCATTCCTGTTTGACTGATAACATTGCCATTCCTGTTTGACTGATAACATCACCATTCCTGTTTGACTGATAACATTACCATTCCTGTTTGATAACATCACCATTCCTGTTTGACTGATAACATTACCATTCCTGTTTGACTGATAACATTGCCATTCCTGTTTGACTGATAACATCACCATTCCTGTTTGACTGATAACATTACCATTCCTGTTTGATAACATCACCATTCCTGTTTGACTGATAACATTACCATTCCTGTTTGATAACATTACCATTCCTGTTTGACTGATAACATTACCATTCCTGTTTGACTGATAACATTACCATTCCTGTTTGACTGATAACATCACCATTCCTGTTTGACTGATAACATCACCATTCCTGTTTGACTGATAACATCACCATTCCTGTTTGACTGATAACATCACCATTCCTGTTTGACTGATAACATCACCATTCCTGTTTGACTGATAACATTACCATTCCTGTTTGACTGATGACATTACCATTCCTGTTCGACTGATAACATTACCATCCCTGTTTGACTGATAACATTACCATTCCTGTTTGATAACATCACCATTCCTGTTTGACTGATAACATTACCATTCCTGTTTGACTGATAACATTACCATTCCTGTTTGACTGATAACATCACCATTCCTGTTTGACTGATAACATCACCATTCCTGTTTGACTGATAACATTACCATTCCTGTTTGACTGATAACATTACCATTCCTGTTTGACTGATAACATTACCATTCCTGTTTGACTGATAACATCACCATTCCTGTTTGACTGATAACATCACCATTCCTGTTTGACTGATAACATTACCATTCCTGTTTGATAACATCACCATTCCTGTTTGACTGATAAAATTACCATCCCTGTTTGACTGATAACATTACCATTCCTGTTTGATAACATCACCATTCCTGTTTGACTGATAACATTACCATTCCTGTTTGACTGATAACATTACCATTCCTGTTTGACTGATAACATTACCATTCCTGTTTGACTGATAACATTACCATTCCTGTTTGATAACATTACCATTCCTGTTTGACTGATAACATTACCATTCCTGTTTGACTGATAACATTACCATTCCTTTTTGATAACATCACCATTCCTGTTTGACTGATGACATTACCATTCCTGTTTGACTGATAACATTACCATTCCTGTTTGACTGATAACATTACCATTCCTGTTTGACTGATAACATTACCATTCCTGTTTGACTGATAACATTACCATTCCTGTTTGACTGATAACATTACCATTCCTGTTTGACTGATAACATTACCATTCCTGTTTGACTGATGACATTACCATTCCTGTTTGACTGATAACATTACCATTCCTGTTTGACTGATAACATTACCATTCCTGTTTGACTGATAACATTACCATTCCTGTTTGACTGATAACATCACCATTCCTGTTTGACTGATAACATCACCATTCCTGTTTGACTGATAACATTACCATTCCTGTTTGATAACATCACCATTCCTGTTTGACTGATAACATCACCATTCCTGTTTGATAACATCACCATTCCTGTTTGACTGATAACATTACCATTCCTGTTTGATAACATCACCATTCCTGTTTGACTGATAACATTACCATTCCTGTTTGACTGATAACATCACCATTCCTGTTTGACTGATAACATTACCATTCCTGTTTGACTGATAACATCACCATTCCTGTTTGACTGATGACATTACCATTCCTGTTTGACTGATAACATTACCATTCCTGTTTGACTGATAACATTACCATTCCTGTTTGATAACATCACCATTCCTGTTTGACTGATAACATTACCATTCCTGTTTGACTGATAACATTACCATTCCTGTTTGATAACATTACCATTCCTGTTTGACTGATAACATTACCATTCCTGTTTGACTGATAACATTACCATTCCTGTTTGACTGATAACATTACCATTCCTGTTTGACTGATAACATCACCATTCCTGTTTGACTGATAACATCACCTGTGAGCAGGTGTGCTGAGTGTTCCGAGGGGTCGGGGCCATGTCCTAACGTAGGCCCTGTGAAAATGACCTTGGTATTATGCTCTTCACTTTTGTCATATTACTCTGACATTTGGCCCATATGGCTAAACATTTTTCATGTAGCCCATGTGATGAAAAAAAAATCAGAATTTTTTTAAATTCCACATATGTTTTGATTTCAGATGTCTCATTTTGGTTGGGGTGTGTCACTGGAGCTCAAGGGAAGGGAATGGAAGGCCTGTGTCATCCCGGGGGGTCTATGTTCCACAGGACAAGCTACGATGGTCACCAATCATTGACCTCTGGTGTCAGAAACACATTGTGATGGTAATTTAGGTCAGGGTCAGCAGATTATAAGGGCTTTAAAGATCTCAAATAGGCTGAATTTAGTGAGGGGCTCTCTTTTCTTTTTAATAGAGAAAGATAACAGTTAAACCCTGCAAGTATAGGACAGGATATGAACCTACAGATGTAGGATCTTAATTTTGATCACCCTGTTGCAGGAGAACTTTCCTTAAAACGTTTATGTATATTTGAGCTTTTATTAGGCTTCTGAAGTTTGCAATTTCCAATTTGATGTTTCAAACTTGATTTTCCCTTACAAAAAAAAGGATGAATCACAAAAAAAATGTCCATTAATTAGAATCCACATAATAATTAACATTTCCTTTTGCTGCGGGATTGTTTTCCAGCTGTATCAAATTAAGATCCTACATCTGTAATACAGAGTGGAATGTTATCAAAACAAGTTCTGGATTTCAGGCTAATGCCATTGCCAGCTGATAGCTGATAGGTTTCCACTGAGCCCTGAGGATCACCATGCAGGCAGACTGCAGCCCTATGACAGGCAGCTAATGAGCATCCTCCTGTGGCTGTGCTCTGACCTTTGACCCCTGCCACCAATCTCACTGACGCTGTGTTAGCGGGTCAAGCCCAGTTTAGACCCACACAGCGCCTCGCCCCCACCCCCTGAGAGTTGCATGTTGGAGGGTGTATTATGCTTAGGTATGTGAAAGTATGCAGGCCCAACTTTAACCCCCCCATTGTAGACTACTGTTGCTTGTCCCAGCATTTGAATGAGTGTGCCCCTCCCTGGCTTTCCTGCCAACACTATGGCACTCACTCAATCATACATTGTCCTTTAACAGTGTCCCCTGGTCTTCCCAGGGCATTCCCTCTCTCCCCATGGTGCCCCCTCTCTCCCCATGATGCCTGATTCCACAGGGCTGCCCCTCTCTCCCACACCCAGCAGGGCGAGACTTTGGTTGAGGCAGAGGCAACAGCTTGTCTGGCAATTGAGGGCCCTGAGCACCGGGCTCCTACAACCAGCCTGGTTCTCACACATAATAGCTTCTAATTAGCTCGTCATCTGCTAGTGCCAGTGCACCAATGGCACGCAAAGATCTATTGAGAGCATAGACATTGTGCGGTGGGATCCTTTCCACTTCAATGGTGAATGCTTGGAGAAGCCTAGGACCTGTGGCTCATTCAGGGCCTTTTCTAAGGGGGAGGTCCACACAATAGGAGACACTGTTATAGCCTGGAGCCTTTACAGTGCTCAGGACAACCCTGCCCAAGCCAACCCCCTGCTACTCCCCTCTGACCCCCTCCTCCATCACCCCAGCATTAGCTAAAGCACTGACTCTTCCTTCAGTCAGTGTATACCACATTATATGCAGTGGAATGTGTCAGACAGACCTGCCCTTTGACCCCATCTGCATGTTGATACGTTGTAACCAGTTCCTCCACTGCAGCGAATGGATCAGATACCACTTCAAATCCATTGGTAATATTGTGCTTTTACAATTTTAAAATGTAACCTTTATTTAACTAGGCAAGTCAGTTAAGAACAAATTCTTATTTACAATGACGGCCTACCAAAAGGCAAAAGGCCTCCTGCGGGGATGGGGGCTGGGATTCAAAATATATATTTTTATAAAAATATAGGACAAAACACACATCACGACAAGAGACACCACAACACTACATAAAGAGAGACAACAACATAGCATGGCAGCAACACAATATGACAACACAGCATGGTAGCAACACAACATGACAGCACAGCATGGTAGCAACACATGACAACACAGCATGGTAGCAACACAACATGACAACACAGCATGGTAGCAGAACAACATGACAACACAGCATGGTAGCAACACAACATGACAACACAGCATGGTAGCAACACAACATGACAACAACATGGTAGCAAAACAACATGACAACACAGCATGGTAGCAACATATGACAACACAGCATGGTAGCAACACAACATGACAACACAGCATGGTAGCAACACAACATGACAACAACATGGTAGCAACACAACATGGCAGAAGCACATTTACATTTTACATTTACGTCATTTATCAGACGCTCTTATCCAGAGCGACTTACAAATTGGTGCATTCACCTTATGATATCAAGTGGAACAACATGGTAGCAGCACAAAACATGGTACAAACACAATTGGGCACAGACAACAGCACAAAAGGCGAAAAGGTAGAGACAACAATGTGAAGCAGCCACAACGATCAGTAAGAGTGTCCATGATTGAGTCTTTGAATGAAGAGATGGAGATAAAACAGTCCAGGTTCAGTGTTTCTTGCAGCTCGTTCCAGTCGCTAACGAGCAACTGGTGGATAAGGAGTTTGAATCAACAGGTCTAACCTTGTGTATGGGAGTTGTCTTACGAGCAGGTCATCTGTGACTCAGTTGGTAGAGCATGGCACTTGCAACAACAGGGTTGTAGGTATTGATTCCCGCTCAGTCTACCCATGTGGAAAATGTACAGTGGCAAGAAAAAGTATGAAGTGAACCCTTTGGAATGACGTGGATTTCTGCATAAATTGGTCATCAAATTTGATCTGATCTTCATCAAAGTCACAACAATAGACAAACATAGTCTGCTTAAACTAATAACACACAAATTATTGTATTTTTCTTGTCTATATTGAATACATCATTTAAATATTCACAGTGTAGGTTGTAAAAAGCTAATTGGAGTCAAGAGTCAGCTAACCTGGAGTCCAATCAATTAGACAAGATTGGAGATGTTGGTTAGAGCTGCCTTGCCCTATAAAAAACACTAGCAAAATTTGAGTTTGCTATTCACAAGAAGCATTGCCTGATGTGAGCCATGCCTCGAACAAAAGAGATCTCAGAAGACCTAAGATTAAGAATTGTTGACTTGCATAAAGCTGGAAAGGGTTACAAAAGTATCTCTAAAAGCCTTGATTTGTAAGACAAATTGTCTATAAATTGAGAAAGTTCATCACTGTTGCTATTCTCCCTAGGAGTGTCCGTCCTGCAAAGATGACTGCAATAGCACAGCGCAGAATGCTCAATGAGGTTAAGAAGAATCCTAGAGTGTCAGCTAAAGACTTACAGAAATCTCTGGAACATGCTACCATCTCTGTTGACGAGTCTACGATACGTAAAACACTAAACAAGAATGGTGTTCATGGGAGGACACCACGGAAGAAGCCACTGCTGTCCAAAAAAAACATTGCTGCATGTCTGAAGTTTGCAAAACTGCACCTGGATGTTTCACAGCGCTACTGGCAACATATTCTGTGGACAGATGAAACTACAGTTGAGTTGTTTGGAAGGAACACACAACACTATGTGAAGAGAGAAAAAAGGCACAGCACACCAACATCAAAACCTCATCCCAACTGTAAAATATGGTGGAGGGAGCATCATGGTTTGGGGCTCCTTTGCTGCCTCAGGGCCTGGACAGCTTGCTATCATCAATTGAATTATGATTTCCAAAGTTTATCAAGACATTTTGCAGGAGAATGTAAGGCTATCTGTCCACTAATTGAAGCTCAACAGAAGTTGGGTGATGCAACAGGACAACAACCCACAACACAGAAGTAAATCAACATGCCTTCTGGAGTGGCCCAGTCAGAGTCCTGACCTCAACCCGAATGACATCTCATTGTGGCATGATCTCAAGAGAGCAATTCACACCAGACATCCCAAGAATATTGCTGAACTGAAACAGTTTTGTAAAGAGGAATGGTTCAAAATTCCTCCTGAGCGTGGTGCAAGTCTGATCCGCAACTACAGAAAACGTTTGGTTGTGGTTATTGCTGCCAAAGGAGGGTCAACCTGTCACAACATTGACGGAAGGTGGCGCCCCTCCTCGCCCGGGTGGCGCTCGGCGGTCGTCGTCGCCGGCCTACTAGCTGCCACCGATCCTCTGTTATTTTCTGTTGGTCAGGTCTAGTTTAGTTGGCACCTGTTTAGTATTAGTTCATTAGTGGGGGAGGGTTATTTAGTCGTTCTGTGTAGGTTTGTTCTTTGTGCGTGATTCTTTTTCGTCATGTGTTTGTTCCGAGGTACAGGTGTTTTTTCCCCTCTGCCTGTGGGTTTTGTGGCAGCGTGTTTTGGGCTGCGTCCCTACGCTGCACGCCGGGCTGTTGTTTGGGCATTTGTGTTGCTTTGCCCTGCCTTACCTGTTTTCTTGGCAACGTGTGGATTATTTATTAAATGACGTGTGTTCACGGACTTGTGTCTCCTGCGCCTGACTTCGACCCTCCTGCTTCCTTGAGCACACTGACACAACCAGTTATTAAATCCAAGGGTTCACATACTTTTCCCATCCTGCACTGTGAATGTTTACACGGTGGGTTCAATAAAGACATGAAAACCTATAATTGTGTTTGTGTGTTATTGGTTTAAGCAGTGTTTGTCTATTGTTGTGACCTAGATGAAGATCAGATCAAATTGTATGACCAATTTATGCAGAAATCCAGGTATTTCCAAAGGGTTCACATACTTTTACTTGCCACTATATGCACGCATGACTATAAGTCGCTTTGGATAAAAGTGTCTGCTAAATGACTTATGTTATTATATATTAGATGTGTGGGTGAGTTGGAAAGGGGTACCCCTCCATTGATGCTTGCAGTCCATTATTAAGCCCTACTGCTGAAAATGCTAATTCCTACCGCCATTGAGTTGAAAAATGAGGTAAAGAATAGAATCCTTTTCTCAAAATTCTCCTTTTCATCCACCGCTGCTTTGAATTCGAAGCATCCCCCTTTTCAATATCCAAAGATGTGAAGTGGGAGAGGAGAGGTTTTAAAATCAGTTTTGACAATCGCATAGAGCTCAGAGAGAGATTAGCTAGAAATTTGCACAAAACCTACTCAAGAAGCTTCAAGTCCTTCTTCTTTTTATTAGGTCAGAAGAAAAACTCAAACCAAATTCCGCTTTAAATAAAAAAATGGCTTCCAAAACCAGACTAGTCTTGGCTTCCGAAAGTGAGGCAATGGGACAACAGATTTGTCGGTGCTAAGTGACTCTGGAGACATGGTAACTCATTTACAGTGAGACAATGACACTGGTCTAACAAGCCCCCTCTTAAACAACTGTTTCCCCCAAACACCCCCAGTTGAGCTCAACAATGAGGCTGTGTCTTTCTGTTGCACCCATAGAAAGTCCCCGGGGGGGGGGGGGGGGGGGGGGTGCAGGGGGGGTGCAAGGGGTTCCCTTTAGCGGTACCAGCTGTTCACAGCTGGCCAGCGGCACCACAGCGCTCCATCCTAAACCGTTTTGAGATGAACAGTCAGTCAGCAGCTGTCATTCCCTAAAGAGACGGGGAGGGGAAGATGGAGAAAGACACAGAGAGAGAGCTCATCCTCTTATCACATAAACACCAAGTCCTCCTCTGTCCATGTGGACAACACCAATAAGCTAGAACTGTCTCTGCATTCTGTTCCCAACACCATTGTATTTTGATGTTCAGATGAGAGGCACCTGGGAAACTTTTGAACAAACACCCTTAAAACCCAACAGTTGATCTGCTCAATCCCACGCTGAGCAAACAACCTTTATCCAGGCCAATCTACATAGCTTACATTTTTACACAGCTGGGCACATACACTGAGGAAATTCAGATGACCTCGCCTCTAAAAAGAGCACTATGTACCGCATCTGGGATGGGAATCAGTGGTCCATATACCAGTTTATGAAGGAGATGACCCCAAGTGTTTAGTTAGGCCGTAGAACAGGTGTGTCAATGTTTTAGCCACAAAAAAGCCCTTGAGAAAATACTTTGACAATCAATTTGCTGAAGGCTGATAGGTAGTCAGTTGACTCTCTGTGTACTGTGGTCTCTCTGTGGTCTCTCTGTGTATTGTGGTCTCTCTGTGGTCTCTCTGTGGTCTCTCTGTGGTCTCTCTGTGTACTGTGGTCTCTCTGTAGTCTCTCTGTGTACTGTGGTCTCTCTGTGTACTGTGGTCTCTGTGGTCTCTCTGTGTATTGTGGTCTCTCTGTGGTCTCTCTGTGGTCTCTCTGTGTACTGTGGTCTCTCTGTAGTCTCTCTGTGTACTGTGGTCTCTCTGTGGTCTCCCTGTGTACTGTGGTCCCTCTGTGGTCCCTCTGTGTACCGTGGTCCCTCTGTGTACTGTGGTCTCTCTGTGGTCTCTCTGTGGTCTCTCTGTGTACTGTGGTCCCTCTGTGGTCTCTCTGTGTACTGTGGTCTCTCTGTGTACTGTGGTCCCTCTGTGGTCTCTCTGTGTACTGTGGTCTCTCTGTGTACTGTGGTCAATCTGTGGTCTCTCTGTGGTCTCTCTGTGTACTGTGGTCCCTCTGTGGTCTCTCTGTGTACTGTGGTCTCTCTGTGTACAGTGGTGCCTCTGTGGTCTCTCTGTGTACTGTGGTCCCTCTGTGGTCCCTCTGTGTACTGTGGTCCCTCTGTGTACTGTGGTCTCTCTGTGGTCTCTCTGTGTACTGTGGTCCCTCTGTGGTCCCTCTGTGTACTGTGGTCTTTCTGTGTACTGTGGTCTCTCTATGGTCTCTCTGTGGTCTATCTGTGTACTGTGGTCTCTCTGTGTACTGCGGTCTCTCCGTGTACAGCAGTCTCTCTGTGTACTGCGGTCTCTCTGTGTACTGTGGTCTCTCTGTGTATTGTGGTCTCTCTGTGGTATCTCTGTGTACTGTGGTCTCTCTGTGTACTGCGGTCTCTCAGTGTACTGCGGTCTCTCAGTGTACTGTGTTCTCTCTGTACTGTGGTCTCTCTGTGGTCTCTCTGTGTACTGTGGTCTCTCTGTGTACTGTGGTCTTTCTGTGGTCTCTCTGTGGTCTCTCTGTGTACTATGGTCACTCTGTGTACTGTGGTCTCATTGTGGTCTCTCTGTGTACTGTGGTCTCTCTGTGTACTCTAGTCTTTCTGTTTACTGTGGTCTCTCTCTTTACTGTGGTCTCTCTGTGTACTGTGGTCTGTCTGTGTACTGTGGTCTCTCTGTGTACTCTAGTCTTTCTGTTTACTGTGGTCTCTCTCTTTACTGTGGTCTCTCTGTTTACTGTGGTCTCTCTGTGTACTGTAGTCTATCTGTTTACTGTGGTCTCTCTGTTTACTGTGGTCTCTCTGTGTACTGTAGTCTCTCTGTGGTCTCTCTGTGTACTGTAGTCTCTCTGTGTACTGTGGTCTATCTGTGGTCTCTCTGTGTACTGTAGTCTCTCTGTGTACTGTGGTCTCTCTGTGGTCTCTCTGTGTACTGTGGTCTCTGTGTACTGTAGTCTCTGTGTACTGTAGTCTCTCTGTGTACTGTGGTCTTTCTGTTTACTGTGGTCTCTCTGTTTACTGTGGTCTCTCTGTGTACTGTAGTCTCTCTGTGGTCTCTCTGTGTGCTGTCGTCTCTCTGTGTACTGTTGTCTCTCTGTGTACTGGAGTCTCTCTGTTTACTGAAGTCTCTCTCTGTGTACTGTAGTCTCTCTGTGTACTGTGGTCTCTCTGTGTACTGTAGTCTCTCTGTTTACTGTAGTCTCTCTCTCTGTGTACTGTAGTCTCTCTGTGTACTCTAGTCTCTCTGTGTACTGTGGTCTCTCTGTGTACTGTAGTCTCTCTGTGTACTGTGATCTCTCTGTTTACTGTAGTCTCTCTCTGTGTACTGTAGTCTCTCTGAGGTCGCTTTGTGTACTGTAGTCTCTCTGTTTACTGTAGTCTCTCTCTCTGTGTACTGTAGTCTTTCTGTGGTCTCAGATGCTCTGGCAGCCATACAGATCACACTCTGTGATCTAGCATGCAGTCTGACCTTCCTGTTTCCGGGACGGCCTCTCTCTCTCTCTCTCTCTCTCTCTCACACACACACACACACACACACACACACACACACACACACACACACACACACACACACACACACACACACACACACACACACACACACACACACACACACACACACACACACACACACACACACACACACACACACACTCCTCCTAACAAAAAGAGTGAAACCAGCCGCAGGTACACTGGGGTGTGTCCCAGGATGTGGTGAGGCTGCAGGTGTGAGTGGGTTGGGTATGCTGCAGCTCTCTGAGAATACACCCACATTGGACCTATTTGTTACTCGGAGTGTCACTGCTGTTGTTTTGTTGTTTTACCTGTCTTTTTTAACATGACCTGGCTGTGCAGAGTTAAAACTGCCACCACACAAAAACAAAGCTGAAACCCTCTAATAATGAGGCCATGGGAAAACGCTGTGCTTTTGTAGGCTGGTGCAGGGCCACCTGTCCTGCTGCTGTATGGGATGCTTTGTGAGCTGACTGGACTAATACAACATGCACAAAGCCCCACCCGCCATACAAACCCTGATAACAGGGAACAGGTGTTCAGTCCTGGCCAGCCGCCTGCATCATGGGTACACAGCACATAGAGGGATGGAGGAAGGGAGGTACAGTGAGGTAGAGAGAGGTAGAGGTACAGTACAGAGAAGGTAGAGAGGACAGGGCCAGTGAGAGAGATACAGACCATAGTCGGCAGGAGAGGAACAGAGAGCTAGAATGTTGATATAAAAGAGTGACCATTCAATGACAGTTGAACAGCAGCGACATTCCATTCTAGCAAGTGGCATCTGTACTGCTGCTGCACATCCAAACACATCTACGATGATGTCAATACCTAACCTGGTGTTTTATTACCAGGACACACAGTGTCCACTGGCAACAAGGGAAGAGCCATCTGTCCCAGTGTGTTCCCGCTCAGCGTTCCCATGTGCACCGCCCCTTGCGTTCTCATAATAAAGGCATTACTACCCTCTGGTCTGTGTATGTCCTTCTACCCCCCTCAGCCCCTCTCTCTGAAGAGGCAGTGCATCTTTGTGAGTTAGAACCCCCTGTGTCATATAGAAATTATTCATTTGCCATTCCTTTGTGAGAAAATATGCCTTATTTCTGTGCTCTATATAGAAGAGCAGGACTTAGGGTGGATATATAGCCCAGAGGGAGGTACGGACAGGAGGGTAGCGGGGAAGACATATAACAATTCCTGCCTCTGCCCTATTGAAGTACTTCTCCCGCCTTTTTTCACCCTGGGAAAATCAAACAGGTGGTTTGCGCCTGGCTGGCAAGCTGCTGTGGCCAGCGGTAGGGCTGGCCCAAAGGCTGTGGGGACGATCAAAAGCACTTCAGCCCAGCTGAAGCCCCACAGAGAGTAAAGAGGAATGGCTTAATTATCATGTGAATTCTGGGAACTAGGAGCGGAGAGAGAGAGAACCTATCATTCTTAGACCCCCCCCCCCCCTCCCCCAACCCCTACACCCACCCCCTGCCTCATAGTGACACTGTTGCTGCCCATATGCCTCGGCTCCCTCTCTGTCTGGGCTGCTGGGTTGGAGGGATCATGGACCTTTCCATAGTGAAGCCGTGGCCTCCCTTACCATTGAGATCAAAGAAAGAGCGGCAAAACGTCCCAAGTCCCAGTGTCTTAGCAACTGCTCCACATTTCTCTGACAGAGACCAGGATGACCACACAGAGAGGAGGGTGGATGATCAGCGATCAATACAGCCTCCTGGTGGGGTACAGCCTGCTGCCTGGTTAACGTGAACCACCAGCCCCTCTACAGCACCTCAGATCTGTCTGTCTGTCTGTCTGTCTGTCTGTCTGTCTGTCTGTCTGTCTGTCTGTCTGTCTGTCTGTCTGTCTGTCTGTCTGTCTGTCTGTCTGTCTGGCTGGCTGGCTGGCTGTCTGTCTGGCTTGCTGTCATGGGATTGTTTGACTGTTACATTAGTTAGATTTTGTTCCTTTTTGGAAGTAAGCCCTCTTTTCCAGAACCTTAACCCTATAACTTATACAGTATACCTGTTCCCCTTCTCAAACAACATACCTTTTAGCTGGTTGTTGAACTGTACATTTGTGTGATAAATTTACAGTATGTAAATGGCACAGTGCATGACTGATCCCAGCTAACAGAAACTCTCAACAGGACGTTAAAGTCTTAACTGCCAGCCAGCTGCAAAGGGAAGAGGTCAAGTGTTTCTATCCCTCCCTCTGAACCTGCTCCACTGGTTTTGAGGTGACATCATGTTACACACACTGATAATAAACCAAGCTGCGTTCCCTCATATAGCGAACACACACACACACACACACACACACACACACACACACACACACACACACACACACACACACACACACACACACACACACACACACACACACACACACACACACACACACACACACCAGCTGCTCTCAGGAACCGACCGCCTGTAAACCTGGTTCCACACCAGCTGCTCTCAGGAACCGACCGCCTGTAAACCTGGTTCCACACCAGCTGCTCTCAGGAACCGACCGCCTATAAACCTGGTTCCACACCAGCTGCTCTCAGGAACCGACCGCCTGTAAACCTGGTTCCACACCAGCTGCTCTCAGGAACCGACCGCCTGTAAACCTGGTTCCACACCAGCTGCTCTCAGGAACCGACCGCCTATAAACCTGGTTCCACACCAGCTGCTCTCAGGGACCGACCGCCTATAAACCTGGTTCCACACCAGCTGCTCTCAGGAACCGACCGCCTATAAACCTGGTTCCACACCAGCTGCTCTCAGGAACCGACCGCCTATAAACCTGGTTCCACACCAGCTGCTCTCAGGAACCGACTGCCTATAAACCTGGTTCCACACCAGCTGCTCTCAGGAACCGACCGCCTATAAACCTGGTTCCACACCAGCTGTAATTGTTGCACAATTAACCCCCTAGTAATCTAGTGGTTTTCTTCTATTTGTCATACAGAGCAAGACCAGGCTTGGCTCACATTAAACCCCAATATCGTTCTACGATGAACAACGCAGGAGATTTATTTACTTCTGGAAAGCCTATACATTTGACTGCATGTATGTCATGTTATACATGTGTCTTGCTTTGTTTGCAGGCATGAGTCATGGGTGTTTGTGTGAGTGTTTATTGTACTCCACACTGCCCTTTTCCACCTGGACAAGAGGAACCTACGTGAGAATGAACACCTCCCTCTACAACTGGATCCTGGACTTCCTGACAGTCCGTCCCCCAGGTGGCGAGGGTAGGCAACAACACATCCACCACACTAACCCTCAACACTGGGGCCCCTCATGGGTGCATGCTTAGTCCCCTCCTAATGACTCCAACACCATCAGCCTGTAGGGAGGAGTTCAGTGACCTGGCAGTGTGCTGCCAGGACAACAACCTCTCCCTCAACATCAGCAAGACAAAGGAGCTGATAGTGGACTACAGGAAACAGAGGGCCGAGCACGCCCACATCCACATCGACAGGGTTGTACTGGAGCGGGTCTAGAGCTTCAAGTTCCTCTGTGTCCACGTCACTAAGGAATTAACATGGTCCACACACACCAACACAGTCGTGAAGAAGGCACAACAACTCCTCTTCCCCCTCAGGAGGCTGAAAAGACTCGGCATGGATCCTCAAAAAGTTATACAGCTGCACCATTGAGAGCATCTTGATGGGCTGTATCATCGCTTGGTATGCCAACTGCTTGTCATCCGAGCACATGCCAACTGCTTGGCACCCGAGCGCATGTCATCTACTTTGCAACTAATATTCAGTCAAACCTAACAAATATTCAGTCAAACCTAAGAAATGTTCAGTCAAACCTAAGAAATATTTAGTCAACCCTAAGGAATATTCAGTCAAACCTAATAATTATTTAGTCAACCCTAAGGAATATTCAGTCAAACCTAATAATTATTTAGTCAACCCTAAGAAATATTTAGTCAACCCTAATAATTATTTAGTCAAACCTAAGAAATATTTAGTCAACCCTAAGGAATATTCAGTCAAACCTAATAATTATTTAGTCAACACTAAGGAATATTCAGTCAAACCTAATAATTATTTAGTCAACCCTAAGAAATATTTAGTCAACCCTAATAATTATTTAGTCAACCCTAAGGAATATTCAGTCAAACCTAAGGAATATTCAGTCAAACCTAATAATTATTTAGTCAACCCTAAGAAATATTCAGTCAACCCTAAGAAATATTTAGTCAACCCTAATAATTATTTAGTCAACCCTAAGGAATATTCAGTCAAACCTAATAATTATTTAGTCAACCCTAAGAAATATTCAGTCAACCCTAAGGAATATTCAGTCAAACCTAATAATTATTTAGTCAACCCTAAGGAATATTCAGTCAAACCTAATAATTATTTAGTCAACCCTAAGAAATATTCAGTCAACCCTAAGAAATATTTAGTCAACCCTAATAATTATTTAGTCAACCCTAAGGAATATTCAGTCAAACCTAATAATTATTTAGTCAACCCTAAGAAATATTCAGTCAACCCTAAGGAATATTCAGTCAAACCTAATAATTATTTAGTCAAACCTAAGGAATATTCAGTCAAACCTAAGGAATAGTTACCATGAGAAGCTATCGCGACATCACTATTGTTGGCTGTGTGTGTTTTTGGCAATGTTGAGCAAGAGCTTTGACAGGATGTCCAAGACACTTCAAGAATCAGAGATCGTACAGTACATGCTGACACACTGCCCGAAAATAGAGCAAGTTCTTTCTTTAACCTCTCTCTCTCTCTTTGACTATTAATAAGAGCACAGCTGAACACAGATTCCCAATGACTCTCTGCATAATGCATTGTTTATCAGCCAGCAGCAGAGCAGCCCAGAGGTCCTTAGTGACGCTATCTGTGGAGGGTTACAGCTCCTGGCTGAGAGGAGGGGAGAAGGGAGGAGTGGAGAAGAGAGGAGAGGAGAGGAGAGGAGAGGAGAGGAGAGGAGAGGAGAGGAGAGGAGAGGAGAGGAGAGGAGAGGAGAGGAGAGGAGAGGAGAGGAGAGGAGAGGAGAGGAGAGGAGAGGAGAGGAGAGGAGAGGAGAGCCCTGGCCTGAGGACTGGCCTTGGGCCTTGAGGCACACAGCCCTCAGCAACACCAGCCTACGATGAGAAGAGGCTGAGCCAAAACCAGGTATTGTGTCGTAACAGGACAGAGGCAAAACACACACACACGTTTGCCAAGGCAACAGGCAAATTAGAAAGTAGCAAGATGAGTCAACAGCAACAACATCTGGACCATTGGTGATAACTTTGTGTTTATCAGCTCAGCTCAGAGGACATCACATTAGATATCTCTTGTTATTCCTGCTGTGCCAGACAGGGACTATTCCATGATGTCACGTATGCCCTTGCAGGTGGTACCTATGGTTGAACCTAATCTCTCATGGACAGACTACTTATCTGACCAAATTATGCAAGATTTAGTTCTGGGTTAACCGAGATTATGGTGAACCAGAATTCTGCTGGGGCACCATACCTTGCTCTTCTCATTGCTATGGAAACCAATAGACAGAGCTAACAGCATCAGACATCAAAGGGACCAACGTCACACTGTTGACAGGCCAAAATGCTCTGTCATACAATGCTTTATGCTGGCTTGCTCATGAATCTAGAAAGGTTTTGTTTTGTCCTTTATGTACTTAGTGAAAAACAAGCCCAGGGGGATTTTGGATCCCAAAAGATAGGGCAAGCCACATGCAGTGAGTTACCAGCATTACTCTCATTGCCCAATGCTGAATGCTGAAAAGAATACACAAAAAAGCTTACTTTCATCTGGCTCTTGATTCCTGGAACATTTGGGGCTTCCCAGCAATGTCGCAAGGCAGCTGCGAACCAGTCCAAAACACTTCAGCCAGTATGTCTACAACAGGCACTTTCAACTGTCCTATATTGCTATACAGGCTTCCTGTTCATGATTAGAGTTTACAACCAGACATTCTTAGTCGTAAACCCTGTACCAGTACCTTCCTCTCTTTACTATATCTATATCAACCCCTGGGCTTCCCTGCAGGGCACGATCAGCTGATCTCCATCCATCATATGAGCTGAAGTGTGACTCACACAAAGAGGCTAGTCTTCACATCAGACTACACTCCTCCTGTTATGTGATTTCTCAGAAAGACTCCTGAAATCCCACTGAGCTATCCTGCACTCTTTCCAAATGAGAGACACCTGGAGCATTTGGTGCAGTGGTCAGGGTGAACTGGCATTCCACATGGGGACAGTCTGCTCTCTTGGTCAGATTAGCGTTCTTGTCTGGATTGATGACCCTTCAGCATCGGCTGTTCCTATAGGATAACCTTTTTTGGTTCCAGGTAGAACCCTTTTTGGTTCCAGGTAGAACCCTTTTTGGTTTCAGGTAGAACCATTTTGGGTTCCATGTAGAACTCTCTTTGGAAAGGATTCTACATGGAACCCAAAAGGGTTCTACCTGGAACCAATAAGGGTTCTTCAAAGGGTTCTCTCAGGGGAACAGCCGAAGAACCCTTTTAGGTTCTAGATAGCACCTTTTTTCTCAGCGTGTAGGAGTCAGTGTCACTTGTAGTTTGCATAATGCTGCATTCTGTACTGAACACCTGTGGCATATGATGTCTGTTTGAGTGTGAATGATCACTATGTTCCTTTCAGCAGGCACGAATGCACGCGCACGCACACACACACACACACACACACACACACACACACACACACACACACACACACTGCAGCTGTAGATCAGGTACACATGTTTAGCTGTCACTGCTGGCATTGTTTTGCTCTATGTTTCCATCTGTCTGGGACAGCCCCACCCCCCTCCCTGTCTTTTGTCCTGTCCAAAACAGCCTCCAGTCTAAAGCAGGTGCTACCATCAGTCATGTGCATGGACATGCTGTTATTCGGTACAACATTTTTAAAGGATTTGCCTCAGCACTCTCATAAACTACCTTAGAAAATGTCTTCACATGTGTGTGTAAAGCTGGAGAGGTGGCGAGATGTATGAGAGTGTGTTAAAATTAGTAACTTGAGTAGAAACCACCTGTATCACACAAATACACTTAGATGTCCTGTTCTCTCCGCTAGGATCACTTCCTGCCACTGATGAATGAAGGACATTGTTGTAGCATTATACATTTCCTATGATGAAGCAATACTCTATGACCCTGCCTACCCACACTCAGTATAATGTTTCTCCCTCTGTCAGTTGTCTTCCTTGACATAGCTTGATATTAGCACAGGACATATATAACATTTCACTTATTGTAATTCACATTTTAATACTCTAACTGAATAGCCTATACCAGTCAAACCAATTCTCCATTCAACATTATTCAGAACAAGTTATTACGCTCAGGACTGGACCTCCTGTTACTTCAGAATGACACAATATGCCAAATATTGTATTTTATTGTATTACCATTATTAAAATTGTCTATATTATCCAACGAGTCTTACAAGTCCTATGTAGCTCAGTTGGCTGAGCATGGCGCTTGCAATGTCAGGATAATGGGTTCAATTCCCGGGACCACCAGTTCGTAAAATGTATGTGCACATGACTATAAGTCGCTTTGGATAAAATATTCTACTACATTTTAGCAGACACTCTTATCCAAAGCGACTTACAGTAGTGAATGCATACATTTCATACATTTTTTTCCCCCGTGCTGGTCCACTGTGGGAATTGAACCCACAACCCTGGCGTTGCAAACACCATGCTCTACCAACTGAGCCACACAGGACCTGCTAAATTCTATGTATTATTATTATATACTGTGTATATACACTACATGACCAAAAGTATGTGGACACCTGCTCGTCAAACATCTCATTCCAAAATCATGGGCATTAATATGGAGTTGGCCCCCATCTTGCTGCTATAACAGCCTCCACTCTTCTGGGAAGGCTTTCCACTAGATGTTGGAACATTGCTGCAGGGACTTGCTTCCATTCAGCCACAAGAGTGAGACCAGGCCTAATCGCTAATTTTGGGCAATTAGGCCTGGCTTGCAGTCAGCATTCCAATTCATCACAAAGTTGTTTGATGAGGTTGAGGTCAAGGCTCTGTGCAGGCCAGTCAAGTTCTTCCACACCGATCTCGACAAACCATTTCTGTATGGTCCTTGCTTTGTGCATGGGGGCATTGTCATGCTGAAACAGGAAAGGGCCTTCCCTAAACTGTTGTCACAAAGTTGGAAGCACAGAATCGTGTAGCATGTCATTGTATGCTGTAGCATTAAGAAAGCGCTGACCCGAACCACGAAAGACAGCCCCAGACCATTATTCCTCCTCCACCAAACTTTACAGTAGGCACAATGCATTGTGGTAGGTAGCGTTCTCCTGACATCCGCCAAACCCAGATTCATCCGTCGGTCTGCCAGGTAGTGAAGCCTGATTCATCACTCCAGAGAACACATTTCCACTGCTCCCAAATCCAATGGTGGCAAGCTTTACACCACTCCAGCTGACACTCGGCATTGCGCACGGTGATCTTAGGCTTGTGTGCAGCTGTTCGGCCATGGAAACCCACAGTTCTTGTACTGACGTTGCTTCCAGAGGCAGTTGAGTGTTGCAACCGAAGACAGTAAATGTTTACACGCTTCAGCACTCACGTTCTGTGAGCTTATGTGGCCTACCAATTCACTGTTGCTGCTTCTAGACATTTCCACTTTACAATAACAGCACTTACAGTTGACCAGGGGAGTTCTACCAGGACAGAAATTTGACAAACTGACTTGTTGGAAAGGTGTCATCCTACGACACATTGAAAGTCACTGAGCTCTTCAGTAAGGCCATGCTACTGCTTGTCTATAGGCTCAATTTTATGTGGCTGAAATAGCCAAGTCCACTATTTGAAGGGGTGAACACCTCATTTATTTAACCTGGCAAGTCAGTTAAGAACAAATTCTTATTTACAATGACAGCCTACCCCGGTCAAACCCTGACGACACTGGGCCAATTGTGCACCGCCCTATGGGACTCCCAATCACAGCCGGTTGTGATACAGCCTGGATTCGAACCAGGGTGTCTATAGTGACGGCTCTAGCACTGAAGTGCTGTGCAGTGCCTTAGACCGCTGCACCACTCTGGAACATATGTTGTGTTTATGTCTGGAGCCCAGGGCAGCCCGCAGGTCTCGCTCCGGTCCTTAAACCTGTGGATGGCTATTATAACGTTTCTAACAAGGAGAGGGAGGGGAACCCTGATATGTTGAAGAGTAAACTTGGGGGAACTAGGGAGTGGAAAAAAAAGTGACAGGCTGGGGTCAGTTACAGGCCGTAGTTAATGCAGGCAGCACGGCAGTAAAGCCGGCAGTCCGGTGTGTGTGAAGGCCACTGATGAGGCCTCATTATGGGCTGTAAAGGGTGCTTCTGTAAACAATCTCCTTATGCTGGAGACGGAAGGCAGCCTGTCTGACTGTGGCTCCCTGACTAGCTAGCTGCTCTCTATGCTAAAGAGGGTGTATGGGAACGAGATGAGAGGAGGGAGAGCTTTCACTTTTACTGTGTCACAACAACAACCAAGTCTGGTGACTTGCGTATAAATGACAAAATATGAATAACACAAAATAAAATAGCAGAGATTTCACTGGTCTGGAATAACACAAAATAAAATAGCAGAGACTTCACTTCACTGGTCTGCTACGGCTGTTATGGACCCTCCATGTTGTGACTATGGCTGTTATGAACCCTCTGAGTTGTGACTATGGTTGATATGAACCCTCTGTGATGTGACTATGGCTGTTATGAACCCTCAATGTTGTGACTATGGCTGTTATGAACCCTCAATGTTGTGACTATGGCTGTTATGAACCCTCTGTGATGTGACTATGGCTGTTATGAACCCTCCATGTTGTGACTATGGCTGTTATGAACCCTCTGAGTTGTGACTATGGTTGATATGAACCCTCTGTGATGTGACTATGGCTGTCATGAACCCTCAATGTTGTGACTATGGCTGTCATGAACCCTCAATGTTGTGACTATGGCTGTCATGAACCCTCAATGTTGTGACTATGGCTGTTATGAACCCTCAATGTTGTGACTATGGCTGTTATGAACCCTCTGTGATGTGACTATGGCTGTTATGAACCCTCCATGTTGTGACTATGGCTGTTATGAACCCTCTGTGATGTGACTATGGCTGTTATGAACCCTCCATGTTGTGACTATGGCTGTTATGAACCCTCCATGTTGTGACTATGGCTGTTAAGAACCCTCTATGTTGTGACTATGGCTGTTATGAACCCTCTGTGATGTGACTATGGCTGTTATGAACCCTCTGTGATGTGACTATGGCTGTTATGAACCCTCCATGTTGTGACTATGGCTGTTATGAACCCTCCATGTTGTGACTATGGCTGTTATGAACCCTCTATGTTGTGACTATGGCTGTTATGAACCCTCTGTGATGTGACTATGGCTGTTATGAACCCTCTGTGATGTGTCTATGGCTGTTATGAACCCTCTGTGATGTGACTGTGGCTGTTATGAACCCTCCATGTTGTGACTATGGCTGTTATGAACCCTCCATGTTGTGACTATGGCTGTTAGGAACCCTCCATGTTGTGTCTATGGCTGTTATGAACCCTCTGTGATGTGACTATGGCTGTTATGAACCCTCCATGTTGTGACTATGGCTGTTATGAACCCTCTGTGATGTGATTATGGCTGTTATGAACCCTCTGTGATGTGTCTATGGCTGTTATGAACCCTCTGTGATGTGACTATGGCTGTTATGAACCCTCCATGTTGTGACTATGGCTGTTATGAACCCTCTGTGATGTGACTATGGCGGTTTTGAACCCTCTGTGCTGTGACTATGGCTGTTATGAACCCTCTGAGTTGTGACTATGGCTGTTATGAACCCTCTGTGATGTGACTATGGCTGTTATGAACCCTCCATAAACACCCTCCCTGTTGTGACTATGGCTGTTATGAAACCTCCATGTTGTGACTATGGCTGTTATGAACCCTCTGTGATGTGACTATGGCTGTTATGAACCCTCTGAGTTGTGACTATGGCTGTTATGAACCCTCTGTGTTGTGACTATGGCTGTTATGAACCCTCCATAAGCCCCCTCCCTGTTGTGACTATGGCTGTTATGTAGCTACATGCGGTGTGAAAGGCCTTTTCTCTCTCCTCAGCTATAATAAGTGAAATGGATCTGGGTTAAGGTCTCTGTGGAGAAAATCCATCCTAATGTATGGCTGATGGTTGTTATTGTTGGATAAGACTATCTGGGCTTGATGGGGTCATGTAAACAGGTTACATTAGTTATTTATCTGACCCTTTACATTGTTCATATATATATATATATATTTTACCTTTATAAGGATATATGTGCTTATGTATACATTACACTTAGGGGTGGCAGGTAGCCTAGTGGTTAGAGTGTTTGGTCAGTAACCAAAAAGTTGCTAGATCAAATCCCCGAGCTGCCAAGGTAAAAATCTGTTGTTCTACCCCTGAACAAGACAGTTAACCCACTGTTCCCCGGTAGGCCGTCATTGACAGTAAGAGTTTGTTCTTAACTGCCTTGCCTGGTTAAATACATGTATTGTGTATCTGTACTGTTTGTAGTTCACACGTATGTGCTTTACTGGCTGTCACTTTTAACATTAATTTAAGTGGCTTGATTTATCAGTATTTGAGTATTAGTATTAGTTAAACAGTCAATAATTAACCAATTAGTTTAACCATAAATGTCCACGGTTATCAGGGGTGCAGCTGGGAACACTTAAAAAAAATCAAGTTTAAGACACTTCAATCTTCCCTCTAAAAAAACACTTCTTTCTTTCATTTCCCTGCTTCTCTGGGCCCAATGCAGGGCCCTCAACAGATGGCAAAGCCTCCAAAACAACAAGAAACAGACAAGAGGGTGAGAGAGAAAGAGAAGAAGGGGTAAAGAATTACAGTGAGTGAGTGAAAGAGTTGGCAAGTACGAGGGAGTGAAAGAAGGAAGAGACAGAAGAGAAAGTGGGACCCTGCTCATTCCTCTGTGTGTGTTTCTGTCTCTGAACTCCTTCTTCCTCAGATGTTGGGAACTCCTTCAAATGCTAATGGGCGGTTTTTCCTCCCTCCGAGAAGCTCTTACCATTACAATGCTGGGAAAGTTGTGGACCTAAACTCCCCTCATTGTACGGTGGAGTGAAAGCATTCCGAGGCCCTTGGAGGAGGCTGGGGTGCCTCTGCCGGTCCTTTACAATAAAGCAAATGAGCCTGGAGAGCCAGTAAGCTAGGCACAGCAGAGAGGGAGGGACCTGCTAGTGCCTGCCTGACTATGGGCATGACTATAGCAGTGAAGGTGTATTGGCTGAGACTTAGCCATCTGGCACCAATGAATATGTCAAGGCCACCAGCAGAATTCCAGAAATCTGTACTGGAGCTGTATGCTGGAATACCTCCATTTCCCACAGCCATGGAAGAAGGGAGACAGGAGGAGGGGTGGGTGAGGCAGTGGGTGAGGCGATAGACCATTTCCCACAGCCATGGAAGAAGGGAGACATGAGGAGGGGTGGGTGAGGCAGTGGGTGAGGTGATAGACCATTTCCCACAGCCATGGAAGAAGGGAGTCAGGAGGAGGGGTGGGTGAGGCAGTGGGTGAGGCGATAGACCATTTCCCACAGCCATGGAAGAAAGGAGACAGGAGGAGGGGTGGGTGAGGCAGTGGGTGAGGCGATAGACCATTTCCCACAGCCATGGAAGAAGGGAGACATGAGGAGGGGTGGGTGAGGCAGTGGGTGAGGCGATAGACCATTTCCCACAGCCATGGAAGAAGGGAGACATGAGGAGGGGTGGGTGAGGCAGTGGGTGAGGCGATAGACCATTTCCCTTATGGTGAGACTATGGATGTGTTAGTTGTTTGTGTGTTTCCTGTTGTTTTGGTAAATACCTCCTAACCGCCCAGCAAAGATCTGTCAATGTCCCATTAACACCTCCTCTAAATGCCTCCTCCCTTTACTGTGCATTTCAACACGCTTTCTAGGAGATACTATCCTTTCTCTATGTGTTTTGACTCGAGAATCGTCGTCTCTCTTGAGAGTGTTTTAATTCTCTAGTCGTCGTCCCTCATGAGAGTGTAATGAATTGTAGAGATGGTGAAATGGTACCACAAAATTGTAAACTGTCACAGCGAAAAGGTTTTGTGTAAAAGCATTGGGCATTGTTCAGTGTGAATGCACAAGGGTTTTGATGTGAGAGCTTGTGCGTGACGTGGCTAGGGCGGGAGTGTCAAATATAAGGGGGCCCAACATTTTTATTGGGGGGGGGGGGGGGGGGTGGATAAACTCAATATACTTTGAAATGACTAAAACCAAATCTAAACAGTGTATAAATGATCATGGATCTACATTCATACAGTTTATTGACTGGGTCCAGCTCACTAATAATCACTACATTCATACAGTTTATTGACTGGGTCCAGCTCACTAATAATCACTACATTCATACAGTTTATTGACTGGGGTCCAGCTCACTAATAATCACTACATTCATACAGTTTATTGACTGGGTCCAGCTCACTAATAATCACTACATTCATACAGTTTATTGGACTGGGTCCAGCTCACTAATAATCACTGAAAAGAACTCTAGACAGTCAGGGAGTATCGAAAATTCCAAAAACGGACTGAGAACAATTTTTAGCACATTTTGACGGCGAGGAAATATAACACATTTCCAGTGTGGCCTTCCAGACCTCGTTGAAGACCGAATGCGGCCCCCAGAGCAAAATGAATTTGACACCCCTGGGCTAGAGTGAGGAGGCAGTGAGGTGCGTTAAAACACAGATAACCGTTACAAGACCTGTGGAGAGGAGAGGCCTCATCACGATCCTTCCTTTATGGCCCAGCTGTGGGGCTCTGTGGAGAATAGACCCAAGGACAGATGGAGGGAGGAAGAGGGATAGGGGGAAGGGGGGACCCAGGGGGACCCAGGGGGACCCACATCTGGCCCAGTGAACATCATCCTCTCCCACGTACACATCACTAGTCAAATCTGACTGTTGTCGTATATTTGAGATTACAAGGTTCTGGACAGAGTGTTGTTGATTATTCTTTACATCAGTGGTCAGACCATCTTCAACATTTGAGGAAGGCTAAATGATCACACTGGTAATAGATCAGTTGTTGTATTACTTGTGATTCACAGCTGAGGAAGCATACTTTTATATGAGCTTTTCTGTACATTTTACTGGGCTGTTGGTGACTGCATCTGATGGCCAGTCTCAGCGGAGGGAGAGAGCAACAGACTGAGGGTTCGCCTCTCAAAGTCCCTACGCTCTCCCTTTCCTCCACTGACACTGACCAAAAAGAGACACCGTCTTCCAGCTGATGATGAAAGGCGAGTCCCACTGCATTATTTCTGCCTCATGCACAAATTCGTGTTGTTTCTCCTATGACCAGAGAATGTGAAATATTCCTTGATACTAAAAAAAGACCCAAGCCACTAATAATAACGACACAAGCCTATCAGTACACTTTCCTACTCATTCATTGCTGCACCACAAAGCACTGTGGGTGATATGAGGCATGTGTCGTATTGGTGAGCAGACAAGCAAGCCCATGGGAAATGTGTGGGCCGTATGTGGCAGGGAAGCTTGGCCTGACTGGGTTGTTTTGGGCTGGGCTTGGCCTGACTGGGTTGTTCTGGGCTGGCACTGAGCTGGGCTGGGTTGTTCTGGGTTGGGCTTGAGCTGTCTGTGGCACATCAGAGAGCCACGCGAACACGACGGTGGCGACACAGTGCCGGGCCTCAGTGCCAACCAACTTTAACAAGAGGCGCTGAGTAATGACCCACAGCTGGACTGAAGGAAGAGGAGGGGAGGGGGCAGACATGCGGTTACAGAGGCTGCTGTTTGGGGTGGTAGAGATTAGACCTTTCCCTGGTGAGAGAGGCACCCTGAGTGGGAGGGAAGCCTCTCCATCCCCCTGCCCAGCCCCTGCCCAGTACCCCAGACCCACTGGAGCCAGGCAGCAGGCCCTCACTTCCTCCTGTTGTGTGTGACATCCTGCCACGCCCTGCTGATTAGGCCTTAAAGAGCTCTCTTCCTGAAGCCCGGAGTCCACTTCCTGTGGGCAGCTGCCGCCGCAGCCAGCACTGGGGAGATAATATCTACTCTACACTCTTCCTTTGTCAGGTTTTTTTCATCCTGTTCTTTTTATAACCTCTTTTTCTTATTTATACTCCATTGCAAATTACAAGGCTATTTTTTTTATTCTTACCAGGGCTGGTTAAAAATAAGAATACAAACAGCAAAACATCAAACAAAGGCAGAATTAGATGTGAACGTTGAGATTGCTCTGTAGTGCCATTATGAGGTCATTTGTCACACGACACAATGAAAGGCCCTCTTCAAAGAGCAAGTGTTGACACAACAGTGGGGACACCAAACTTCCTTTGTCCAGGACGATGTCTTGAGAGTGAAGCTACAGGACTCTCCTCTGTGCAGTCATTCACAGAATATGTCAGTAAGGTCATGGTCACTGTGCTTTTAGTCAACCCTCAGGTGATGAAGAACAACCTACAAAACTGCAATGAGGTTAAGTAGAATGACTGCCAGTAATTTACCTGTATACAGTATCTTAACATAATAGATTGCTGTGAGCTCGCTCGAAAGGGGAGAATCTACCACGGGTGTTCTATGGAATTCCATGAGGTGTTGGTGCTTGTATAGAGGTTAGGGTGTTTCCCCAGAGGACACTGCTCTCCTACTCTTTCCCCTAATGAGACCCAGACAGACATGGCAGGCAGGCAGGCAGGCAGGCAGGCAGGCAGGCAGGCAGGCAGGCAGAGAGGCAGGCAGGCAGACAGACAGACAGACAGACAGACAGACAGACAGACAGACAGACAGACAGACAGACAGACAGACAGACAGACAGACAGACAGACAGACAGACAGACAGACAGACAGACAGACAGACAGACAGACAGACAGACAGACAGAGACAGACAGACAGAGACAGACAGACAGACAGACAGACAGACAGACAGACAGACAGACAGACAGACAGACAGACAGACAGACAGACAGACAGACAGACAGACAGACAGACAGACAGACAGCACAGTCAGTGTGGAGAGAATGGGATAAAACTGGAACCAACGAGAGCACAGACATCCACTGATGCAATCTCATACACAGTGATGATTCATTGAATTTGACGTGTAAAGAATACCAACCTGTTAAAAACACATGCCTCCTAAAAGAGAGCATTCTCCACGTCAGGCCAGTGAGAGGTCACATGCGTGCTGTGTGTGTGTGTGTGTGTGTGTGTGTGTGTGTGTGTGTGTGTGTGTGTGTGTGTGTGTGTGTGTGTGTGTGTGTGTGTGTGTGTGTGTGTGTGTGTGTGTGTGTGTGTGTGTGTGTGTGTGTGTGTGTGTGTGTGTGTGTGTGTTCTGCGCGCTCCCGCGTGTTTCCTTCTCCAGTCATCTGGGATATGCTGCTTGCTAACTGTCACTAACTGTTTCAGCACACATGCCTCCCCCTCTCCCTCTCCCTCTCTCTCTCTCTCTCTCTCTCTCTCTCTCTCTCTCCTCTCTCTCTCTCTCTCTCTCCCCCTCTCAAAGTTTCTCTGAACAGCCCCCCCCTTCAAACCGATTGCTGTCTCTCTCTCTCTCGGCATTGGGAACACATTATTGCCAAATCAAGTGAAATAGATAATAAACAAAAGTGAAATGAACAGTAAACATTACACTCACAAGTATAGAGATATGTAATATTATGTCTATATACAGTGTAATAATGTGCCAATAGTTAAAGTACTAAAGGGAAAATAAATAAACTATGTTTTGTATTTACAATTGTGTTGGTTCTTCACTGGTTGCCCTTTTCTTGTGGCAACAGGTCACACATTTTTCTGCTGTGATGGCACACTGTGGTATTTCACCTAATAGATATGGAAGTTCATCAAAATTGTAATCTCTCTCTCGCTTTGTCATACACATCATCATACCTCCTCTAGTGGGATGAACATGTAAAGTAGAGGAACTGTGATAAAACAGGATAACAAGGAAGATATGAATGCGTCCCATCCTTTTAACTTCAGAGAATGATAGGAGTCAAACCTAGAGCTGAAGTCGTTCGTTAACCTGTTTTTCAAAGTGACTGTACAGCCTGTTCAAACAGAGGTGAGCCGATTGTAGTGGTTGTAAAAACGTATGATCATAACATGAACAATGTGACTCCTTCCTATCCCCCTGGGCATCGCCGTGGGAAGTAGAGCTGCTGCGGGTGCTCCAGCACCCCCTGAAAACCAGAATTAAAAATACAATAATCAATCATTAAAAGAAATGTAAAAAAAAAAAGTAAAACAAATTCTCACATAAGTAGGTCACTGGGCCTGTTCTGTTCCTGTAACGCCCGTCTATGGGGAAGCCTCTGACTGGATCAGCCCTCCCTACAGGGCTGTTGGGGCCAGTCTCACGCCGGGTCACCTTCTCTGTATGATCCATGTGTGTGTGACATGCCGGTACCATAGCATGGCCTCAATACTGGTAGTGACGTCAGACTTTGTCCCCTCGTCCCTGTGGGTCACAGTGATGAGTGAGGAGGGGGCAGGAGGGACAGGCAGATGGCTCATCCCTTCAAACAATCAACTTCCTGTGCCACCGGCCTGCTCGCCTCTGGACAGGAAGTACCTACATTCCCGAAAGCAGCAGAATAGAGAGGCGACCAACGGCAACAAGCTGTGTTCTCCCCTCTTTTGTTTTTCAGATCCTCTCATTTTATGGACGTGTGACCCAGATGAGAAGTTTTGTGAGGGGATGTGTGTGTCCCAGATGAGAAGTTTTGTGAGGGGATGTGTGTGTCCCAGATGAGAAGTTTTGTGAGAGGACGTGTGTGTCCCAGATGAGAAGTTTTGTGAGGGGGTGTGTGTGTCCCAGATGAGAAGTTTTGTGAGGGGATGTGTGTGTCCCAGATGAGAAGTTTTGTGAGAGGACGTGTGTGTCCCAGATGAGAAGTTTTGTGAGGGGATGTGTGTGTCCCAGATGAGAAGTTTTGTGAGGGGACGTGTGTGTCCCAGATGAGAAGTTTTGTGAGGGGACGTGTGTCTCAGATGAGAAGTTTTGTGAGGGGACGTGTGTCTCAGATGAGAAGTTTTGTGAGGGGACGTGTGTCTCAGATGAGAAGTTTTGTGAGGGGACGTGTGTCTCAGATGAGAAGTTTTGTGAGGGGACGTGTGTGTCTCAGATGAGAAGTTTTGTGACGGGACGTGTGTCTCAGATGAGAAGTTTTGTGAGGGGACGTGTGTCTCAGATGAGAAGTTTTGTGAGGGGACGTGTGTCCCAGATGAGAAGTTTTGTGAGGGGACGTGTGTGTCCCAGATGAGAAGTTTTGTGAGGGGACGTGTGTGTTCCAGATGAGAAGTTTTGTGAGGGGACGTGTGTGTCCCAGATGAGAAGTTTTGTGCCGGGACGTGGTGTCTCAGATGAGAAGTTTTGTGCCGGGACGTGTGTCTCAGATGAGAAGTTTTGTGCCGGGACGTGTGTCTCAGATGAGAAGTTTTGTGACAGGACGTGTGTGTCCCAGATTAGCATGAAGAGCAGGATGGACTGTATTGTTTACAATTTTGAAATGTAACATTAAATCAAATCAAATCAAATTTATTTTTATATAGCCCTTCGTACATCAGCTGATATTCTCAAAGTGCTGTACAGAAACCCAGCCTAAAACCCCAAACAGCAAGCAAAGCATGTGAAAGAAGCACGGTGGCTAGGAAAAACTCCCTAGGAAAAACTCCCTAGAAAGGCCAAAAACCTAGGAAGAAACCTAGAGAGGAACCAGGCTATGAGGGGTGGCCAGTCCTCTTCTGGCTGTGCAGGGTGGATATTATAACAGAACATGGTCAAGATGTTAAAATGTTAAAATGTTCATAAATGACCAGCATGGTCAAATAATAATAATCATAGTAGTTGTCGAGGGTGCAACAAGCACGTCCGATGAACAGGTCAGGGTTCCATAGCCGCAGGCAGAACAGTTGAAACTGGAGCAGCAGCACGGCCAGGTGGACTGGGGACAGCAAGGAGTCATCATACCAGGTAGTCCTGAGGCATGGTCCTAGGGCTCAGGTCCTCCGAGAGAAAGACAGAAAGAGAGAAAGAGAGAATTAGAGAGAGCATATTTAAATACACACAAGACACCGGATAAGACAAGAGAAATACACCAGATGTAACAGACTGACCCTAGCCCCCCGACACATAAACTACTGCAGCATAAATACTGGAGGCTGAGACAGGAGGGATCAGAAGACACTGTGGCCCCATCCGATGATACCCCCGGACAGGGCCAAACAGGCAGGATATAACCCCACCCACTTTGCCAAAGCACAGCCCCCACACCACTAGAGGGATGTCTCCAACCACCAACTTACCGTCCTAAGACAAGGCCGAGTATGAATTGAACATTACTAAAATGTAATAAAATGAACACAGTTTGATTCATAAAGTTGGATGCTATAAAAATCGATGTACTATAATTAACATCATATTTTCACTACAAAGAATTGAAAATGTCTTCATTAATATTCTAACTCTGAAACACAAGCACATGTCCAGAGAACAGGATCATCTCCAAATAAAACAACACATTCCTGAGTCACATTTCACATCAACAGAGAGAGGACATTTCATATCAACAGAGAGAGGACATTTCATATCAACAGAGAGAGGACATTTCATATCAACAGAGAGAGGACATTTCATATCAACAGAGAGAGGACATTTCATATCAACAGAGAGAGGACATTTCATATCAACAGAGAGAGGACATTTCATATCAACAGAGAGAGAGAGCGAGAGACAGAGAGAGACAGAGAGAGACAGAGAGAGAGAGAGAGAGAGAGAGAGAGAGAGAGGGAGACAGAGAGAGAGAGGGAGACAGAGAGAGAGAGGGGGGATAGGAATGGAACAAATGAAAAAGAGAAACATGCCTATGGTCTTAATAAAATTCACCCTAATTTCTCAATTTTTTCCCTTGCTCCCTCCCTCCCTCCCCCCTTCCCTCCCTCCCTCCTTCCCTCCCTCCCTCCCCCCTTCCTTCCCTCCCTCTCCCTCTTTATTGGGTCTCTGGGAACATGTCTTCCCCAGCTGTACAGCCCCACAGACACACACAGGCCAGGCTCCCGGCTCTGAGCACAGCTGGCCAGACTTTGTGGAGCCAGTCGTCAGGCTGCATGAAGCCCTGCCCACCCTCGCTTCCTACGCAAACATGCCCAGGTGTGGGGGGCCCACTCCCGGCTCCCCTCTCTCCTCTCCTCCTCTGATGTGCTCCTCCATCCAGAGGACCCTTGTGTGTATGCGTGTGTGTGTGAGAGAGAGAGAGAGAGAGAGAGAGAGAGAGAGAGAGAGAGAGAGAGAGAGGGAGCTGTGTCCACACTGAAGGAGGATGACACCCAGGGGGGGACCGTTAACAACAACAATTACTGTTTAGTTCCGGGCTAGGTTACTGGTAACTAGCTTCACAGCAAGACTAACTACTGGGCAATATCATGTTGCAGAAAAAGTAGGATTAATTCACTTTCAATCTCTTTGAGAAGCCTCGTGTGTCGACCAATGACTGTATGGTCTTTAGACCAGCAGTCCATAAGCAAAGCCTTGCTTTTAATGATGTGTAGAGTTGATAAATTCAACCTATTCAAACTGTATTGGACAAATATTTCACATATGATAATTAATAGCTGTAATTATTCAACTTAACTTCCTATTGGCTTCCTGTTGCTACGTCAGTGTAAAAAGCATTATACCATATCTGCTCAAAGTTTAATAATGGGGACATTTTCATCTCTTGATTTAACTCATTAAGTAAGATAATGATGTCTGTGTATACCAGCTCCTAATCTCTAACAGCTGTAAACAATTGAAATGCCCCCAAGTCTGCAAAGATAGGAGAGATTGGGGGAGAGGGATAGAAGACAGATAGGAGAGATGGGGGAGAGGGATAGAAGACAGATAGGAGAGATGGGGGAGAGGGATAGAAGACAGAGATAGGAGAGATGGGGGAGAGGGATAGAAGACAGATAGGAGAGATAGGGGAGAGGGATAGAAGGGAGAGATGGGGGAGAGGGATAGAAGACAGATAGGAGAGATAGGGGAGAGGGATAGAAGACAGATAGGAGAGATGGGGGAGAGGGATAGAAGACAGATAGGAGAGATAGGGGAGAGGGATAGAAGACAGATAGGAGAGATGGGGAGAGGGATAGAAGACAGATAGGAGAGATGGGGGAGAGGGATAGAAGACAGATAGGAGAGATAGGGGAGAGGGATAGAAGACAGATAGGAGAGATGGGGAGAGGGATAGAAGACAGATAGGAGAGATTGGGGAGAGGGATAGAAGACAGATAGGAGAGATGGGGGAGAGGGATAGAAGACAGATAGGAGAGATGGGGGAGAGGGATAGAAGACAGATAGGAGAGATGGGGGAGAGGGATAGAAGACAGAGATATGAGAGATGGGGGAGAGGGACAGAAGACAGAGATAGGAGAGATGGGGAGAGGGATAGAAGACAGATAGGAGGGATGGGGAGAGGGATAGAAGACAGAGATAGGAGGGATGGGGAGAGGGATAGAAGACAGATAGGAGGGATGGGGAGAGGGATAGAAGACAGATAGGAGAGATGTTAGAGAGGGATAGAAGACAGAGATAGGAGAGATGGGGGAGAGGATTAGAAGACAGAGATAGGAGAGATGGGGGAGAGGGACAGAAGACAGAGATAGGAGAGGTGGGGAGAGGGACTGAAGAGAGAGATAGGAGGGATGGGGGGAGGGATAGAATACAGAGATAGGAGAGATGGGGAGAGGGACAGAAGACAGAGATAGGAGGGATGGGGGAGAGGGATAGAAGACAGAGATAGGAGAGATGGGGGAGAGGGATAGAAGACAGAGATAGGGGAGAGGGATAGAAGACAGAGATAGGGAGATGGGGGAGAGGATCGAAGACAGTCATTCATGCTGCTAAGTGTTTAGATATCCACGAGACTGGTCACATGGTCAGGATATTGACTGTGATTTGTGTAGGGGAGGAGACAACACAGCAAACAGCTGGATATGCTTTTAGTACTCAGTGCCAGCAGTAACCCACAAGTAGACACAACAACACCACTCACCTGAACACATTCCCCATCTGCACACACCGCAAAACAAGGGGTAATTTGTCTGTCTGTAGGACAAAGAAGTTAATGAAGCACTCAGTAGAATGAAAAGGAAGCATTGCCCTAATACCAACAAATCAGAACTATGTTCCAGACTAGGGCTGTTGAATTCTGGTCCTGGAGGGCCGACACACCTGGTAGTTAATTGCAGTCCCCTGGTGTCCCAGGTCTGAGTCAGTGCCTGACTACAAGGAGAGTATTAACACCAGAAGGGTTTTGGCCCTCCAGGACCGGAATTCAACAGCCCTGTTCTACATAGAGGTATCTTAGCTCAGGGACACTTTGTTAGTCAAAGTGGTAGGCCAATTTAGTCTTTATTCACCAGGGTTAGGGTCAATTCAATTTAAATTCCAATTCCATATTTCTTCATTCAAAAGCATTGAATATAATTGGAATTACAGTGTAATTCCTGAATTGACTGGAATTGAAATGGAATTGACTCCAATCCTGTTACTCACAATCTATCTAAACAGTACTCTATCGTAGTGCTTCAGGGTCATAAGAAGGCAGAAACTGGGTAAATGTGTTGAACACATGGTCTGACAGGGTCACGCTGGGCCAGGTCACAAGGCCAGGCCTGAGGTCAGACACAGCCGTCAGCCAGTCTGCTAGTTACCCAGCTCAGCCAGCCAAGCCTCCAAGGATGGACAGACCCTAACTGCTAACATTCTACCTCCACCAAAGCCCTCGTTGGGGAATCGAATCTCACTCACTCCTACAAGAGAATGGCAGATAAGAGAGGGAGCTCATTATCCTCAAAGTGAGTAGTGGTGTGTGTGTCTGTCTGTCTGTCTGTCTGTCTGTCTGTCTGTCTGTCTGTCTGTCTGTCTGTCTGTGTCTGTCTGTCTGTGTCTGTCTGTCTGTCTGTCTGTCTGTCTGTCTGTCTGTCTGTCTGTCTGTCTGTCTGTCTGTCTGTCTGTCTGTCTGTCTGTCTGTCTGTCTGTCTGTGTGTGTGTGTGTTTAGAAAAGAGTGGGAGGAATGCAAAAAAGCAACACTCATCAGAAACGCAGAGACTCGGACTGGGAGGGAGGGAGAGAGGAGTAGAGTGAGGGAGGGGGGAGGGAGGGAGGGAGGGAGGGAGGGAGGAGAGAGGATTTAAGTGGATTCAGCAGCTTTCTAAGCAGAATGCTTGGGGCATCCATCTTCTCTCAGAGGCAGACATTTCCAAAGCAACGCAATGCCTCAACAAACAAACAGACAGAAAGACAACACTCCCAGAACACTGTCCCACTCTTTTCTGAACACACCAAACAATGGATCTGGTCTCAGAAAGATGGACCCAGCTGACACCCAGAGATCTGACAATGAGTGCTATGGACCCTGGTGTTATGATAGACCAAAGACCACAGGTTATAATGGTGCCACTGCTAAAAGTGATACAGTGCTATAGTGTGTTGCTCAATCTGAGAGAGCAATCCTTTCCAAAGGACCCCCCCCTATTGATGATCCACTGTACCCATCACACAAACGTGTACACACCAACAGCCAACAGCTGTATTGAGACCACAGAAACACTCCACAGCTTAACACCCCACCAGGGAGCATGTATGAGTCAGTGGAGAGTTATTAGTGTTTAAAGGTTTGGTAATCACTCGTAAAGAGAGCATGACCACAGGCACATCGTTCTTTCTCCCTGCCCCTCTCATTCTTACTTACGTGACACGTATACACATTACCGTGACAGTGGGGAAGACAAAAAAGGAAACGTTTAGAAAAAACAAGCTCCAGAAGAGACCAGAAATTATTTGAAGATTTTTTTTTAATGAAAACTTGAAATCTAGGAATTTTAACAGCTCACACCAGGCCAGTTAATTCAATGCAGCATCCCTCTCGCTCCATCTCCTTCTCTCCTTTTTCTCTCCCTCCTCCCTCCATTCCTCCCTCACTCCTTCTCTCTTTCTCCCTCCTCTTACCCTCCCTCCCTCCCACGCGCCGTAATTGAAGTCATCAGCTCTCCCTGCTCTCTGCTCCGTGGAGGAGTTGGCGTCTGACTGTCGACAGCCAGGCAGCGTGTTGGGGGCTTTGGCCCGGGATTTTTTGTGGCCGCTGCGCTCCCTATCCTGCGGGATCCTTCCCCTTGTAATTTAGCAGTGAGTTGATGACATGTGCTGGTGATATTTCCAGAGGAGCGCAAGGGGCCAGCAGCACACATCTGGAGTCTAGACCTACTGGCTCTATAGCAGGCCCACGCTCTCTGGCTCGGCCCGGGCCTTGGTGTCCAGTGTTTGCATAGCTGGTCGTGTTACATTAAAATAAAAAATGGGCCTATTTTACCTGCCCCTGTTCTCCCTGCTCGACGAAGGAGAAGCTAACTGGACGCGTTGGATGCTTAGGGATATTATTATTCTTTAAAATGTCTGGCGCCAGTTTTAGTGTCCACATTAGACAGGAAAATAATCTCTGAACAACAGCTCTTTATAAAGCCTGGATACTAAAGGGGCCAAACCCTGGAAAAACAAACACACACACACACACACACACACACACACACACACACACACACACACACACACACACACACACACACACACACACACACACACACACACACACACACACACACACACACACACACACACACACACACACACACACACACACAATTTGAGTCATACAACTCTAGTTTGGCAGTTTAAGCCATAACTACAGTTTACTCCAGTAAAGTAGGTTATTAAAGAGATCTGGTTTGGAGAACAGTGTTTCAAACACTGTTTGTGCTCCGGGTGAACCGTTACAGACCATGAGAGATTCACAGTATCCTTTTTCATAGAACAGTCTAAGAATATTTTAAACCAAACAAGAAAAATCTATTGATCTTTTCATTTGTATTCTGTCTCCTGCATTCACCTACTTTACCCCAATTGAAGCTGTAAATGGAGGGGGAACAACTCTTCAGTTTCACCTCTTTTACATGAAGAGACGGCCTCCTTAGAAAATGGCGCCGATGGATGGGGCTGCCGTGCTTCTATCTCTTAGGAAACTTTGCAGTATTTTTTTTTTTTTTTATGTGTTATTTCCTACATTATTAGCCCAGGAAAGTTTTGGTGTTATTACATATTATTAAACTTTTGGATATCAAAGCGGAGGTAACTCACCAGCATTACCAGCATTACGACCAGGAATACGACTTTCCCGAATCGGATGCTTTGTTCGTACCCCCCAGAGGAATTGAACTGATTCCAGAATCTGATCCAAAACACCGCCAGCGGAAAAGAGGTTCTCAGAGTTCTAGTCTGACTCAGGAGGTGCGTACATCACCCACCATTTTCGAGTATATTACTCGCTAATGTTCAGTCTCTGGATAATAAAGTTGACGAGCTCAGGGCAATGATTTCTTTCCAGAGAGACATCAGGGATTGTAAAATACTCTGTTTCACGGAAATATGGCTCTCTCGGGATATACTGTATGAGTCCGTACAGCCAGTTGGGTTCTCAGTTCGTCACGCAGACAGGAGTAAATATCTCTCCTGGAAGAAAGGCGGGGGTGTATGTCTCATGATTAACTACTCATGGTGTGATTGTGATAACATACCGGAAGTCAAGTCCTTTTGTTCCCGCGACCTAGAATACCTCACAATCAAATGCCGACCGTAGTACCTCCCAAGAGAATTATCTTTGGTTATAGTCACAGTCGTGTATATTCCCCCTCAAGCCGATACCATGACTGCCCTCAAAGAACTTCACTGGACTTGATGCAAACTGGAAACCTACAAGGCCCTCCCCCGCCCTCCCTTTGGCAAATCTGATCACGACTCCATTTTGCTCCTCCCTTCCTAAAGGCAGAAACTCAAACAGGAAGTACCCGTGCTAAGGACTATTCAATGCTGGTCTGACCAATCGGAATCCACACTTTAAGATTTTTTTTATCACGCGGACTGGGATATGTTCCAGGTAGCCTCCGAGAACAACATAGACGAATACCCTGATACGGTGACTGAGTTTATCAGGAAGCTGCCAAGGACAGTGGGCTCTCCTTCTCCGTGGCCGACATGAGTAAGACATTTAAGTGTGTTAACCCTCGCAAGGCTGCCAGCCCAGACGGCATCCCTAGTCGTGTCCTCAGAGCATGCGCAGACCAGCTGGCTGGAGTGTTTAC
>NC_138303.1:14827500-14892500 GCF_965601325.2 Salmo salar | reverse complement strand
TTAATAGAGTCATGGTGTTATTATATGGTGCGGTGAGTTACTTTAATAGAGTCATGGTGTTATTATATGGTGCGGTGAGTTACTTTAATAGAGTCATGGTGTTATTATATGGTGCGGTGAGTTACTTTAATAGAGTCATGGTGTTATTATATGGTGCGGTGAGTTACTTTAATAGAGTCATGGTGTTATTATATGGTGCGGTGAGTTACTTTAATAGAGTCATGGTGTTATTATATGGTGCGGTGAGTTACTTTAATAGAGTCATGGTGTTATTATATGGTGCGGTGAGTTACTTTAATAGAGTCATGGTGTTATTATATGGTGCGGTGAGTTACTTTAATAGAGTCATGGTGTTATTATATGGTGCGGTGAGTTACTTTAATAGAGTCATGGTGTTATTATATGGTGCGGTGAGTTACTTGAATAGAGTCATGGTGTTATTATATGGTGCGGTGAGTTACTTTAATAGAGTCATCGCGTTATTATATGGTGCGGTGAGTTACTTTAATAGAGTCATGGTGTTATTATATGGTGCGGTGAGTTACTTTAATAGAGTCATGGTGTTATTATATGGTGCGGTGAGTTACTTTAATAGAGTCATGGTGTTATTATATGGTGCGGTGAGTTACTTTAATAGAGTCATGGTGTTATTATATGGTGCGGTGAGTTACTTTAATAGAGTCATGGTGTTATTATATGGTGCGGTGAGTTACTTTAATAGAGTCATGGTGTTATTATATGGTGCGGTGAGTTACTTTAATAGAGTCATGGTGTTATTATATGGTGCGGTGAGTTACTTTAATAGAGTCATGGTGTTATTATATGGTGCGGTGAGTTACTTTAATAGAGTCATGGTGTTATTATATGGTGCGGTGAGTTACTTTAATAGAGTCATGGTGTTATTATATGGTGCGGTGAGTTACTTTAATAGAGTCATGGTGTTATTATATGGTGCGGTGAGTTACTTTAATAGAGTCATGGTGTTATTATATGGTGCGGTGAGTTACTTTAATAGAGTCATGGTGTTATTATATGGTGCGGTGAGTTACTTTAATAGAGTCATGGTGTTATTATATGGTGCGGTGAGTTACTTTAATAGAGTCATGGTGTTATTATATGGTGCGGTGAGTTACTTTAATAGAGTCATGGTGTTATTATATGGTGCGGTGAGTTACTTTAATAGAGTCATGGTGTTATTATATGGTGCGGTGAGTTACTTTAATAGAGTCATGGTGTTATTATATGGTGCGGTGAGTTACTTTAATAGAGTCATGGTGTTATTATATGGTGCGGTGAGTTACTTTAATAGAGTCATGGTGTTATTATATGGTGCGGTGAGTTACTTTAATAGAGTCATGGTGTTATTATATGGTGCGGTGAGTTACTTTTGTCATTAATATCAAGAAAAAGTAGAGCACAAAATTCTTAGTATTGCAAACAAACGTAATGAATGCGAAACCTATATCCAATAACATAAGTTAAAACAGATTAAAACAAAATGTAAACTTCACACATGTCCAAAACCCACGTGTCTGACTCATGTGAAATTGTCAACAACAACCAAAAACATTCATGAGGTTTGTTAACCATGTGTTTTTTATTACATGTCATTTTATCATGTGCTGTTTTAGTAAGGGAGGGGGACAGTGACAGCTATAATGACCAAGATAGATTGTTGCCTGAAAGCCTGTTGCAAGGTCAGGTAAAACGGCTCTGTCAGCACTGCTATGATATCATATAGGAACATTGAATCCATCACACTCAATGTAATCAACCCTGTGTCCTGCTGTGCCACTTTTGGTATGGAAAATGGAGCCTAATATTTTACATTCTGTTTTATGGTTTACTCTGTACCATCCCGGCATGGACACCCATGTGGACAGAGGGCTGTCAGTTTAACTCCTTGGATGTGCTGTTGGTGAGTGGTACAGACATCTCTCTTTTTCCACGGTGAAAATGTCCAGTAATTGACGACCCCGTCTAATATTTCAGCCCCTTAAAAGTGGTGGCCTACTGTGACCATAGTATTTGGTCACATCTCAGGTTGGAACTCTCACCATCCCCCACGATTTGATTCAGTCTGTCTTTTTCTAGCTTGTTGTTTTTCCTGAATTCTAAGTCACATGCTGTATCTGTGTCCTGGGTACCGCTCATGGAGTTTTTGAAATGAGTAGAGTACTGTATATTCTATATGATCAACTCTCACATGAACAGTGGGAAATGTGTTGTATTCAGCAAATCTCTCTCGCCCATCAACAAGCATTACGTTCTCATTTTCCATTGCTGTGTTACTCTCTTTTACTTCATTTCTTTCTGCCTCTGAATTACATGACTAGTGAGAAAACTTCCAATAAAACAGTGCATCATTTAATAAACAGAACAAGAAATAGGAACAAAGCACAGACAGGAAACTGAAACAGAAACAATGATGCCTGGGAAATGAACCAAAGGGAGCGACATATATAGGGCAGGTAATCAAGGAGGTGATGGAGTCCAGGTGAGTCTGATGACGCGGAAGTGCGCGTAACGATGGCGATAGGTGTGCGTCATAACGAGCAGCCTGGTGGCCTAGAGGTCGGAGAGGGAACACGCGTGACATTAACAGTACAAATGACTACCATGCTGAGACAATGACACAACAGTTCTAATTTCCCAGCCTCCTCCCTTCCTTGCCAGTACAGTCCCACAGGCATCTAACAGGAAGAGATTCAGAATAGTTGAATATGTTTGTGGTTGGATCTATTAAAGCTATGAGATAAATGTATAGCAGAAAGAAAGGAAACGCAACAAGGAGAAACAGATGAACTATTATAGACATGCATAACAACAAATGTTGATGGCTGTGACATTAGGGAACTAGGGCCTGACAGAAGGAGTCTAGGCTGTGACATTAGGGAACTAGGGCCTGACACAAGGAGTCTAGGCTGTGACATTAGGGAACTAGGGCCTGACACAAGGAGTCTAGGCTGTGACATTAGGGAACTAGGCCCTGACACAAGGGTACTAGGCCCTGACACAAGGAGTCTAGGCTGTGACATTAGGGAACTAGGCCCTGATACAAGGAGTCTAGGCTGTGACATTAGGGAACTAGGCCCTGACACAAGGAGTCTAGGCTGTGACATTAGGGAACTAGGCCCTGATACAAGGAGTCTAGGCTGTGACATTAGGGAACTAGGCCCTGACACAAGGAGTCTAGGCTGTGACATTAGAGAACTAGGCCCTGACACAAGGAGTCTAGGCTGTGACATTAGGGAACTAGGCCCTGACACAAGGAGTCTAGGCTGTGACATTAGGGAACTAGGGCCTGACACAAGGAGTCTAAGCTGTGACATTAGGGAACTAGGCCCTGACACAAGGAGTCTAGGCTGTGACATTAGGGAACTAGGCCCTGACAAAAGGAGTCTAGGCTGTGACATTAGGGAACTAGGCCCTGACAAAAGGAGTCTAGGCTGTGACATTAGGGAACTAGGCCCTGACACAAGGAGTCTAAGCTGTGACATTAGGGAACTAGGCCCTGACACAAGGGTACTAGGCCCTGACACAAGGAGTCTAGGCTGTGACATTAGGGAACTAGGCCCTGACACAAGGAGTCTAGGCTGTGACATTAGGGAACTAGGCCCTGACACAAGGAGTCTAGGCTGTGACATTAGGGAACTAGGCCCTGACACAAGGAGTCTAGGCTGTGACATTAGGGAACTAGGCCCTGACACAAGGAGTCTAGGCTGTGACATTAGGGAACTAGGCCCTGACACAAGGAGTCTAGGCTGTGACATTAGGGAACTAAGCCCTGGCACAAGGAGTCTAGTCTGTGACATTAGGGAAGTAGGCCCTGACACAAGGAGTCTAGGCTGTGACATTAGGGAACTAGGCCCTGACACAAGGAGTCTAGGCTGTGACATTAGGGAACTAGGCCCTGACACAAGGAGTCTAGGCTGTGACATTAGGGAACTAGGCCCTGACACAAGGAGTCTAGGCTGTGACATTAGGGAACTAAGCCCTGACACAAGGAGTCTAGGCTGTGACATTAGGGAACTAGGCCCTGACACAAGGAGTCTAGGCTGTGACATTAGGGAACTAGGCCCTGACACAAGGAATCTAGGCTGTGACATTAGGGAACTAGGGCCTGACACAAGGAGTCTAGGCTGTGACATTAGGGAACTAAGCCCTGACACAAGGAGTCTAGGCTGTGACATTAGGGAACTAGGCCCTGACACAAGGAGTCTAGGCTGTGACATTAGGGAAGTAGGCCCTGACACAAGGAGTCTAGGCTGTGACATTAGGGAACTAGGGCCTGACACAAGGAGTCTAGGCTGTGACATTAGGGAACTAGGGCCTGACACAAGGAGTCTAGGCTGTGACATTAGGGAACTAGGCCCTGACACAAGGAGTCTAGGCTGTGACATTAGGGAACTAAGCCCTGGCACAAGGAGTCTAGTCTGTGACATTAGGGAAGTAGGCCCTGACACAAGGAGTCTAGGCTGTGACATTAGGGAACTAGGCCCTGACACAAGGAGTCTAGGCTGTGACATTAGGGAACTAAGCCCTGACACAAGGAGTCTAGGCTGTGACATTAGGGAACTAGGCCCTGACACAAGGAGTCTAGGCTGTGACATTAGGGAACTAGGCCCTGACACAAGGGTACTAGGCCCTGACACAAGGAGTCTAGGCTGTGACATTAGGGAACTAGGCCCTGACACAAGGAGTCTAGGCTGTGACATTAGGGAACTAGGCCCTGACACAAGGAGTCTAGGCTGTGACATTAGGGAACTAGGGCCTGACACAAGGAGTCTAGGCTGTGACATTAGGGAACTAGGCCCTGACACAAGGAGTCTAGGCTGTGACATTAGGGAACTAGGGCCTGACACAAGGAGTCTAGGCTGTGACATTAGGGAACTAGGGCCTGACACAAGGAGTCTAGGCTGTGACATTAGGGAACTAGGCCCTGACACAAGGAGTCTAGGCTGTGACATTAGGGAACTAAGCCCTGACACAAGGAGTCTAGGCTGTGACATTAGGGAACTAGGCCCTGACACAAGGAGTCTAGGCTGTGACATTAGGGAACTAGGCCCTGACACAAGGGTACTAGGCCCTGACACAAGGAGTCTAGGCTGTGACATTAGGGAACTAGGCCCTGACACAAGGAGTCTAGGCTGTGACATTAGAGAACTAGGCCCTGACACAAGGAGTCTAGGCTGTGACATTAGGGAACTAGGCCCTGACAAAAGGAGTCTAGGCTGTGACATTAGGGAACTAGGGCCTGACACAAGGAGTCTAAGCTGTGACATTAGGGAACTAGGCCCTGACACAAGGAGTCTAGGCTGTGACATTAGGGAACTAGGCCCTGACAAAAGGAGTCTAGGCTGTGACATTAGGGAACTAGGCCCTGACACAAGGAGTCTAGGCTGTGACATTAGGGAACTAGGCCCTGACACAAGGGTACTAGGCCCTGACACAAGGAGTCTAGGCTGTGACATTAGGGAACTAGGCCCTGACACAAGGAGTCTAGGCTGTGACATTAGGGAACTAGGCCCTGACACAAGGAGTCTAGGCTGTGACATTAGGGAACTAGGCCCTGACAAAAGGAGTCTAGGCTGTGACATTAGGGAACTAGGCCCTGACAAAAGGAGTCTAGGCTGTGACATTAGGGAACTAGGCCCTGACACAAGGAGTCTAGGCTGTGACATTAGGGAACTAGGCCCTGACACAAGGGTACTAGGCCCTGACACAAGGAGTCTAGGCTGTGACATTAGGGAACTAGGCCCTGACACAAGGAGTCTAGGCTGTGACATTAGGGAACTAGGCCCTGACACAAGGAGTCTAGGCTGTGACATTAGGGAACTAGGCCCTGACACAAGGAGTCTAGGCTGTGACATTAGGGAACTAGGCCCTGACACAAGGAGTCTAGGCTGTGACATTAGGGAACTAAGCCCTGGCACAAGGAGTCTAGTCTGTGACATTAGGGAAGTAGGCCCTGACACAAGGAGTCTAGGCTGTGAAATTAGGGAACTAGGCCCTGACACAAGGAGTCTAGGCTGTGACATTAGGGAACTAGGCCCTGACACAAGGAGTCTAGGCTGTGACATTAGGGAACTAGGCCCTGACACAAGGAGTCTAGGCTGTGACATTAGGGAACTAGGGCCTGACACAAGGAGTCTAGGCTGTGACATTAGAGAACTAGGCCCTGACACAAGGAGTCTAGGCTGTGACATTAGGGAACTAGGCCCTGACACAAGGAGTCTAGGCTGTGACATTAGGGAACTAGGCCCTGACACAAGGAGTCTAGGCTGTGACATTAGGGAACTAGGGCCTGACACAAGGAGTCTAGGCTGTGACATTAGGGAACTAAGCCCTGACACAAGGAGTCTAGTCTGTGACATTAGGGAACTAGGCCCTGACAAAAGGAGTCTAGGCTGTGACATTAGGGAACTAGGGCTTGACACAAGGAGTCTAGGCTGTGACATTAGGGAACTAGGCCCTGACACAAGGAGTCTAGGCTGTGACATTAGGGAACTAGGCCCTGACACAAGGAGTCTAGGCTGTGACATTAGGGAACTAGGCCCTGACAAAAGGAGTCTAGGCTGTGACATTAGGGAACTAGGGCCTGACACAAGGAGTCTAAGCTGTGACATTAGGGAACTAGGCCCTGACACAAGGAGTCTAGGCTGTGACATTAGGGAACTAGGCCCTGACAAAAGGAGTCTAGGCTGTGACATTAGGGAACTAGGCCCTGACAAAAGGAGTCTAGGCTGTGACATTAGGGAACTAGGCCCTGACACAAGGAGTCTAGGCTGTGACATTAGGGAACTAGGCCCTGACACAAGGGTACTAGGCCCTGACACAAGGAGTCTAGGCTGTGACATTAGGGAACTAGGCCCTGACACAAGGAGTCTAGGCTGTGACATTAGGGAACTAGGCCCTGACACAAGGAGTCTAGGCTGTGACATTAGGGAACTAGGCCCTGACAAAAGGAGTCTAGGCTGTGACATTAGGGAACTAGGCCCTGACAAAAGGAGTCTAGGCTGTGACATTAGGGAACTAGGCCCTGACACAAGGAGTCTAGGCTGTGACATTAGGGAACTAGGCCCTGACACAAGGGTACTAGGCCCTGACACAAGGAGTCTAGGCTGTGACATTAGGGAACTAGGCCCTGACACAAGGAGTCTAGGCTGTGACATTAGGGAACTAGGCCCTGACACAAGGAGTCTAGGCTGTGACATAAGGGAACTAGGCCCTGACACAAGGAGTCTAGGCTGTGACATTAGGGAACTAGGCCCTGACACAAGGAGTCTAGGCTGTGACATTAGGGAACTAAGCCCTGGCACAAGGAGTCTAGTCTGTGACATTAGGGAAGTAGGCCCTGACACAAGGAGTCTAGGCTGTGAAATTAGGGAACTAGGCCCTGACACAAGGAGTCTAGGCTGTGACATTAGGGAACTAGGCCCTGACACAAGGAGTCTAGGCTGTGACATTAGGGAACTAGGCCCTGACACAAGGAGTCTAGGCTGTGACATTAGGGAACTAGGGCCTGACACAAGGAGTCTAGGCTGTGACATTAGAGAACTAGGCCCTGACACAAGGAGTCTAGGCTGTGACATTAGGGAACTAGGCCCTGACACAAGGAGTCTAGGCTGTGACATTAGGGAACTAGGCCCTGACACAAGGAGTCTAGGCTGTGACATTAGGGAACTAGGGCCTGACACAAGGAGTCTAGGCTGTGACATTAGGGAACTAAGCCCTGACACAAGGAGTCTAGTCTGTGACATTAGGGAACTAGGCCCTGACAAAAGGAGTCTAGGCTGTGACATTAGGGAACTAGGGCTTGACACAAGGAGTCTAGGCTGTGACATTAGGGAACTAGGCCCTGACACAAGGAGTCTAGGCTGTGACATTAGGGAACTAGGCCCTGACACAAGGAGTCTAGGCTGTGACATTAGGGAACTAAGCCCTGGCACAAGGAGTCTAGTCTGTGACATTAGGGAACTAGGCCCTGACACAAGGAGTCTAGGCTGTGACATTAGGGAAGTAGGCCCTGACACAAGGAGTCTAGGCTGTGACATTAGGGAACTAGGGCCTGACACAAGGAGTCTAGGCTGTGACATTAGGGAACTAGGCCCTGACACAAGGAGTCTTGTGAGAGTAGTTGGAACCTGTTGAAAGTTGTTTCCCTACTGATTTTCAGTCTTATTGACTAAGAGCAACTACTGATGAAGACAACGAGTGAGAATGATTAATATAACAGCATGCAGTGGTGTAAAGTACTTAAATAAAAATACTTTAAAGTACTACTTAAGTAGCTTTTTGGGTTATCTGTACTTTACGATTTATATTTTTGACAACTTTTACTTCACTACATTCCTAAAGAAAAGAATGTACTTTTTACTACATACATTTTCCCTGACAACCAAATGTACTCATTACATTTTGAATGCTTAGCAGGACATTAAAATAGTCAAATTCACATCCTTATCTAGAGAATATCCCAGGTCATCCCTACTGCCTCTGATCTGGTGGACTCACTAAACACACATGCTTCATTTGTAAATGATGTCTGCATGTTGGAGTGTGTCTCTGTCTATCTGTAAATGATGTCTGAGTGTTCCCCTGGCTATCTGTAAATGATGTCTGAGTGTTCCCATGGCTATCTGTAAATGATGTCTGAGTGTTGGAGTGTACCCCTGGCTATCTGTAAATGACGTCTCAGTGTTGGAGTGTTCCCCTGGCTATCTGTAAATGATGCCTGAGTGTTGGAGTGTTCCCCTGGCTATCTGTAAATGATGTCTGAGTGTTGGAGTGTTCCCCTGGCTATCTGTAAATGATGCCTGAGTGTTGGAGTGTTCCCCTGGCTATCTGTAAAGGGTGTCTGAGTGTTGGAGTGTTCCCCTGGCTATCTGTAAAGGATGTCTGAGTGTTGGAGTGTTCCCCTGGCTATCTGTAAAGGATGCCTGAGTGTTGGAGTGTTCCCCTGGCTATCTGTAAAGGATGCCTGGGTGTTGGAGTGTTCCCCTGGCTATCTGTAAAGGATGCCTGAGTGTTGGAGTGTTCCCCTGGCTATCTGTAAAGGATGTCTGAGTGTTGGAGTGTTCCCCTGGCTATCTGTAAAGGATGCCTGAGTGTTGGAGTGTTCCCCTGGCTATCTGTAAAGGATGTCTGAGTGTTGGAGTGTTCCCTGGCTGGTTGTAAATAATGTCTGAGTTTTGGAGTGTACCCCTGGCTATCTGTAAATGATGTCTGAGTGTTGGAGTGTTCCCCTGGCTATCTGTAAATGATGTCTGAGTGTTGGAGTGTTCCCCTGGCTGGTTGTAAATAATGTCTGAGTTTTGGAGTGTTCCCCTGGCTGTCTGTAAATGATGCCTGAGTTTTGGAGTGTTCCCCTGGATATCTGTAAAGGATGCCTGAGTGTTGGAGTGTTCCCCTGGCTGGTTGTAAATAATGTCTGAGTGTTGGAGTGTTCCCCTGGCTTAAAAAACAAGAAAATGGTGCCGTATGGTTTACTTTATGTAAGGAATTTGCAATTATTTAAACTTTTACTTTTGATACTTAAGTATATTTTAGCAATGACATTTACTTTTGATACATAAGTATATTTAAAACCAAATACTTCTATACTTTTACTCAAGTTGTATTTTACTGGGCGACTTTCCCTTTTTCTTGAGTGATTTTCTATTAAGATTTGTTTACTTTTAATCAAGTATGACAATTGGGTACTTTTTCCACCACTGACAGCTTGTGATGAGTGATAGGCTTTAAGATGGACTATGATATATCATTCAGCTTCCTCTCTGCATTCTCAATTACGCTTCTCTTCTTTCACTTTACTCCCCTCTTCATGCTTATAATGACTTTTTCTCTCTCTCTCTTTCCTGTCCTTAGTTTCTGTTTTGGCTATGGTCAAATGAAACGGAAGCCCCTGGCGTCTCAGAAGCTCTCTCTGGCTAATCCCCTTGACTAAGAGGACACATTTCGGTAAACAGAATTGGGTCACAAGACATAAAGAGGCAAATGTTCACCAATTACATCATAGCATTTCCTGTAAGAGAGTGAAAGAGAGAGGGGGGGTGGTGTGTGTGTGCTTGACAGTGGGGGTCTAGGGGAGAGGGAGTTGTTGTGCCCCTGCTCCCGTTTCTGTGGAGATTTCTTTGACGATTTCGTGAGAAAAAGACATGTTGGAACGGAATGAAGTATTTCACATGGTTCTCTCTTCACCCCCTTGCCCTCTTCCTCAATCCCCCCTCCACTATCTTCCCCTTTCTCTTCTCTCGTGTATCTCTCTCCCATCTCTCTCCCCGATCCCTCATCTTTCCATTTGAAACTGATTAACAGGGTAACGTGTGTCCTCTCTCTCCTGGCTGGAGGAGATTGCACAGGAAGCCATGATGTGACCCAGCAGTGAGCCATGAGCCTGATCTGGCCTGGTTGAACCTCCTCCGACTTGGAGGAACACTGTGACCCGTCACACAGACAGGAGATTAGTATCCAGGCCAGAATATGGGGCTGGTCTGCTCCAAGCCAGGAGACTGCATTAGGCCATGTCTGGGAGGATGGCAGCTGACACATGGACCCTGTATCTGTCACTGTCGTTAGCCACCAGTCCTGAACAGTGAGCAACGTGACGTGGTGCTGTCTGGAGGATCTTGACACTGATGTAAGGTCAAAATGTCTTCCCCACACACGTTTCGTAGCAGCTGGTTTTGATAATGATAATAAAGTGGTCGTAAAGATGACGTAAATATGACATGCTAATGGGAATGTCAGGCTGCTCTGTGCATACATAAGTCATCAGAGAGAGGTGGATCTGACACTTTGTTTTTCCTTATCAATCATACAAGGCTCACTCCAGTCCACCAGCTGGGAAAACTAAGCACACACTGTTCAAAATAATTGTATAAGTGTGTTATTATTTCTTACTGAGCCCACCAGATGTAGAACTATAAATCAGAGATTAAAAACACAAATTATTATTTCTCTGCAAAGGATGACTGTTGAACATAGCCAGTAACTGTAAATTAAAATGTTGACCAAAAATAGAACAGTTCTGCATGAATATTGACTATGGCTTTACCACTTGACTGGTTAATAGACCTCCCCTGTGTGACCTATGACCCCCCCGACTCTCAGTGGTCAACTAGGGGCAGGGGGTGGAGGGTGGGCTGGTGGGGGTGGTGAGGGATCAGAATAGATCAAAATGAGGTTACCGAGAGAGAGAGAGAGAGAGAGAGAGAGAGAGGGGGGGGGGGCCAAGTCACTAGGCAACACCCTGACGACGCGCTGGAGCTAATACATGCTATTTCTTTTAGGGGGCATGACACGGCCAGGGGTAGGGTCCCTCTCCCTCCCAGTGGGCCCCCGCAGAAGCACACCTGCATCGGGAGTGGGGGGGCTCAGCACAAAGACTGGAACATAGGGGCTCTGTAGTGGAGCTGCTCTAAGAGGAGAAGATACAGCAACAGAGAGAGAGAAAAGGAAGAAAGTTCTAGCTTTGGAACCTGACCCCTGACCCCTCCATACAAACACACGCGGTATAGTGCATTGTTGCTGCGGCCTTACTACAGCACCATAGTCATAACAGCTGGCTCGTGTTGTATTCCTCTCTAAGTGTGTGTGTGTAGGTGTGTGCTCGTAGATCATGTTTCCCCGGCCACAACGTTCAGGCCTCTCTGTAGTGGCTTCAGTTTCACCACACAGGCCCGGGGACATGGTTTGCCTGTTGTCATGACACTGGGACTTGGTGCAGAGTGAATGCTGGGAACTGGTTTGCATCTCGGGACTCAGCAAACACAGCAGGGCAAAGACCCATGACCACCAGAGGAAGTCCACCCCCCCCCACACACATACATACACGTCAGATATTAACTGTAGGAATACAATTTGACATTTTAATCATTAAGCAGACGGTCTTATCCAGAACAACTTAGAGTTGGTGCATTCATCTTAAAGTACATTTTCCACAATAAATCAGCATGGGCAAGTCTGATAATACCTTATTACTCCTCTATCAGTGAGACTAGCCTATGTAATGTACATCTCAAGCCTGAGGTGTGGGAGAGGGTATCAAGTATGTATTATGTCCTCAATGATGATAATACATCCTCATTTCCTATCTACAGGTAATATCTTCAGCTTCCTGTCTGTCCACAGAGATCACTGTGATTCATAAAGTACTTCCCCCTCACAGACACCGAGGTGATGAATGCCAGATGTAGTTGGCATATTTTATTAGCGGCTGGACGGCAGACAATAGGTCTTTACCTCAGACTCTTCTCTCTCTCTCAGTATCCCCTAGCTACCAGACTGTCTCCACTCAGTAGCCACTCACCACCAGATTGACTGGAAGGGAGTCTGACTGTATAATCAGAATCACCTTTAGTCAACAAGGACATTTACATATACACAGAATCAGATTTGGTGAAATGGTGCTGCTACAGTCAATAGAATCAACAAAGAGTATAGACGATAAACAGAGCACAGAATATATACTCATCATTATCACCCTTAGTATCAGCAGAACTCGCAGCAGTCAACTGATTCGACAAGAGTCACAAAGACCGATTACACAACAACTTCATATTAGTTTCCTTCTAATCTTAACTATTAGGAGTCCTGGGCAACATTCCTAGAGTTTATCTCAAACGTGAACAGTGTAATAAATCAATCTAGAGGATGGGGTTGTGACTAACACAATGAAACAGAAAGATGAATCGGGGCTCCTGCAGAGACATTTCCTCTGCTTCCTCGTCTGTACTCTATCTCACGGCTCAGTTGTAGAGCGAGCCACTACACCCCCTGGTGGCATTTTTGCAATCTACAACCACTCATAAATTCCTACATCCCTTGAGAGAACTTATCCTCTAACACTTTGCTTTACGAGGGGCGTCACGGTAATTCCTTCACATCTCCTCACTATCCCAGACACCAGATAGGTGTGGTTTCATAAATTCTCTCAGCTCGTTTGTCTGTCTGCATATCAGTCTGTCTGGGTGGCAGGCACGGGGCCAGTAACCGAAAGGCTGGTTTTGAATCCCCGAGCCGTAATGTGAAAAATCCATTGATGTGTCCTTGACCGTCGTGTCGTCGAACAGGGAGTACAGGAGGGTGCTAAGCACACATCCATGTGGGATGGAGGGATCAGCGTGGTGGTGTTGTTGCCTATTCTCACCACCAGGGGTCAGCACATCAGGATTTCCACGATCCAGCTGTGTAGTGAACTGTGTAGCTGCAGGTGGAGTTTTTTTAAATAAGCAACACTGGAACCTACAGCACCATAGGAAAGTATTCAGACCCCTTGACCTTTTCCACATTTTGTTAAGTTACACCCTTATTTATAAAATTGAGGAAATAAAACAATATTAAAAACAAAAATACCTAATTTACATAAGTATTCAGACCCTTTTCTATAAGACTCAAAATTGAGCTCAGGTGCATAACATACTGCTTGATTAGTTGGGCTCAAGCTTCCTGTACAACATTAAACCTATTCAGTCTGTCTACAAACAGGCTCTCAACGTGCCTGATAGGAAGCCCAATAGCCATCATCACTGTTACGTCCTCAGAAAGCATGAGCTCCTGAGTTGGGAAAATCTTGTGCAATACACCGACGCATGTCTTGTCTTCAAGATCCTAAATTGCCAGTCTCCTCCACTCAGTACTTTTGTTAAACAGAAAACCCAAACATATGGCAGCAGATCCACAAGGTCTGCCATGAGAGGTGACTGTATAGTTCCCTTAAGGAAAGCATCTTTAGTCAACCTGCTTTCTCTGTGAGAGCTTCCCATATCTGGAACACACACACACACAACTGCACCACCTATCACACTTCACAAAAAACATGGCTAAAGGCCAATCAGATGTGAACATAATCCCCAGCTGTGTATTGCCGCTTTCCATGTTGTCTGTTGCTCGTGAGGTGTGGATAACACTTTGTTGCTTTTATGGATTTTGTCTTGTTGCTTTTTGTGCTATGTATGCTACATCTTGCTTGTCCTATGTTGCTCTGCGTGTGCTCAATGATGGTCTGTATTGTTATTGTAAATGTTTTTAATAACCTGCCCAGGGACTGCGATTGAAAATTAGTCAGAGCAAAAACCAAGCCATGAGGTCAAAAGGAATTGTCCGTAGAGCTCCGAGACAGGATTATGTCGAGGCACAGATCTGGGGAAGGGTACTAAAACATTTTCTGTGGCATTGAAGGTCCCCCAAAAAACAGTGGCTTCCATCATGCTTAAATGGAAGAAGTTTGGAACCACCAAGACTCTTCCTAGAGCTGGCCGCCCGGACAAACTGAGCCATCGGGGCCTTGGTCAGGGAGGTGACAAAGAACCCGATGGTCACACAGAGCTTCTCTGTGGAGATGGGAGGACCTTCCAGAAGGACAACTATCTCTGCAGCACTCCACCAATCAGGCATTTATGGTAGTGGCCAGATGGAAGCCACTCCTCAGTAAAAAAAAGCACAACAGCCTGCTTGGAGTTTGCCAAAAGGAACCTAAAGAGGACTCTGACTATGAGAAACAAGATTCTCTGGTCTGATGAAACCCAGATTGAACTACTTGGTCTGAATGTCAAACGCCACATCTGGAGGAAACCTGGCACCATCCCTATGGTGAAACATGGTGGTGACAGCATCATGCTGTGGGGATGTTTTTCAGCGGTAGGGAATGGGAGACTAGTCAGGATTGAGGCAAAGATGAACAGAGCAAAGTACAGAGAGATCCTTGATGAAAACCTGCTCTGGAGTGCTCAAGAACTCAGACAGAACCGAAGGTTCACCTTCCAAAAGGACGACCCTAAGCATACAGCCAAGAAAACGCAGGAATGGCTTTGTGACAAGTCTCTGTCCTTGAGTGGCCCAGCCAGAGCACGGACTTGAACCAGTTCAAACATCTCAAGAGACCTGAAAATAGCTGTGCAGCAACGCTCCCCATCCAACCTGACAGAGCTTGAGAGGATTTGCAGAGAAGGGAGAAACTCTCCAAATACAGGTGTGCCAAGCCTGTAGTGTCATGCCCAAAAAGATGCTGTAATCACTGCCAAAGTTCCTTCAACAAAGTACTGAGTAAAGGGTCTGAATACTTATGTAAATGTGACATTTCAGTTATTCATAAAATTAGCAAGCATTTCGGAATTTAAAAAAAAGAAAATGTTTGCATCGTCATTAGATTATTTTATAATAATAAAAAAAAAAAAGTCTAACCTAAAATGTAGAAAGTCAAGGGGTCTAAATACTTTCTGCACTGTGACGACATCCTAATCTCCTTCCTCGAGTCGTCCATCAGATGTGCTCTCCGCGCTATCCCTTCTACAGCCCAGAATGCACTTAACTGTAGTATTGTAAATAACCAGAAAAACCCACGTGTGGGTGGCTACTTCAGTACAAAACTAAACACCTACACATAGGTTATGCTTCTCTACAGTGATATACACCAACATTTATTGAAATAAAAATCAGCTCATAAACAAAGGCTCATAATAAACTTTGAATTGCACAAGTAGAATAGGAGAAAAAAAAAAACAGTATATTTATTTGAAATGATAGCAGGGTTACTGAACTTCACCTAAACATATTACTACAAAACTGCTCAATCTTAAATCCCTAACAGGAAAAAGCCCCCCCCCCCTTCTATCTGGGCCTGAAACACACTGCTCCATTCTGCAAAAGGACAGAACTTATACATAATCAAAGCAAAACAATCCCAACCTAAAGCAAGAGGAATCATTTGATCCCCTGTGTCTCCTCTCCGAGGAGATATGGTTCTCTCTCCATCTGCAGGTACCTCTCAGTCACTGCACAGGACATAACCAACTCATATACTAATAAATGACTTCCATATAACAGACTCTTCTGATTGGATATGACGGAGTATGACGGAGTATGACTCTCAGAAATCTCATTGTGTCATAGCAAATGTCCATACAAATATCAAAATGTGACATCATGATCGCACAAGTTTAGTTACTTCCATAAATACACTGATCTGAATTCTAAGCTATTATTACCGTTACACTGGCCAACAAGTCAGGCGGCATGGAATTACACGCACTACCAAATTGGCACAATTATACCTTGAGAATGGTATTTATTTAGGCCTACTTCCAGGCCAGAGGACTGTAGCAAAGGTGAAGGTCCTTCTAAAGCATGTGTTTGACAATCGTAGAGTCATCTCCAGCCTCCTTTCCATCGTCCAATGATGTTTGATTCTCGATGAGGAAGGGATTCCTATAGAAAACCAAGACTGGACAGAAACCAAACCACCAAACCTGACCACCGTTATCTGAGACTCCGAGATCAATTTCTAAAATGTTCAGCTTCCTGTGATCTCAGATTCACCCGAAAACAAAATAGTAAAACATATGGAGTTTAAAATACTGGCGAATCAAATGAAATAAAAACAAGAAATATCATGAGAATGCAAAAGGGAAAGGAATACAAAACAAGAACGAAAACATAGGCACCAAAAAGCTGTTTTACAAAACACTTGAACTACAACATATCCCAATGTTAGAACAGTTAATTAATCACAATCATCCACTTCCATGTACAGCACACAACCCCTGGGAAACATGAACACCCTCCTAGGATGTGTAGAGAGGAGGGCTGCTGTGAACGTGGTGGCAGAGAGTGATGGACGAGCTTGTAGGACCTTTATCATTTGTCTTTTTTCTCAACCTGTGTAGTCTCTTCCTTAGCAGCAGCATCTTCCGCAGACACTTCCTCATACCTGTCAGATGAGCAGAAAATAAAAAATGTTTTTACAGAGACCAGGAAAGACAGGATGAACAAAACGTTGCTTTCACTAAGGCACAATGCACGGCACAATTTATTCCAAATTAACATGCTTCGTGCTGATATCAAAAAACAACCAATGGGAGAAGAGTGATGATTCCAATGCTGGCCCGGGACGCCGACAAATAGATAAAAAGACGTGTCTTAGCTGCAGCCCTTGAGATGACTGAAGGGGTATCTGAATCAGACTCAACCAAAGAAACTCACAATACTTAAGATAAAAATGGTTGGGTTTAAATGTCTGGACCAGACAGGGCCTGGTTAACTAAAAGGGCTGGGTTTAAAATGTCTGGACCAGACAGGGCCTGGTTAACTAAAAGGGTTGGGTTAAAAATGTCTGGACCAGACAGGGCCTGGTTAACTAAAAGGGTTGGGTTAAAAATGTCTGGACCAGACAGGGCCTGGTTAACTAAAAGGGTTGGGTTTAAAATGTCTGGACCAGACAGGGCCTGGTTAACTAAAAGGGTTGGGTTTAAAATGTCTGGACCAGACAGGGCCTGGTTAACTAAAAGGAGAAACCCATTCTCTGGACATGGAACCCTTCTCTGGACATGGAACCCTTCTCTGGACATGGAACCCTTCTCTGGACATGGAACCCTTCTCTGGACATGGAACCCTTCTCTGGACATGGAACCCTTCTCTGGACATGGAACCCTTCTCAGTGAAAGCCTGACATTTACATTTCTTTCAAAGGAGAGGGAAGGCATCTGCCAATGCCATGGGTCCACAGAGCTCAGGTTTAGAAGCAGTGCAGAAGAAATAGAGGGAGACTGAAAGCCAGGGTTGATGACAGGGGTGGCAGGACAGGAGAGTGGGGAAGGGAGACATGGGGAGTACCTGCCCGGGAGAGAGGTGGTGGGTGCTCTGCAAAGTCGCCATTACATCAATCAAATCTTATTTGTCACATGTGCCGAATACAACAGGTATTACAGTGAAATGCTGACTTACAAGCCCTTAAACAATGCAGTTAACAAAATACCTACAAAAATAAGAAATAAAGTAACAAATAATTAAAGAGCAGCAGTAAAATAACAATAGCGAGGCTATATACAGGGGGTACCGGTACAGAGTCAATGTGGAGGCTATATACAGGGGGTACCGGTACAGAGTCAATGTGGAGGCTATATACAGGGGGTACCGGTACAGAGTCAATGTGGAGGCTATATACAGGGGGTACTGGTACAGAGTCAATGTGGAGGCTATATACAGGGGGTACCGGTACAGAGTCAATGTGGAGGCTATATACAGGGGGGTGCCGGTACAGAGTCAATGTGGAGGCTATATACAGGGGGGTGCCGGTACAGAGTCAATGTGGAGGCTATATACAGGGGGTACCGGTACAGAGTCAATGTGGAGGCTATATACAGGGGGTACCGGTACAGAGTCAATGTGGAGGCTATATACAGGGGGTACCGGTACAGAGTCAATGTGGAGGCTATATACAGGGGGGTGCCGGTACAGAGTCAATGTGGAGGCTATATGCAGGGGGTACCGGTACAGAGTCAATGTGGAGGCTATATACAGGGGGTACCGGTACAGAGTCAATGTGGAGGCTATATACAGGGGGTACCGGTACAGAGTCAATGTGGAGGCTATATACATGGGGTACCGGTACAGAGTCAATGTGGAGGCTATATACAGGGGGTACCGGTACAGAGTCAATGTGGAGGCTATATACAGGGGGGTGCTGGTAAAGCCAGTTCGTGGTGAGTAATCGCTGTTCTGATGTCCAGAAGTTATTATCGGTCATAAGAGACGGTAGCAGCAACATTATGTACAAAATAAGTTACAAACAAATGCAACAAAAACCAAACAAAATAGTATGGTTGGTTAAGAGCCCATGAAACGACAGCCATCCTCTGGGGCGCCATTAAACACGGGCGGGTTGTTGCGTCGCCAGCGTGGCGAGGAGGAGCTATGCATTGAGTTAGCCAGACTGGCCGGAGAGCCTGATACGGTGGGATAGTGTGGCAGCACTTCCTCTGACGACTCATAGCTGAGCAGGAAGAGGAGGAACACACAGCAGAGAAAGAGAGGGCGAGAGAGTGGGAGCTAGCGAGCGAGAGGACGAGCAACAAGAAAAGACAATTATGTAAAGACGCCTAAAGTTAATTAATCTCGACAAAGAAATCAGATAAAAATGAAACGAAGATCTTTGGGAGAATGAACACAGCGGTGAAGTAAAAGAATGAGTGAATATAAAGTTTGTCTTGTCCGAGACACCAGCAGTGAGAGATAGGAACCAGTCAAAAGTACGCTGGCAAGGCAGATTGTCAGTTGGTACGGAGCCTTGGCACTGCCACCTTTGACACCCAGGTCTCTTAGCCTCTCTCCACATATTGTGCCACCCCAAGGTCACATCTCTGCTGTTACCATGGTGATTATCAAGCGAGGACACATTCCTGGCAGGAGAGGTTTGGGGAATGTTTCTTCTCCTTCACCAGCCCAGTCCCAGCACGGGTGGTTGCCCCAGCTGAGTGTCTAAGCACTGTTATTATGGCTAAGGGTAGGAGTTAGCGGGCCAAGGCCCTGATCCAGTAGGTTCATTTACATAACACACAATACTCCAAGCAGCACGGGTGGGAGGAATGATATCACATTTTATTTGTCACATGCGCCAAATACAACAGGTGTAGACCTTACAGTGAACTGCTTACTTACAAGCCCTTAACCAACAATGCTTTAAGAAGTTAAAAAATACAAATTAGTGTTAAATTGATCTTTCGGAGTCTGTAAATGATCTTTGAGTCTGGAGGAACAATTGTATGACGAGTGAAGATAGTAAAAAGAGGCATCTCAGTCTCCATGCTTAATGATCTTGGAGTGATAGATCATTTGTCAAGCTAAGAGACAGGTAACCAATAGCGCCATCTGGTGCTGAATGGCGAATGATTTGATTTGAAACAGGCTAAATGTTCACTACCACTGGTGATGAGGCTGATGCGTGAGCTTGGCTGATAAAATAAAATGCCATGATGGAAACAGGTAAGGTGTTATTACCTGAACATCTCAGTCAATTCTCCTTTCAACAGAGCTACAACCACTGGGAATCCAATACAGGCTGGAACCAGGTACAGCAAGGCAGGCTGGGAAGGAAGAGAGAGACAAGACAACCAGTTGGTACCAGCCAAGTCGACATAAAGGTGACCCTTTGACCTGCATGTCATTAGTGTGACCTGGGAATCAGTGCCTCTCACCTGGGCATGTTTGAAGGTATGCATGACCCAGATGGTCAGGCCCAGGCCAAAGATGTAGGCCAGGAAGCTGGTGTGGAAGTAGGTCCTGGTGTTCTTCTTCAGACTGGAGGGAGCAGAGACAGAACATTACACATGACAGGTAGGGAGAGGGAGGATATGGGCCATTATAGAAAAGAGTTAGAGCTCACCTGACATCAAAGCGGAGAAGTAAAGCAATGAAGATACCTGAAAAATAACATGTAATATTAACATGTAATATTAACAGAGTGGGCAGCACTATCAGAAGACAATAAGGTGTACTGGAGGTGGATCTAATGCTGAAGTACTGCCATTATCTAGTGGATGTGACATGCCAATTGGTATGTAAAATTAGACGCTACTGTTGAGGGAAGAGAATGTTTACTTGCCTGGAATGACAATATCTCCCAGGCCCAGCATTGCAAATTGACTGGCACCCAGACCCTTCTCCAGAAGGTCCTGGGGAAACACCACTGAGATGGACAGAAGAGAAGGGGGAGAAAGAGGAACAAATCGCTGTCACCGTGTCATCAGATGACCAATAGCAGAGCACACACACACACAGTACCTGGCATGAGTATTAAAATGGCGCTGGAATGTACAGCGGATGTTTTACGGGCTCCTGACCAATTCGGACATTTTGTCTGTTTTTTTTTTGCACTGATCTTAACTTTATTTGGACCTAATGTTTCAGCCAGTGTTCCCTCTGACAAAAAACAGAGCTTCTGGACATCACCAACTTCAAATTTGGATGAAGATTTCTACTTCAACGAGTCGGTGGCACAGGCTCGGTCACCCCGGACCAGGCTCTAATCCCGACACTCGGAAGAGAAAGAAGGCAATATAAAGGCAGACGTAAGCGCACGAGGGGTGCTGTGAATGTCTGTTAACAGCTGGTGCGTAATCTCTTAAATTAAGGAAGCCTCAAGGTTCTGCCGTCCCGAGTTAGAATACCTCATGAAGCTGTAGACCATACTATTTACCAAGAGAGTTATCTGCATATTTTCATAGCCGTCTATTAACCGCCACAAATCGATGCGGTCACTGAGACCACACTCAACCAGATGTATAAGGTAATAAGCGAACAAGAAAATGCTCACCCAGAGGCGGCGCGCCTAGCGGCCGGTACAGTAATTTAATGCAAGAAAATGGAAATCCGTCTGACCTCATTTCTACCAGCATGTCACCTGTGCAACTAGAGGCGAGAAAAATGACTCTCGATCACATTTGCTTCCCACACAGAGACGCATACAAAGCTCTCCTTCCATTTGGCTAATCTGACCATAACTCCATCCTCCTGATTCCTGCTTACAAGCAAAATCTTAAACAGGAAGTAACAGTGATGCGCCCAATATGGAAATGGTCCAAAGAAACAGATGCTAAGCTACAGGACTGTTTCCCTAACACAGACTAGAATATTATTCTGGGACTCATCCAATGGCATTGAGGAGTTACCGCATCAGTCACCGGCTTCTTTAGTCTGTCGACGAAATCATCACCACAGTGACCGCACGTACTGATCACAACCAGAAGCCATGGATTACATGCAACATCCACACTGCGCTAGGGTAGAGCTGCCACTTTCAAGTAGCGAGACACTTACCCGGACACTTATAAGAAATCCTGCTACACCCATCAAACAGGCAAAGCATCAATACAAGACTATGATCTAATTCTACTACACCGGCTCCACCGCGCATGCGGCAGGGCTCACAAACTATCAAGGATTACAAAAGGAAACCCAGCTGCGAGCTGCCAACTGACGTGAGCCTACTTGATGAACTAAATGCCTTCTATACTCGTTTCGAGACAAGCAACACTGAATGATGCATGAGAGCACCAGCTGTTCCAGACAACTGTGTGATCACGCTCTCTGTAGACGATCTGAGTAAGCCCTTTAAACAGGTTAACATTCACAAGACCACAGGGCCAGACAGATTACCAAGACGTGAATTCCAAGCACCCGCTGACAAGTGTCTTCACTGACATTTTCAGCCTCTCCCTGACCCAGTCTAACAGCTACATGTTGTTTCAAGCAGACCACCAAAGTCCCTGTGCCCAAGAACACCAAGGTAACCTGCCGAAATTACTATCGCCTCGTAGCACTCACATCTGTAGACATGAAATGCTTTGAAAGACTGGTCATGACACACCATCATTATGCCTGATCCAATCCAATTCGCATACTACCCCAATAGATCCAAAGATTATGCAATTTGAATTGCATTCCACACTGCCCTTTCCCACCTGGACAAAAGGAACACCTACATGAGAATGCTGTTCATTGACTAAAGCTCAGCATTCAACACCATAGTGCCCTCGAAGCTCATCACTAAGCTAAGGACCCTGGGACTGAACACCTCCTTCTGCAACTGGATCCTGGACTTCCTGACTGGGTAGGCAACAACGCATCCGCAACGCTGACCCTCAACTCAGGGAACCCCTCAGGTGTGCGTGCTCAGCCCCATCCTGTAGTCCCTGTTCACTCACAACTGCGTGGCGCACACGACTCCAACACCATCACTAAGTTTTCCCGACGACACGACGGTGGTAGGCCTGATCACCGACGATGAGACAGCCTACAGGGAGGAGCTCAGAGACCTGCAAGTGTGGTGCCAGGACAACAACCTTTCTTTCAACGTCAGCAAGACAAAGGAGCTGATCGTGTACCACAGGAAACGGAGGGGCGGTGCCCCCATTCACATCGATGGGGCTGTAATGGACTGTTTCGAGAGCTTCAAGTTCCCGGTGTCCACGTCACTAAGGATATCTCATAATCCAAACAACACAGTTGTGAAGAGGGCACGACAACTCCTCTTCCCCCTCAGGAAGATGAAAAGATGTGGCATGGGCAGCTGCACCATTGAAAGCATCTTGACTGGCTGCATCACCGCTTGGTGTGCCAACTGCTTGGCATTCGAATGCAAGGCGCTAGAGGGTATTGCGTACGGCCCAGTACGTCACTGGGGCCGAGCTCCCTGCAATCCAGGACCTTGACACCAGGCGGTGTCAGAGGAAGGCCCTAAAAATGGTCAGACTCCAGCCACCCAAGTCGGACTTCTTTTTGCTACCACACGGCCAGCGGCACCGAAGCACCAAGTCCGGAAACCAACAGGACCCTGAACAGCTTCTACCAGCAAGCCATAAGACTGCGAAATAGTCCAGATACCATTTGGTTAACTATCTACATTGACCGTTTTTGCAAAAACTTTAAGCATCCTTTAAGCTGCTTACTATGTCACTTTATTCTTAGTTATATGTACATATCTACCTTAATTACCTCATACCCCTGCACATTAACTCGGGACTGGTACCCCTTGTATACAGATGAAGTCAGAGGTTTACATACACTTATGTTGGAGTCATTAAAACTTGCTTTTCAACCACTCCACACATTTCTTGACAAACTATAGTTTGGCAAGTCGGTTAGGACATCTACTTTGTGCATGATACAAGTAATTTTTTCAACAATTGTTAACAGACAGATTATTTCACTGTATCACAATTCTAGTGGGTTAGAAGTTTACATGCACAGTCAACTTAGTGTCTTTAAACAGCTTGGAAAATTCCAGAAAATTATGTCATGGCTTTAGAAGCTTCTGATAAGCTAATTGACATCATTTGAGTCAATTGGAGGTGTACCTGTGGATGTATTTCAAGGCCTACCTTCAAACCCAGTGCCTCTTTGCTTGACATCATGGGAAAATCAAAATAAATCAGCCAAGACCTCAGGAAAAAAATTGTAGACCTCCACAAGTCTGGATCATCCTTGGGAGCAATTTACAAATGCCCGAAGGTACCACGTTCATCTGAACAAACAATAGTACACAAGTATAAACACCATGGGACCACGCAGCCGTCATACCGCTCAGGAAGGAGACGCGTTCTGTCTCCTAGAGATGAACGTACTTTGGTGCAAAAAGTGCAAATCAATCCCAGAACAGCAGCAAAGGACCTTGTGAAGATGCTGGAGGAAACAGGTACAAAAGTATCTATATCCACAGTAAAACGAGTCCTATATCGACATAACCTGAAAGGCCGCTCAGCAAGGAAGAAGCCACTGCTCCAAAACAGCCATAAAAAAGCCAGACTACGGTGGCTTGGGGACAAAGATCATACTTTTTAGAGAAGTGTCCTCTGGTGTGATGAAACAAAAATATAACTGTTTGGCCATAATGACAATCGTTATGTTTGGAGGAAAAAGGGGGATGCTTGCAAGCCGAAAAACACCATCCCAACCGTGTTATTGTCCAAATGAGCCAATTATTAGTTGGCTGCTACTACAGTTAGCTAGTAACGTTAGCAAACGTTAGCAAAGCACAGGGGTGGCAGCATCATGTTGTGGGGGTGCTTTGCTGCTGGAGGGACTGGTGCACTTCACAAAATAGATGGCATTATGAAGTAAAATTATGGAAGTAAAATTATGTGGATATATTGAAGCAACATCAAGACATCAGTCAAGAAGTTAAAGCTTGGTCGCAAATTGGTCTTCCAAATGGACAATGACCCCAAGCATACTTCCAAAGTTGTGGCAAAATGGCTTAAGGAGAACAAAGTCAAGATATTGGAGTGGCCATCACAAAGCCCTGACCTCAATCCTGTAGAAAATTTGTGGGCAGAACTGGAAAAGTGCGCGTGAGCAAGGAGGCCTACAAACCTGACTCAGTTACACAAGCTCTGTCAGGAGGAATGGGACAAAATTCACCCAACTTATTGTGGGAAGCTTGTGGAAGACTACCCGACATGTTTGACCCATGTTAAACAATTTAAAGGCAATGCTACCAAATACTAATTGAGTGTATGTAAACTTCTGACCCACTGGGAATGTGATGAAAGAAATAAAAGCTGAAATAAATCACTCTCTACTATTATTCTGACGTTTCACATTCTTAAAATAAAGTGGTGATCCTAACTGACCTAAGACAGGGAATGTTTACTAGGATTAAATGTCAGGAATTGTGAAAACTGTATTTGGCTAAGTTGTATGTAAACTTCCGACTTCAACTGTATATACAGCCAAGTTATCGTTACTCATCGTGTATCTATTATTACACGTTACATTTTCTATTACTTCCCTTCTCTCTGCATTGCTGGAACGGGCCCGTAAGTAAGCATTTCACTTAGTCCACACCTTTGGTTTGATAGATGCAGCTTTTCACAGGCAGTCTAACAAAACGTGAAGTGTATGGCTAACAGACATTTACATAGCACTCGTTAAAGTTAAACATTAAATACTGTGTATAAAATATTGACTGCATTGACTTTACCCCCCCAAAAAAGTCCCTTTACTCACATTTAATGGGTGCCTCGAATGACTTGGCCACAGTAACCATGACATTGGTGCCAAATACCTACAGGGATAACGGTTGTGTTTATTCAAGTGAGTCAATACACCCAGCTTAACGCTTTGACAGGGCCTGAGAGGTTTACTACAAAGCAGAATCAATGAGTTAGCCATCTACCTTGTTTAAACATTTGGATATCTATCAATCGAGATATTTAAGAAACTTGAAATTGGCATGGTCTAATTGACTCAACCAAAAGCGCATAGCAAAGTTCAGGTTTCTTAATGAACATCAATAAGTGTTTATCAAAGTAGCTGGATAACTCATTGATCCTGCTTTGTAGTATACCCCGCTGGGCTATAACCTGGTAGTACAGTATTGGGGTCATGTGGTAGACTTACCCAGAAGACATCATAAACAAACAGCCCCCCCAGCAGGATGCAGCCAGTACTGATGTTGTTCAAGTGCAGAAGTTCCACCCCATTCAGGGCGAACGCCAGGCCAAAGAGGTTGTTGGCAATCCAGTGCTGGGAAGAAATGTTCAAAGAAGAACGAAAGAACACATGTTCAAAGAAGAACACCCACACAGAAGACTAAGAACCGTATGTAAAATGTATGCACGCACGACTAGGTCGCTTTGGATAAAATAGTTTGCTAATGGCATATAGAACTAATATACTAAGACAGATGAAGACAACCACAGAGTATTAAACTGAGGGAATTTTCTAGGACTAACTATAGGCTTACACCGTTACCCTCCAAACTACCAACAAAATTGCTATGCCATAAAGGCTAAAAACACACACACACACACAACCTTAATATACTATAATTTTAACTGACCTTCTTGAGTATGTACCAGACCCCAACCACAGTGCTGATGACCAGGCAGATCATGTCCTTGGTGTCAAACTCATAGTTGACTATCTCTGTTGGAGGGAGAGTCATCAGTGACATTAAAACACACGTGCTTTTACAGTGTATTAACCATATTACTGCTTCTAGCTGTCATTCCGTTTCCGCCTCACCTTCTTTGGTTTCTCCTGAGCCCTGAGTGAAGAGCAGCTGGTACTGCTTGATGGGAATACTAGCAGGGAAGATCCTGTTCATGAAGGGACTAATGGAGAGACAAATTATGTCGAGACCTTCAGGCTAAATCCGATGTCATAAAGTGAAAGGAGAAGCTAATAAAGTGACGAAACAAAGCTCTCACCTCATTGTATGAGACAGTGCCAAAATCCCCAGGACAAAGAAATACATTGACAGCAGCAAGTTGATGTACTCTTGAGAGAAAATCTATGATTGAAACAAAACCAATTTAGTACTACTCCACTTTCACAACATACATTATCCCAACACTAGTCTCGCTCACTTTAAATCAGAGCTGAAAAAGGGAATCAATAAGGACATAGCATGCATGATGTGAGCACAGCGTGCGAGTAAGGATTAACGCAGATACAGCTGATGGTACAGTAAAGCAGAGGTACAGTGCTATGTGGGAGATTGTTGGAGGGAATAGCAGTAGATTATTACATTGTAATAGTGCAGGAAATGATTCAGGACAAAAACAAGTGATGCAGGGGGGGGGGGGGGGTGATGCTCACTTTGAAGAAGAGATAGAGGCCAAAAAGGGTGCAGCTGGCAATGATGGGGAACCGTGCAGCATCTCTGCCTGTGATGGTCTCTGGCATGTCTGAGGAGTTCTGGGGAGAAAGAAACAAGGGTTGATGTGAGTGGACAAGCATAAGCAGCACACTTCCTAAGTTCCTTCAAAACACACAAAATAAATCATTATGCAGTGGGGGGGGGTTGGGGGAGGGGGGAGACGACACTTTTTTGGGTCGCTTATGTCCAATGTGTAGAATAGCCGGAAATTAGCTTTAAAAACAGCCAAATGTTGTCACTGTGGCAGCCAACAGGAGGGCCTACCACCTACAAGTCCCATTTGGATCCCAAAAAAAAGAGAAAGCACTATAAAGTCTCAATATCAACCTGTCTCAAAACAGTCATAACCTTTGTTTCATCACATCACAGAATAATTCATCACAAAAGTAGTAAGGTGAGTGAAACTGAGGCAGGTTGCATGTTCGTGTCCCACTAGAGATAGGCCTATCTGAATGAAATTAGCAAAATCTGCACAGGGAATATAATTAAAATGGGTCAATGTGGTGCGATGAGCAGCAAGGAACAAGACTGCAACAGGAGAGCAATTAATTCCATCCAACTCTAAAGACCTCATCTCCAGAATGATTTCACGCACACGGATGGGAAACAGACGCAGAGCGACACTGTCATGAAGCATCTTCCAGATTGACACGAACAATGTGTCAGAATAATAAAAACATCTGTTCTGATCGTCAGTTCTAATACTCACTCTGTACTCATAATCGCAACCATTTTCTCCAGCAACCTAAGGACGAAATAATTGCACAAAGTAATTAGCGGAGTATATTGTAAGTAATCTATAGTAAGCGTCAGGCGAGATTCTGGATGAGGTAGCAACCAACCACAATTCAACACCACACATGAAACGCTCTTTAGCAGAGTGCAAGTTAGTTAACCACACCGGAAAAGTAGCTCGTTTAGTTTCACGCCACTCAAAAAGCCTGTCCTCTCTAATCGGTCATGTCATCAGACAACCAGGTCGTGCATCGTCGGTTTCCCTCCACCCACCGACTGAAAGTCCACAAGTGATGGCAGTAAGGACACGTGTAGTTAAGAGAAACAAACTATGATCAGCATATTCCTACTATACATTGAGCATTGGGACCTTGGAGAAAAGAAAATGCTTAGCTAGAATTTCACTTTGAAACAATGGTTAGCAGAGTTCACGTTACCTAAAACCTTTCCAGATTATTGGCAAGCCAAAACATATCCTGAACCTTGTACACATCTCACCTGCTACAAGACCTGGCAGTAACAACCTGCTGGCTGAAATGACTCGAGAAACATCCTGCCAACGAGCTCAATGTCATGATAAAACTAAAATATATGTATTGGCTACTATCAAGAATAAACGAATCTAGTTAGCTAGGCGAGTAAACTACCAGGCCAATAAAATGAACATATGGTGCATTGATAGCCCCAGTCAAGGCCTGCCAGTCATGGTAGTTACCTAGATAACTGGCTGTCTGGCTACATCATACCGGTCTGGATATGGAACAAACACGGAGAGTGGAATGAGAGTGACAGCTGACTAGTGTTTCACGATACGTGTGCCTGGGACAGTGGCCAGACTGACCGGTGAATGTGGATCATTACCTCGTTTGTTTATGGCCCAACAGTTAGTGGGAACCTAGCTAGGCTCAGTAAACTACCTAGCTACTTACTTGTAGTCTCATTCATGTTAACATTACCTTGCTTTTGCCGCAGCTTACTGACCGCAGTGCACCGAAGAAGATGGGCAACAGAGCCATGAACACAAGGCTGCCATATGCCAGTGCTGTTCCCTCCGGTGTCGCCACAAACTTGGCCACTGTCGCGTTGACAGCGTCGGTACCGTTTGAGTCGGTTGCATTGAGTCCGTCCAGAGCGGGAGGTGTAGTTTCGTTAGGTAAGACCGATCCTTGATTAACATCGGCCATGTTTGCAAGTTGTCCACCAACCCAACGGAGTCGTGTACGCTATTTGCCGCCTATCAAGACAGCTTGTTTCTATTAATGTTGGATTCTCCTTTGCTAAGGCCACGTTTCCTAACTCCGGCAATTGACAAGCCTCTTCCTTGTTAGTTCACTTGTCAATATTGTTTCAAACCCGTACTTACTGCCGCCCAGTGGTCTGGATGGTTTGGGTAGACAGATCCTCAAACAAAATGTGGCCTACTTTGTTTTAAAATCAAGTTTTATTCAAATACTGTGTACAATACATGCATTGAACATTTACAGTGACAATGTAAAAACCACATTACATAATAGAATGTTTTAAAAACCTAAATGAATTTGAAATATTGCAACCATTAATTTACAAAATAGATGTTACTAAACGCAGAAGTAGTGGCTTCTGGAATCTGTAGCCTTCCATTCAAGATATTATATATGTCAAATACCTGAAACTACATGTCAGAGCAGAGCAAAACTGGGATCAGCAGTCCAACACCAGAGCAAATCCATAGATAAGAATTGAAAGGAGATTATTCTGTCAATTTGTGTAGTGATAAATGTTGCTGTCTCTAAAATGTCTGCAATCTCATTGGGACCAGTCAAAGACGGACTTCACTGTTTATTAGAGCAGTGGTTCTCAAACCTCTCCTCAGGTACCCCCAGTAGTTCCACGCTAGCAGACCTGATTAAACGTAGCAACTAATCATCAACATCTTGATTAGATGAATCAGGTGAGCAAGTTCAGGGCCACAGCAAAATAGTGAAGCATCTAGGAGTACCCAGGGATAGGTTTGACAACCCCTTGCATGAGTGAACCAGCTGCTCATTGAAGTTTTAGATGTCCATACCATTGAATTAGAATGAATTATACATTTCTATGATCCATACTCTGGAGAAGACCATCAGTCCTCCTCACACCATACTGGTTGAAGGTAAGATGTGCAGGGCGGAGGTGATGACAGAGAGAGCAATTAGCAGGAGAGGCTGAACCGGAGCTTGAAGCTGCCCTGACGATTTAGTCTTCAGCTCCACCTCAATAGGGAAGTGGTCACTCACTTCCAGAACCTGAAATTTGGAGATCAGTTTATTCTGTGTCATGACATCTGACACAGGAAACAGACATAAAACAGGTGACTTCAGCATGTCTGGGATGTTACATCTTCTCCTGGTGCTTTTTTGAAGATGGATAGGAGTTTGAAAGGCTAAATGAAAATGTTTGTAAAGAGGAAAAGGAAGTATTACCCTTTCCTTTGAGAGTTTATACTCATTGGCAATGTTGAAGACCTGAGCTGAATAAGGTTTGATGGCCTTCAGGAAGCGCTCTCCATGTACCACAATCCTAAGAAAAACAAAGTGTCAAATAGAGCTGAAGAGTAATATGTTATTGGATACATCAATACAGATTGTTTATAATCAAAATGCCTTCATTTCAAATTTCCACCCACCTGTCATAGGCACAGCTGGCAGTATCCCCAACAGTGGTGTCCACCTGGTCCCTGATCAACCAGAAAAATCCAGGTATTGAGAAGAGTCGGATGTTCGCCTTGTCCTGCCGGGTCATGTGCCCACAACCAGCATTGAAGGCTCCAAGGAACATCACGGCCTATGGTACAGAGTGGCATTACATTGGTGAGAGGAGTATGTTCCAAAAGTTAGATATTCAGAATCATGTAGCATGACAGATAACAGTAACTGCATTCATCTATGAAAAATAAGAACCAAACAGAAACACCAACAGGCAGCTGTCATGCCTCACCTCAGTATTCCACTTCATTTTGATTTCCTCAAAGACATCGTAGAGCTTGTCAATCTCCTTGATTGCATCAGAGGCCATAGTGTGCAGCGGGATCAGAGCAAAGTCTCCAATCACTGTTCAGAGGAAGATCATTGGAAGTTATCCAAACAGTACACAATGAATTTCAAATTCTCATGAACTTAACTAACCTGTTTCCTTGGCTTGAAATCTAACAACAAAGGGGTCTCTGGAGAACGCAGCCGCATTCCCCTCCTTTCTGTCAACGTACTGGTACTGATCCGTCAACTCTACGGTTTCATTCCTGTGGAGGCAGTTAGTTATAGCACCATTTGTTTAGGCTTAAAGTCAAGCAGGGTGACAACGTTTCACTAGCATGTAGGGCCGAGATCCAAAAGGTTAGGACAGGGGAGGCGGCATATTTAGGATCTCAAATGAATGCAAGTTTACGTCACGAGAGTAGCATTTATAAATGAAAGAGCTGAAATGGATGTAAAAGAAAGCTTCCCTTACCTGTACAGATAGACGTATTGCTCCTGGTCCTGAGGTGTTCGCCCCAGAACTCCACTGGCAACAGATTTATAGTGATAGGCATCATATCTAAGAAGAAATTAACAAAGGGTTGGTCCATAAATTAAGTGAAAAGACTTATCATAAATTATTTTCTTTATAATCAAAATCACAATTTATTTAAAGTGCATTTAACAAAATCCGCAATACACTTTTATAGGAAACAGTCAAGGAATACAAAACAATGTATATATATATATATATATATGCATGACTGAATGGTGCATGAGGAAGATCCCTCAAATTGAAATCCGGACCTCTAAGGCAGTCCCACTGCTTCCCCCCCCCCCCCCCCCCACCAGGGACTGTTTTAGACCTGGGACACCAGGTGGGTGCAATTAGTTATCAGGAAGAACAGAAAACCCATCACGCTCCGGACCTCGTAGGATAAGATTGGAATACACCCGAGGTAGAGTACTTGTTACAGTCAAATAGAATTCGATGGATTCTCTTTCTATGGTAACAGTATCTAGATGCAACTGTACCTGTTGAGTGCTTCCACCAAAGCTTTAGTGGCATTGCCCTGTGTGTCTTTAACCTCCTGAAGGAGACAGATGTCACAGCGAGACACAATCTGTGGACAATCAACCAACCGGATTAGAACAAGAATGTCTAAATCACGGAAAGATACCTGGATTATTATAATAATAAAGTAATTGAGATTGATTTATCCAAAAGTATGGAACTATAGTTAAAATATTTGAGTTTAGATCCTTCCTGGACCAGTCGTCATGAATAGCAACTGTATGATTGTGAAAAGACGAGGCAGAGTCTCACCCTGGTCAGAGTGTGTATCACCCTGAAGTTGGCTGATTTGGCATCGTCGAAGTTCTGGACATTGAAGGCACAGATCTTGAAGCTTGAACATGGCCCAAAAATACCAACGAGAAGGAGGAGGAGAGGAGAGTGGCAAGTCATGACTGAGCTGCTTGCTGTGAATGGAAAAGATGTGAGATTACTGGTTATACATTGTAACTTTTGTTTTTACTACACTGAATACATATACACAGTGCAGTCGGAAAGTATTCAGACTCCTTCCCTTTTTCCACGTTGTTACAGCCTTATTCTAAAATTGACTATATTCATTTTCTTCATTCTACACAAAACATCCCATAATGACAAAGCAAAAACTGGTTTAGACATTTTTGCAAATGTATTAAAAATAACAACTTACATAAGTATTTCAGACCCTTTGCTATGAGACTCATTTGAGTTCAGATGCATCCTGTTTCCATTGATCATCCATGAGATGTTTCTACAACTTGATTGGATTCCAACCTGTGGTAAATTCAATTGATTGGACATGATTTGGAAAGGCACACACCTGTCTATATAAGGTCCCACAGTTGACAGTGCATGTCAGAGCAAAAAACAAGTCATGAAGGTCGAAGGAATTGTCCAGAGCTCCGAGACAGAATTGTGTCGAGGCACAGATCTGGGAAAGGGTACCAAAACATTTCTGCAGCATTGAAGGTCCCCAAGAACACAGTGGCCTCCATCATTCTTAAATGGAAGAAGTTTGGAACCACCAAGACTCTTCTTAGAGCTGGCCGCCCAGACAAACTGAGCAAATCGGGGGAGAAGGGCCTTGGTCAGGGCCATGACCAAGAACCCGATGGTCACTGACAGAGCTCCAGAGTTCCTCTGTGGAGATGGTTGTCCTTCTGGAAGGTTCTCCCATCTCTGCAGCACTCCAAATCAAGCCTTTATAGTGGAGTGGCCAGACGGAAGCCACTCCTCAGTAAAAGGCACATGACAGCCTGCTTGGAGTTTGCCAAAAGGCACCTAAAGACTCTCAGACCATAAGAAACAAGATTCTCGGCGTCACGTCTGGAGGAAACCTGGCACCATCCCTACTGTGAAGCATGGTTATGGCAGCATCATGCTGTGGAGATGTTTTTTCAGTGGCAGGGACTGGGAGACGAGTCAGGATCGAGGGAAAGATGAAGTACAGAGAGATATCCTTGATGAAAACCTGCTCCAGAATGCTCAGGACCTCAGACTGAGGCCAAGGTTCACTTTCCAACAGGACAACAACCCTAAGCACACAGCCAAGACAACACAGGAATGGCTTCGGGACAAGTCTCTGAATGTCCTTGAGTGGCCCAGCCAGAGCCCGGATTTGAACCCGATCTAACATCTCTTGACCTGAAAATAGCTGTGTGGCGACACCCCACATCCAAACAGAGCATGAGAGGATCTGGAGAAAAGAATGAGAGAAACTCCCCAAATACAGGTGTGCCAAGCTTGTAGTGTCCTACCCAAGAAGACTCAATGATGTAATTGCTGCCAAAGGTGTTTCAACAAAGTACTGAGTAAAAGGGTCTGAATACTTTTACATCAGTTTATTTTTGTTAAATTTGATATCTTTTCTAAACCTGTTTTTGCTTAGTCATTATGGGGTAGTGTGTGTAGATTGATGGGGGGGGGGGGGGGGGGGGACGATTGAATCAATTTTAGCACATGGCTGTATCGTAACAAAATGTGTAAAACGTCAAGGGGTTTGAATACTTCCCGAATGCACTGTACATGTGCGCACACACGCATGTGGACTCAGCCATAACTGTTGCTGACCGGTGTACAACATTTAGCACACAGCCATGCAAACTCCATAGACAAACATTGGCAATAGAATGGCCTTCCTGAAAAGCTCAGTGACCGCCAACGTGGCATTTCTGCCCTGCTAGAGCTGCCCCGGTCAACTGTAAGTGATGTTATTGTGAAGTGGAAAAGTCTAGGAGAAACAGCTCAGCAGCGAAGTGATAGGCCACAGAACGAGACCGCCAAGTGCTGAAGCGTGTAGCTCGGAAAAATCTGGCCTCTGTTGCAACACTCACTACGTAGTTGCAAACTGCCTCTGGAAGCAACGTCAGCACAATAACTGTTCGTCGGGAGATTCATGAAATAGGCTTCCATGACAGAGCATCCGCACACAAGCTTAAGATCACCATGCCAAGCGTGAGCTGGAGTGGTGTAAAGCTGCCACCATAGGACTCCGGAAACACATTCTCTGAAGTGATGAATCACTTGTCACCATCTGGCAGATGAATACCAGGAGAACGCTATCTGCCCGAATGCATAATGCCAACTATAACGTTTGGTGGAGGAGGAATAATGGTCTGGGGCTGGTTTTCATGGTTTGGGCTAGGCCCCTTATTTCCAGTGAAGGGAAATTTTCACAAAAACAGCATACAATGACATTCTACACAATTCTGTGCTTCCAACTTTGTGACAACAGTTTGAGGAAGGCCCTTTCCTGTTTCAGCACGACAATGCCCCCGTGCACAAAGCAAGGTCCATACAGAAATGGTTTGTCCAGATCGGTGTAGAAGAACTTGACTGGCCTGCAGAGCCCTGACCTCAACCCCATCGAAACACCTTTGGGATTAGGACTGCGAGCCAGTCCTAATCGCCCAACGTCAGTGCCAGACCTCACTAACGCTCATGGCTGAATGGAAGCAAGTCCCCGCAGCAATGTTTCAACATCTAGTGGAAAGCCTTCCCAGAAGAATGGAGGCTGTTATCACAGCAAAGGGGGAACCAACTCCATATTAATGACCATGATTTTGGAATGAGATGTTCGATGAGCAGGTGTCCATATCGTGTATAAACGCAACAATTTCAAAGATTTTACAGAGTTAGTTCATAAGGAAAATAAGTTCGGGCCTAATCTATGGATTTCACATGACTGGGAATACAGATATGCATTGGTTGGTCAAATTGACACACTTACCAAGAGAACATCCCTGGTCATCCCTAATGCCTCAGTGTTGGAGTGTACCCCTGGCTATTCGTAAATGAAACAAGATAACGGTGTCGTCTGGTTTGCTTAATATAAGGAATTTTAAATGATTTACACTTACTTTTGATACTTAAGTAGCTAATTGCTCAAATATTTACTTTTGATACTTATGTTCAAAACCCAAACACTGACTTATTCAAGTAGTATTTTACTGGGTGACTTTCACTTGTCATTTTCTATTAAGGTATCTTTATACCTTTACTGAAATATTGTAATTGGGTTCATTTTCCCACCACTGGGCCTTGTCAGACGTGATTGTAGTTCTACGGTCGAAGTTGCGAGAGCGCCACTGCCCTTAGTGGCACTCTCTACCGAGCACCGACTGAAGTGACGTGCCCCAGCCCAGACAAAATTGGTTTTGTATTGGATATTCAGTTTGTCAATAGCTGTTGAACCAAGCATGCCAAAACTATGAAGTGTATATTCTGAATCAGGGGTGGATGGAGAAAAATACACTTGTTTAACCTGTTGGGGATAGGGGGCAGTATTAGCACGGCCGGATAAAAAAACGTACCCGATTTAATCTGGTTACTACTCCTGCCCAGTAACTAGAAGATGCATATAATTGTTTGATTTGGATGGTGTCTGAGTATAACAGAACTCATTTGGCAGGCCAAAACCAGAGAAGATTGCAAACAGGAAGTGCTCTCTGACTATTTCTTGGCCTTCTTGATCATCTCTAACCAAAACAGGGGATCTCTGGCATAACGTGACATTTTTTAACGCTCCCATAGGCTCTCAGAAGGCGCCAGAACGATGAATGGTGGCTTTGCAGGCCATGGCTGAAAAACAGTAGCGCATTTGGATAGTGGTCGATCTAAGGACAATGAGACTGAGGCGCGTGCACGAGGCGACACCATGTTTTTATCTTTGAACTAAAACAGGGTTTCCCGGTCGGAATATTATCGCTTTTTTACGAGAAAAATCGCATAAAAATTGATTTTAAACAGCGTTTGACATGCTTCGAAGTACGGTAATGGAATATTTAGACATTCTTGTCACGAAACGCGTCGGGCGTGTCACCCTTCTTTACCCTTCGGATAGTGTCTTGAACGCACGAACAAAACGCTGCCATTTGGATATAACTATGGATTATTTTGAACCAAACCAACATTTGTTATTGAAGTAGAAGTCCTGGGAGTGCATTCTGATGAAGAACAGCAAAGGTAATCCAATTTTCCTTATAGTAAATCTTAGTTTGGTGAGTGACACACTTGGTGGGTGTCAAAATAGCTAGCCTGTGATGCCGGGCTATCTACTCAGAATATTGCAAAATGTGCCATCACCGAAAAGCCATTTTAAAATAGCGATTGCATAAAGGAGTTCTGTATCTATAATTCTTAAAATAATTGTTATGTTTTTTGTGAACGTTTATCGTGAGTAATTTAGTAAATTCACCGGAAGTGTTCGGTGGGAATGCTAGTCACATGCTAGTCACATGCTAATGTAAAAAGCTGGTTTTTGATATAAATATGAACTTGATTGAACAAAACATGCATGTATTGTGTAACATAATGTCCTAGGCGTGTCATCTGATGAAGATCAAAGGTTAGTGCTGCATTTAGCTGTGGTTTTGGTTTTTGTGACATTATATGCTAGCTTGAAAAATGGGTGTCTGATTATTTCTGGCTGGGTACTCTGCTGACATAATCTAATGTTTTGCTTTCGTTGTAAAGCCTTTTTGAAATCGGACAGTGTGGTTAGATTAACGAGAGTCTTGTCTTTAAAATGGTGTAAAATAGTCATATGTTTGAAAAATGTAAGTAATAGCATTTCTAAGGTATTTGAAAATCGCGCCACGGGATTCCACTGGCTCTTGCGTCCCACCTAGCCCATAGAGGTTAAACATAAGATTTCAGTAGCTCTTACACAAAGCGTTCCATGACTATGAAAATTATGTATTTTGAATCAGTCTGATGGACAAATCCACAGCTTCTTTTTATCATTTTTTGTATAAAATACAGTTCTATTTTCAACAGCTCTAACACCAGGGTTTCCCCAAACTCGGTCCTTGGGACCCCAAGGGGTGCACATTTTAGTTTTGCCCTAGCACTACACAGCTGATTCAGAAACAATTCATCATCAAGCTTTTACAATACGAATCAGCTGTGTAATGTTAAGGCCAAAACGTGCACCCTTTGGGGTCCTGAGGACAGAGTTTGGGAAATTATGCCTTACACAAAGCATGCCATGACTATGAAAATTATATATTCTGAATCAGGGGAGGAGGGACAAAAATAAATGTTCATAGCAAGAGCTATTGAAGATTAAAAGCCCTCCCCCAAAAATAAAAATCTAAATCGGTCATGGAAGCGTGAAGAACTATTGACCAACAGTCATGTCATGATTGGTTCAATAGCTATTGACAAGAGAAACTCAAATATCCAATATAAAACAAATTTTACCTTGGTACCCCTCCAAGACCTAGTTTCCCATAGCAATGGCATTTAGGCTTACTAATTCTAACTTCGACTAATTTCAGTTTGACAAAACAATGCCAAACGTCCTGCACGGTGTTGGGCTGTAAGCACAACCCCCACCTGTGGACGTCGGGCCCTCATACCACCCTCATGGAGACTGTTTCTGACCGTTTGAGCAGACACATGCACATTTGTGGCCTGCTGGAGGTCATTTTGCAGGGCTCTGGCAGTGCTCCTCCTGCTCCTCCTTGCACAAAGGCGGAGGTAGCGGTCCTGCTGCTGGGTTGTTGCCCTCCTACGGCCTCCTCCACGTCTCCTGATGTACTGGCCTGTCTCCAGGTAGCGCCTCCATGCTCTGGACACTACGCTGACAGACACAGCAAACCTTCTTGCCACAGCTCACATTGATGTGCCATCCTGGATGAGCTGCACTACCTGAGCCACTTGTGTGGGTTGTAGACTCCGTCTCATGCTACCACTAGAGTGAAAGCACCGCCAGCATTCAAAAGTGACCAAAACATCAGCCAGGAAGCATAGGAACTGAGAAGTGGTCTGTGGTCCCCACCTGCAGAACCACTACTTTATTGGGGGTGTCTTGCTAATTGCCTATAATTTCCACCTGTTGTCTATTCCATTTGCACAACAGCATGTGAAATGTATTGTCAATCAGTGTTGCTTCCTAAGTGGACAGTTTGATTTCACAGAAGTGTGATTGACTTGGAGTTACATTGTGTTGTTTAAGTGTTCCCTTTATTTTTTTGAGCAGTGTATAAAGCAAACCAGACAGCCAGGGGCAAGCTCCAACCCTCAGACATAATTTAGAAATGCAGCATGTGTTTAGTGAGTCCACCAGATAAGAGGCAGTAGGGATGACCAGGGATGTTTGCTTGATAAGTGAATTAGACCATTTCCCTGTCCTGCTAAGCATTCAAAATGTAAAAGTACTTTTAGGTGTCAGGGAAAATGTACATACTTTTCTTCAGGAATGTAGTGAAGTAAAAGTATAAAGTTGTCAAATAAGTAGAAGTAAAGTACAAATACCAAAAAAAGTAGTACTTTCAAATATTTTTACCTAAGTACTTCACATCTGTGTGTTTGTGCAAGTAAAAAAAAGCATGTTGACTCACCCTACTTGTAGAGAAACGCCAATGTCATCCTCTTTCATGTTGATGAAACGGTCTATCACTGTCATACGCTTCTTTTTGTTGTCCTAGGCTACCTGGCTAAAATGCTTGCTCGTTAGCCTAACTTCCATTCATGGGCAACGTTAGCTAGTTAACATTAGCCTTCTACATCTAGCTACATGTTGAACTTCCATCCTCTCAGGCCAGGGACACAACAAACAAGGTATGAATTAATGGTTGGATCAGAATCGCCGTTATAATCATTGGCCAGTACAGAGAATTAAGTAAAACCACAGATTTTGCTTAATTCTAGCTAGATAGCGAGCTAGCCAACGGAGGACAACAACTAGATGCAACAATTAAAGTTGTTCATGTCAATGACATATGCTCAATGCGATTTGCTAGGATAGACATCAAATCCAAGCTGGCTTCCTTTGATTTTTTTTGGTGTGTCAGGACAATGCAGAGTTGAGCTTACTCAGTTTAGCTCAAAGCTGATTAGCTAATTTATACTTTTTTTGTCAAATGCTCGCTGGCTTCCCTTGCATTCAATGCTACGGGGGGCAACAACGTCATGCTCTTTTGGACCACACAGCATCAGATATGGCCTACACAGAGAGACAGGGGCACTGTTTCTCTCACTGGGATGTTTTCTCCTGTGAGATAGTCAGCATATAGTGAATTGAAGGAAAATTATACATAAAATATATGGGGGGGGGGGGGGGGGTCTGGCTTTCCCTTGGCCTCCATGAATATACTCCACTGCTCCTAGAAAGATATTGCCTATGGCTGCACATATTTGGCACATCATTGCACAAGTTAGGCTACACATGTAATATTTTGAGAAATTACAGACAGTAGGATACAAGTATCAAAATAGAACTCAATTGATTTAACATTAAAATGTATTTCAATATGATAGTCCTATAGACTACTGTAGACTCTTAACCCACCTGTTGTGTTAATTTCATGTTAACTAATTCTGTGTTCCCGGTCCAAAATGACCACCCTATTATAGCTGATTATAAATCCATAATAATACATATTAATCCCCTAATGTTGTGTGAGATCTTTTTAATCAACTTAAGTTATTGTGAACATTACACGTTTTAAACTTCTATTTGCTATTTATGGCCTGTAGACCTCACTGACCTGAGCTCATACAACTCATTTGAGTAAAAAAAAAAAAAAAAGAAAAAAAGCATAATGTATTATTTTTACTATAAACAAATACTCAGATGACAGTGCTAATTATCACAGACTACTTTGTGTCAAAGTTTAACAAGGACTCTCCTCCTCACCAGTGTCATGATCAAAGATATGATCAAGAGCCTCGCATACAGTTCATCGTTTGGTCATTGTCGTGCCACAGAATGAATTGTGAGCAAGGCCTCAAAAAAATATATATACCAGAGCTGTGAGAAAAGTTCTATATATTATTGAAACAATGTTACTATTGTTTGTGAGAATGACAACAGATGTGGTTTCCGTGGGGTTTTCCATGGAAACCAAGAAGGGGAGTAAGGTGTGTGCTCAAACACATGCCTCTGGGAGAGGAAGAATGGGCATGTGCCTGAACTCAATTTTATACACCAATTGTAGTCTCACCCATTAATTTCTAATGACCGATCATTTTTGACCGGGAACACCAAGGGTGTACAAAGGTTAAATAAAACACCCAAAATGTAATGAAAATCATCAAAATGTATTTTGTATGTTCAGATGCCCTGTGTGGACAAAGTCATGAAATCGTATGACAATCAGATTAAATGAACGACATTTTTCAGAGAGAACTTGTAAATCGGTCCAATTCGACCGGAACACAGCAGGAGGGTTAATGCAGTCACTTCGGTTTTAAATGTTTAGCATATTCTGACGCGGGAGGGTAAAAAACTATCTGACGCACTTCGCTGTTGTAGGAGTCGTCTGAGACAGGCGTTTAAAGATGCTCCTACGAAAGATCTAACGTGTGTGTGTGTGTGGTTAAAGTTAGATATAAGTCTGAGAATTCAACATCTGTCTATAAAACATTCACACCAGCGGAAAAGTGATTAGATACAGAGACTCAAAAGAAGCAGACAAAACTCGGCGGCAGGAAGAGCGTTGGGCCTGTAACCGAAAGGTTGCTGGATCGAATCCCCGAGCTGACAAGGTAAAAACATGTCGTTCTGCCCTGAACAAGGCAGTTAACCCACTGTTCCCTGGTAAGCCGTCATTGTAAGTAAGAATTTGATCTTAACCGACTTGCGTATGATAGTTTGTAGGAAACAACAAAAGTATTGAAGCAGAATTACATTTAGAAGCTTTTGGTGAGCAAGGTGAAGATACAATATTTGAACAGAAACAGTGAATATCATTAGTCTACCTTGTTTGAAGAGAATTTGGTTGAATTCCAGGTCCACGGGTGTTGAATTAAACTAATCTTTAAACACCTTGACAAAAGTCCCGTCCTGCTGCCGCTGGGTGTAGGTCAGGTATCAGTTTTCACCACACCTTTAACACATCTTCCTGTCAGCTGATGTCCCGATCCGCTTCCTTTTTTTGTTCTTGTAAACTGGAATCTACCAGTACACCGGCTGACCAGTAGGAGTAAAATGCTTTTTACATTTAAAAAATATATTTATATATATATATATATATATATTAGGAGCAGCAGAGAGCTGAGTGACTGTTACTATGACTGTGCTGCCGATTATAGGTTACACGGTCTGACTAAATGCACTGCAAAAATATGGAAAGTTTAACACTCAAACCAGAATGTTGAATACAATTATATTTGAACGTACTCAACCGGTTGGTCCTTATGTGCATCGAAATTATAGAAAATATATCTGAAGGAAAGTATTATTTTGCTGAATTTTTTGAGCGCCGGTGGGTGTATGGTTTTGTCAACTATTTTCATTCTCCTGATGTATTCGCATGTGATGGACACGATGTAAACAATCGCCTAATGTAAGAGGAGATATCCGGGAAAAAAATGCTCGCTTGCAATTTGACTGCACATTCGCCCGCTAATATATAATGGCTAATCTGTGGTTCGGTTGGCAATTGTTTATATATTGTGCAAGTGTTTAGTTTGCATGCATCAGTAGATTGAAAATACAAACCGACAGAACCATATGCACACCAGCGTTCTAAAAGTCTGGTTAATAACACTTTCCTGTGGATATTGTGTCTCTAATTTCCACCCACATAAGGATGAAATCAGTGGACAACAGGTCAAATTCAAATTACGTTTATTCAACATTCTGTCTTGTAAAGGAACTGTTTGGAATTTGATATTATACACTAATTGTTATACACTAATTTGTTAGAGAAGAGCGAGGAAGGAGACTTCCCCAGGAGGGAAAAAGTGTGAGCAAACTACACAGATCTGAGTCAGTCATGGCCACTTCTCAAATATCTTTAAATCAAAAATATAAACATGTAATTCTTACGTGACAGCTTTACAAATTCTCAAATAATACTTTTTACATAAACACATATTTTCATGTGGGCGATCAATTAATTTGGGACTTTTTGCCTAACTTACAATAAACACCAATAAAACATATTTGGGAAGTGGCTATGACACCAATCCACCAGACTGTCTAGTAAATCTCCAATACTATTAAATTGTTCTATTGAGAAAATTATCATTTTTCTCCTCAGTGGAAAGCAATCTGAAAATGTAAGAGTCTTATCAGTGCTTTGTAGAAGGCACACATCTGTAGAATAAACATATTTCAAGCAGTTAATGAATCAATATTTATCAAGCATCTCACCCAAACATTCAACTGTCTGTAATGTTATGTTTGCAAGTGTGATTATGGTACAGCGGATGCGTCTGCCTCTCTGCACGTTCCTCTGCCCAGGCATTGCTGACACAGGAGGAAAGCTTGGCATGGGCCCTCAAATCCTGAAAAGGTTCTACAACTGTACCATTGTAAGCATATTGACTGGCTGCATCACTGCTTGGTATGGCAATAGCACCGCCCTCGATCGCACAGAGGGTTGTACGGACAACCCAGTACACCACTGGGGCTGAGCCCCCCGCCATCCAGGACCTCTATATCAGGTGGTGTGAAAAATTGTCAGACCCCAACCACCCAAGCCATAGACTATTTTCTCTGCTGCCGCACAGCAAGAGGTACCGGTGCATCAAGTCTGACACCAGCAGGCTCCTGAACAGCATCTATTCCCAAGCAATATGATAAATAGCTAACAAAGTAGTTACCTTGTATCTTTATTTACCTTTTATTTCAATATTTGCCTCTATGCACACTCACAGGGCCTTACACACTCACACTGTCACTCCAACACACACACACACACACACAAACACTCCATCATCTGCTCACTCACACATAATATGCACATACATTTATACTGACTCAACACACCCACTCACATGCAAGCTGCTGCTACTCTGTTTATCTTATATGCTGTTGCCTAGTCCCCTTACCCCTATACATATATACCTCCATCACTTAACATGTAAATATGGTATTGGAAATTACTTTTAAAATATTTCCTGTATATAGTATGCTTACTTACTTTGTGTATTTCTTGTTCCTCGTGTTTTTTTCCAGTGATTATTGAATTGTTGCATTTTGAGTTTGCAAGAAAGGCATTTCACTGTACTTGTGCATGTGACATGAAATTAAACATTCCTGATCTTACAATGCATGGAAAGTTATTTTATGTATTACCTAACCATGCATGTCATATGTTCTAGCAATCAGATGATGATGTGGCACGCCACCATTGGTTGATGCATGCAACGTCTGAGCAGGTGATGCGACCTCTGATAGATCATCAAGTAGAACATCTTTGGATCCACTCTGATTGATTGAATTTATTTGACAATTTGTAAAATCCATACCTAGCTGGGCGCTCCAGCTGGTGATGCCTCCACATTCAATATTCAATTTTAAGAAAATCAACAAGGATTACACAATAAATCTTAACAGCTTATTTCAGGTTTTCTCTGTATACATCAATGATGTCGCTCTTGCTACTGGTCCACCTCTACGCAGACGACACCATTCTGTATACATCTGGCCCTTCTTTGGACACTGTGCTAACAAACCTCCAGACGAGCTTCAATGCCATACAACACTCCTTCCATGGCCTCCAACTGCTTTTAAATGCTAGTAATACTAAATGCATGTTCTTCAACCGATTGTTGCCCGCACCCGCCCGACTAGCATCACTACTCTGGACGGTTCTGACTTAGAATATGTGGACAACTACAAATACCTAGGTGTCTAGTTACACTGTAAACTCTCCTTCCAGACTCACATTAAGCATCTCCAATCCATCTAGAATCGGCTTCCTATTTTGCAACAAAGCCTTCTTCACTCATGCCGCCAAACATACCCTCGTAAAACTGACTATCCTTCCGATCCTTGACTTCAGCGATGTCATTTACAAAATAGCCCCCAACACTCTACTCTGCAAACTGGATATCACATTGCCATCCGTTTTATCACCAAAGCCTCATACACTACCCACCCCTGCGGCCTGTATGCTCTCGTTGGCTGGCCCTCACTACATATCCGTCGCCAAACCCACTGGCTCCAGGTCATCTATAAGTCTTTGCTAGGTAAAGCCCTGCCTTATCTCAGCTCACTGGTCACCATAGCAACATCCACCTGTAGCACGCGCTCCAGCAGGTTAATTTCACTGGTCACGCCTAAAGCCAACACTTCCTTTGGCCGCCTTTCCTTCCAGTTCTCTGCTGCCAATGACTGGAACAAATTGCAAAAATCTCTGAAGCTGGAGGCAAATATATCCCTCTTTAACTTTAAGCATCAGCTGTCTGAGCAGCTTACTGATCACTGTACCTGTAAATAGCCCACCTGACTACCTCATCCCCATATTGTTATTTATCTTTTGCACCCCAGTATCTCTACTTGCACATCCTCATCTGCACATCTATCCCTCCAGTATTAATTCTAAATTGTAATTATTTTCGACCTCTAGGGCCTATTTATTGCCTACCTCCTTACTGTTCTACATTTGCACACACTTTACATAGATTTTTCACATTTTCTTTTCTTTTGTGTTATTGACTGTTTGTTTATGTGTAACTCTGTGTTGTTGTTTTTGTCGCACTGCTTTGCTTTATCTTGGCCAGGTCGCAGTTGTAAATGAGAACTTGTTCTCAACTGGCCTACCTGCTTAATAAATAAAGGTGAAATATTATTTTTTTTAAATAAAATTTGTTTTGAAGAGGGAAAGGGGGTGATGAAGCTTCGCTCCAGACCCGAGCATTCCGAGTCTTTGCGGTGATATTCTCATTTGGCTCTTAGTTGAAAATGCTTAAAAATCAATCTAGAACCATGAAAAAAATTATGCAAATAACCAATGTAAAGCCCGAAAGATTCGTGAAATGCACGTTCAAACATTTTTTTTACCTGGCCAAATTATGAGATGGTCTGCCATAAAAAAACGTTTTTACATACACTGAAAAAATCAACATGTAACAGATTGACGCGGTCTCTGCGCTATTTATTCTTTCTGCAGTGAGGATTCATCCACTTTAGATAATGTTAAGTCGTGTCAATTCGAATCTGGTATCGGAACAAAATAGTCAGCACATAGTAACTTCTGATTTCTTTGTACTTTAATTAATGCAAACACTTGAAGGGTAAATAGGTGGTTCGTATATACGGGGTCGCTGTGTCACCACGCAGGGAAAAACAGAGAACTGAGTTACACATCCTTTGCTTTTCATGAAATACTCTGACAGAGATAGTTCCCGCTCACTGCTGGCCTGTCAGAGGGAGGATGAGCGTGGTTTAAACTTACTCATCCTATCGTTGGCGTGCAGGTTGGTACCAACCTCGAGACGCCTCCTGTTACCGGGCGTAGTTATTATCTTTGGCAGTCGATTTATCTTGTGACGGTACAATGCACAGTTCTCACAAAACCCCGACACCCCTCCGTATATACATTTCACCCATATCCTACAGTTATCATTTAACAAGCTATTCCATATCCCTGATTTACAGCATCTGCATTCTTTCCATATGACTCAACATCCCATGAGCCCCTTCCTCTCACACAGCAGTATGCTCTTATCATATAGAGTATAAACTTAATAGTATAGCATAGCTTCTTTGTTATATTATATAGGTTATGCAAACAAATAGTTGGTCAAACCCTAACAATCATTATTTTGTAACTTATCTGTTTTGAGCTCAAAGCAGTAGTGGCAGCATAATTACTTTCGAGGAGAGGAGAAACTCAATTATGATCGTATTAAAGCCCATTGTGTACAGTACGTTGCCCATGCGTCATCAATGGGCCGCACGGTGAGCTCTCCTTCAGAGAGTGAATTTGAGTCAATTGGACGCTAGCTCAAAAACCCAACATTAGCCTGAATTTTGTCAACACGAAGTACAACATTACATATAGGTATTAGATAATTAACTTGTTCTCATTACTATCATATAGCTTTGGAATCGTGACATTACATACTTTAGAGGGAAATAATAAGGTGTCTCGATGTATACCGTGATTTTAAAAAGGTATTGTGTGGTGATTAGCTTAGCAACTGCGTGACGCCGCATGACAAGCCCTTAACCAACAATGCAGTTAAGAAAAAGAGTTAAGAAAATATTTACGAATTAAACTAAAGTAAAAAAATGGAGTAACAATAAAATAACAATAACAAGGCTATATACAGGGGATACCGGTACCAAGTCAATGTGCGGAGGTACAGGTTAGTCAAGGTCATTTAGGTAATATGTACATGTAGGGTAGAGGTAAAGGGACTATGCCAACAGTACGGGTAGGGGCAATGCCAATAGACCGGGTACCCATTTGATTAGCTGTTCAGCAGTCTTATGGCTTGGGGGTAAGAAGCTGTTAAGAAGCCTTTTGGACTTAGACTTGGTGCTCCGGTACCGCTTGCATTGTGGTAGCAGAGAGAATAGTCTATGACTAGGGTGGCTAGATTCTTTGGCATTTTTTTTCTATACACTGCCTGGTATAGAGTTCTTGGATGGCAGGAAGCTTGGCCCTCTGTAGCGCCTTGCGGTCGGAGGCTGAGCAGTTGCCATACCAGGCGGTGATGCAACCAGTCAGGATGCTCTCAATGGTCCAGCTGTATAACTTTTTGAGGATCTGAGTGCCCATGTCAAATCTCTTCAGTCTCCTGTGGGGGAAAAAGCATTGTCGTACCCGCTTCACAACTGTCTTGGTGTGTTTGGACGATGATAGTTTTTTGGTGATGTCGACACCAAGGAAATTGAAGCTCTCAACCTGCTCAACTACTGCCCCATCGATAAGAATGGGGGCGTGCTCGGCCCTCCATTTCCTGTACTATACGATAATCTCCTTTGTCTTCATCACGTTGAGGGAGAGGTTGTTGTCCTAGCACCACACTGCCATGTCTCTGACCTCCTCCCTATAGTCTGTCTCATCATTTTATGTGATCAGGCCTACCACCTTTGTGTCGTCAGCAAACTTAATGATGGTGTTGGAATTGTACTTGGCCACGCAGTCATGGGTGAACAGGGAGTACAGGAGGGGACTAAGCATGCACCCCTGAGGGGCCCCCGTGTTGAGGATCAGCGTGGCAGATGTGTTGTTGCCTACCCTTACCACCTGGGGGCGGCCTGTCAGGAAGTCCAGGATCCAGTTGCAGAGGGAGGTGTTTAGTCCCAGGGTCCTTAGCTTAGGAATGAGCTTTGAGGGCACTATGGTGTTGAACCGTGAGCTGTAGTCAATGAACAGCATTCTCACGTAGGTGTTCCTTTTGTACAGGTGGGAAAGGGCAGTGTGGAGTGCAACACACCAGCATTGCTTCTACACCTGCATTGCTTGCTGTTTGGGGTTTTAGGCTGGGTTTCTGTACAGCACTTTGAGATATCAGCTGATGTAAGAAGGGCTATATAAATACATTTGATTTGATTTGAACATAGATTGCGTCATTTGTGGATCTGTTGGGGCGGTATGCGAATTGGAGTGGGTCTAGGGTTTCTGGGATGATGGTGTTAAGCCATGACCAGCCTTTCAAAGCACTTCATGGCTACAGACGTGAGTGATACGGGTCGGTAGTCATTTAGACAGGTTACCTTAGGGTTCTTGGGCACAGGGACTATGGTGGTCTGCTTGTAACATGTAGGTATTACAGACTCAGTCAGGGAGAGGTTGAAAATGTCAATGAAGACACTTGCCAGCTGGTCAGCGCATGCTTGGAGTTCGCGTCCTGGTAATCCGTCTGGCCCTGCGGCCTTGTGAATGTTGACCTGTTTAAAGGTCTTACTCACATCGGCTACGGAGAGCGTGATCACACAGTCGTCCAGAACAGCTGGTGCTCTCATGCATGCTGCAGTGTTTATTGCCTCGAAGCGAGCATAGATGTCATTTAGCTCACCTGGTAGGCTCGTGTCACTGGGCAGCTCACAGCTGGGTGTCCTTTTGTAGTACGTAATAGTTTGCAAGACCTGCCACATCCAACGAGCGTCGGAGCCGGTGTAGTACGATTCAGTCTTAGTCCTGTGTTGATGCTTTGCCTGTTTGATGGTCCATCAGAGGGCTTAGCGGGATTTCTTATAAGCGTCTGGGTCAGAGTCCCGCTCTTAGCTCAGTGCGGATGTTGCCTGTAATCCATGGCTTCTGGTTGGGGAATGTACGTACGGTCACCGTGGGGACGACATCATCAATGCACTTATTGATGAAGCTGGTGACTAAGGTGGTATACTCCTCAATGCCATCTGATAAATCCCAGAACATATTCTAGTCTGTGCTAGCAAAACAGTCCTGTAGCTTAGCATCTGCGTCATCTGACCTCTTCCATATTGAGCGAGTCACTGGTACTTCCTGCTTTAGTTTTGGCTTGTAAGCAGAAATTAGGAGGATATAATTATGGTCAGATTTGCCAAATGGAGGGCGAGGGAGAAATGTATAAGCATCTCTGTGTGTGGAGCAAGTTGTTTTTCCTCTGGTTCCACATGTGACATGGCACATTGGCCAACAGGACGGATGGTAGTGGTGGTTTACTCACTCGCCGACGAATTCTCACAAGGCACCCCGACCTCCACCCCATGTATTTCCGTATTTTCTTCACGCAAATTACGGTATTTGGGCCTGATCTCGGGAAAGCAGTATATCCTTCGTGTCAGACTCATTAAAGAAACATTTTTCCTCCAATTCGAGGTGAGTAATCGCTGTTATGATGTCAAGTTGATGGGCATGTTGCAGCAGTATGTAGGAGGGAGAGTCCTAGATGTGAAAAGTGTGCAGGAGGGCATGAGACGAAGGAGTGTGTAGTTTCAGTGGATAAAGTTGTGGAGGTGCCCATAGGGCTGAAGATCAGAGGTGTCCGTTGACAGAAAGTCAGGTTGAGGTTGCTATGGTCAGAGTTGTACAGAAAGTGTCGAGCAGTGAAGAGAGTGGGAGAGGAAGATCGGACCCAGAGGATTCCTGTGAGTAGGCTTAGACTAATAGAGAGTGATGGGAAGAATATGTGCTTTCAGTAAGGTAGGTTTATTGGCATTCATAGCTATGGTTGTCAATTGTACTGCGGAAATGGATCAAAAGTCACAGAAAATAGAGGTTGTGGTGGCAGCGGCAGAGAAATACTTCGGATTGCGAGGTTTTACTGCAGAACAGCTGCAGGGGGTGTTGAGTGGCAGTGTTCTGTCCTCGCAGACCGTTGGTCTGGAGCAGAGGTGTAAAGTACCGAAGTGAAAACACTTGAAAGCACTACTTAAGTCATTTATTGGGGGATATCCGTACTTTACTTTTACTTCACTACATTTCTAAAAAAAATAATGTACTTTTTACTCCATACATTTTGCTTGACACACAAAAGTACTTCTTACATTTTGACAGGAAAATTGTCAAATTTACACACTTATCAAGAGAACATCCCTGGTCATCCCTACTACCGCTGATCTGGCGGACTCACTAAACACAAATGCTTTGTTTGTAAGTTATGTCTGAGTGTTGGAGTGTCGATCCGTCAATACATTTTTATTTTTAAACGGTGTCGTCTGGTTTGCTTAATATAAGGAATTTGAAATGGTTTATACTTTTACTTTTGATACTTAACTCTTGTGTGGTGTTCAGGTCTGTGGGACCCATTTTCAATCTTTACTAAAATAAAAATGGTTTTGTGAAGAATATGTAAAAAAAAAACATTTTCAGTGAGTGCACACTGTGCATCCCTCTACTGTATACATCTATATTACATATGTGGTGTTTGGGTACACTGGACCTGAGGCTAGGAAAAGTGTGTGTGTGTGTGTGTGTGTGTGTGTGTAGGTGAAAACAAGTAAAAATGAAACAAAGGTTAGCTTTGTTCCTTCATCCTGTCTTCCTCCTCCCTGGGCCTGCTGTTTCAACATATCACCAATAACCTGTCTGTCTCCCTGCCTGTCTGCCTGTCTCTCTCTTTTCTCGCACTCTTTACCCTTTGTAGTGTGTGTGAAACTACACAATGTCTTGCGAGAACCTACACAATGTTATTACAATACATTAAAAAAAAATGTTGATCCATTCTATGTGATTATTTAGGTATTTAGTAAATAAATAATTAAACCAAATTTTGTATTGCTGATTCAACTTGTTAGCCAGGGTTCGTGAAGATAACCAAGAATTTACAACTTTCAGATGAGACTAAACAAGGTGACGATTAAATATTGACTGCTATTGATGTAAAAGATTACTAGGTCTTTAAGAGTTTATTCAGAAGATAAAAGCTCTATAAACATTCTTTTGTGGTGCCCCGACTTTCTAGTTAATTACATTCACCTGATTAGCTTAATCAGGTAATATTAATTACAGAGAAAGAATTTTATAGGATAGCATGTCATATCACTTAATCCGGCATAGCCAAAGACACGACACAAGCTAGCTGCAGTCAGGTCAGTGTGGGACAAGTAGGTGGACCGCCTCCCATGTTTTACAACGCTGGGCCCAACGTTACTGTTGATGAGCAGCTTATGCCATTTAGGGGCCTCTGCCCCTTCAGGTAGTACATACCGTCTAAATCTGCAAAATATGGAATGAAGATCTGGGCTGCCTGTGATGCTGCTTCATCATATGCGTGGAACTTGCAAGTGTATACGGAGAAGCCAGATAGAGGAGGCTCTGAGAAGAACCAAGGGATGTGGGTTGTCCTGGACGTGACAAAGGGACTTCATGGCCACAACATCACATGCGATAACGTTTTTACTTCGCACAAGCTGGGACAGGAGCTCCTCAAGAGGAAGCTGACGATGTTAGCTGTTGAATACACAGAACAGGCCTATCAATTCCTCTAAGTTTGTGTTCACGGCCGACACGTCCCTAGTGTCCTACGTGCCAAAGAAAGGCAAAAATGTGGTACTCATGAGTGTGCTGCATAGGGATGGGAGAATCTGTGGCCAGGAACAGCAAAAAACTAAATCATAATGGATTATAATGCCAAAAAAGGAGGGGTGGACAATTTAGACAAGATGGTGACTGGCTACAGCTGCAAAAGAAGAGACCTATGCTGGCCACCTGTGATATTCTTCAAAATCTTGGACATCTCAGCATACAACGCGTTTGTCATCTGGATGGCGTTGAACCCAGATTGGAACAGAGGGAAGCTCCAGAGGAGACAGCTCTTTCTCGAGGAGCTGGGCAAGGCATTGGTAAGACCTCAAATCCAGAGGAGGCAACATATCCCAAGGACCCCAGCTTCTGCAGCCATCGTGAGGAGGATTCAGGAGGAGGATGCTGGTGCCCCATCCGCCCGACCCACAGAACCAACAACTCCAATAGTAAGTGTGAGTGATGTTCTTGTGTGTGTGTGTGACTCTCCTACCTCGGCCTGCTGTAACTATGTGAGTGAGTGAGTGAGTGAGTGAGTGAGTGAGTGAGTGAGTGAGTGAGTGAGTGAGTGAGTGAGATGTTAGTAAAACTCCTGAACTAAGTGTTTTCATCATTCTGGACTGCAGTCGGTAGCAACAAGAAGAAACGTTGCGATGTGTGTGGACCCAAGAAGGACAGGAAGACACAGTACACATGCATCAAGTGAAAGAAATACATTTGCAACACACACAGTAAAACTCTGTCCCTCATGTGGTGTGTAGAACGGCCTTAATTTGTGTTCAATGGGGCTCATTTATCATTTCCATAAAATACTGTATGTAAAGTTTGTTCTTCCAATTTGTTCAGTTCAAAGCAATAAACATCAATAGCAATGAAAACCTTGTTTAATTTATATTTGTTCAAGATAAGCATGATTTATTCCACCCACTTCTTGATTATTTTTGTTGACAAAAATCACATTTTATATAAAAAAAGAATCATACTTATTGATAAATGTGATCTAGCAGAGGTAAATGGTAAATATTAACCACGCATGCTGTCTATATTGCTTGTAATTGATATGTCAACATCTAAGTATTAAGTATTTTTATGTAAATTGTTATGGCTGTATGTTTTAAAAACCCAATAATGTTGTGGGTCCATCAGACCCGCGAACATTGGGTGAATAACAAAAACATGAACACCACACAAGGGTTAAGTACATTTTAGCAATCCCATTTACTTTTGATACTTAAGTATATTTAAAACCAAATACTTTTAGATTTTTACTCAAGTAGTTAATACTGGTGACTTTTACTTGAGTCATGTTCTATTACGGTATCTTTACTTTTACTCAAGTATGACAATTGAGTTTGACTCTACCACACCTGCTGTTTTGACCTCTGAATGCTCAGCTATGAAAAGCCAACTGACATTTACTCTCAAAGTGGTGACCTGTTGCACCCTCTACAACCACTGTGATTATTATTTGGCCCTGCTGGTCATCTATGAACGTTTGAACATCTTGAAGAACAATCTGGCCTTAAATGGCCATGTACTCTTATACTCTCCACCAGGCACAGCCTGAAGAGGACTGGCCACCCCTCAGACCCTGGTTCCTCTCTAGGTTTCTTCCTAAGGAGTTTTTCTTTGACACCGTGCTTCTACATCTGCATTGCTTGCTTTTTGTGGTTTTAGGCTGGGCTTCTGTATAGCACTTTGTGTCATCTGCTGATTTAGGGCTCCTGAGTGGCGCAGCGATCTAAAGCACTGCATCTCAGTGCTAGAGGCATCACTACAGACACCCTGGTTTGAATCCAGGCTGTATCACAACCGGACCCTCCCATAGGGCGGCACACAATTGGCCCAGTGTCGTCCGGGTTTGCCTGGTGTAGGCCGTCATTGTAAATGAGAATTTGTTCTTAACTGACTTGCCTAGTTAAATAGAAAAAAAATAATGAAATGTAAAAAGGGCTTTATAAATAAATGTGATTGATAGGGTAAATAGTGGAATGGGGTGGTGTTTTATTTTATTATTATAAAACGTTTTGTTTTATTATATATATATATATATATATATTTAGAGAGGTTTAATAGTTGGCAGGGTAGTTTTTACTTTTCCCCAATTTTGTAGCACCATATCACAATTCAAATAAATGTAGGTAGGTCGTGAATGGCCTCACACTTCAGTAGGTGGCGGTGAATCTACCTTCAATTGGATGCGATCCGCCAACACAATCTCGAAGAAGAAGAGATTCCGGGCTGTATCCAGCGGTAAAGAGGTCGGACAGACTGTCCTAAATAAGTTTGGGGGAAGAGACCGAAGCGGCGTAATGCTGATGAAATAAGGCTGGGTGCTTTACGGATCAATCATAACAGTGAGTAAGAGTTACAACTCCATTAGCTATAGCTACTTTTTTAGCTCGACCGCTAGGTTTAGCTAGCTAAATAAATTCAAGTAACTAAGTAATTAGCTAGCTAAATTGTTTTTCCTAGCTACAGTAGCATGCTGACTCGTTGCTATAGCTACGTTAACAAGTTAATTAGGTAAATAAGCCGATTTGACTTGCTAACTAGCTAACGTTATCTATTTGTATTATTTGCTCGCTTCGCTTAGCTACCTAGTTAGATGGTAATTGCAATCGGGATCCTTGGGACGTCCCACGTTGACATTTTAAAAGTGGGTAAAGTTAGGTAATCTTGTTTGGCTAGCTCGCAAGACTACCTAATCTATTTTGCATTCGTAACTAGCTAGGTTTTCTGCTACTGTAACGAGCTAGGTTTTCTTTCCCTTCTAGTTCAAGTCGTTGACAATACATTTGCACGTTGGAGCTCTTGCCTTGGTTCTCCATCTTGCATACATGTATGTTTTATTGTTTAAACAATCAGGCAAACGCAATATTCAAAGTACCGCTAACTAGTTAGATACAAAAGTAGCTATTGTCTTTTAAAGACCCCTACTCGAAGTGTCTGGTTTCGGGATTTCCGTTATTCATAAACTACAACGTTTCCAGTCAAACGTTCTAGTTGGGGGTGTAACGTTAGTCACCTAGTTGATCTGAGTTGTTACCATACGAAATAATGATTGATATTTACTATTATAAGATGACTTACACCTACATGGACCTCTTGTAGGTTGTACACTAAAATATACTATCTGAAATCAAATTAAATTATTTCCTAGTGGTTTGATGGGATGGCTTCTAAGCTATTGGACAGACTGAGACGAACACTGTTCAAAGGAGAAGTAGTCTCTAGGGAGCCAATTGATGTACCAGAGGACAGCTTCCCAGAGAGTTCTGAGTTAGAAGATGACACCGAGTGTCTCTCAGAGCGGCTTGGGGGAACACTCTGCTTCGATGGGGAGAGCGCCATGGAATCAGAAGACCCAGGTGAGGCCTCAGGACCAGACAGTGATTCAGACTTCCTTGGAGAGTCCGTAGAGGATGGATTCAGCAGCACAGGTAATGTAGATCTTAGCAGCAACTAAAATGGGTGCCGGTACTGTTTTATATTTAGTTGCAGGAACTTTGCAATCCTTTCTGAGCTAATATTCTGAGGTGGAGGAACGAAAGCTGTAGAATATTTGAGGTGCTGCTGAGTATCCACAACTGTGATTATGTATGGACAATGATGTACTATTAGGCACAGTCAACTGAAACGGTCTGACCAGAATAACAATAGCATTCATTCCACGGTACCGTTTTCTTGAAACCGCAAATTTCACTGAAGCTTTTTCAGTCTGATCTTTCTCAGTTTAGATGAGTGGTTTTAGGGCAGTCTGAGCTGATGTCTCTCTTTGTTCCTCAGACACCAGCCCAGTGGACCTGTCTCCTGGAGGCTCATCCCTGCTCACATGTCAGTTGCAGCGGAGCTTACGGAGCCGCACTGTGCCTGAGAAGCTGGTGTTTGAAGTGACTGATGCCAGTGTGGTGCCAGAGAGCTCCTCTAAGTATGTGGTAAGTGTGAAACAGCAGAGATGAAAGTCTAGTCCCTGGCTAAGCCTGTGTGTGACATCTCTCCCTCTCCTCAGCTCTACACCATCCATGTGATCCAGTCTGGGATGTTTGACAAAACCCCCGCCGTCATCACCCGGCGATACACCGACTTCGAGCGTCTGCACAGCCGCCTTCGCCGTCGTCACGGGGACCACATGGAGCGTGTCTGTTTCCCCCGCAAGAGGCTGCGTAAGAACTTTGTGGCAGAGACCATCGCCAAGCGGAGCCGGGCGTTTGAGCAGTACCTGACCCACATGCACTCTCTGGCTGAGCTGCGGCGCTCTGCCACCTTTCTGGAGTTTTTCTACCTGGGTGACCTGCAGGCTGGCCAGATGCTGATGCGTGTGGGCCGTTACCAGGAGGGCCTGGGCCCTCTGCTCAACGGCCTGAGGCTCCAGGAGAAGCTAGGCTGTGAGCAGCAGGGGATGCAGCAGCCACACCACCAGCAGCGCACCCACTGGCTCTTCACCCTGCTGGCCCTGGTGACCTGCTTCCAGGAGCTGGAGCAGCTGGGGGAGGCCCAGGAGTACTGTGACCGAGCCCTGAGGGACCTGGCCCCCTCACAGGAGGCCCTGCAGCAGCACCTCTTTCACCCACTGCTTATCCCTCTCCTCCAGACCAACGTCAGATTGTCGTGGAAGATCTCCAAGGATAAGCGGCGGTGGGAGGTGCTGCTGCAGGAGATCCAGGACTCTGGGGCTGATGTAGGGAACCAGCCCAGCCTGAAGGAGTACCTGATGAAGGAAAACCTAGTGGAGAGCGAGGGAAACACTAAGACCAAGGTCAAACGGGACGACACCACTTAACAAGAAGATAATGGTACTCAGTTATGAGGAATGCACTTCATGTAGCCTAGCCTAGTAATGAGGTATTTGGACTCTTTTGACATGTATTTTCTACAGGAGTCTGGACTGTTAGACATTATAATGAATACACTCAACTGACCAAGTCATACACAATAAGCAGAAAACAATCACATTTTATAGAATGTTTCTAAAGTTCTCACTAGCTTTACCTTGTAAATTGAAAACACTAAAGTCATTTTGATCATTATATTTATGATACAGCTGCTTTGTAGCAAACACTAAGATTTTTATTAAACATTGTATTTTTCCAGGTCAATATTTCAAGTACTGCTGCTTTTAAAACCTTTATTTCTTTTAATTATGCCATTCAGAATCTTGATGTGTGGATGAATAACTTTTAGGATAAAAGGATCACAGTTCATTTTGAAAAGGAAACAGGGATTTTCAAAGGCACATTTTCCACTAACTCATTTTCTACCTGTTAGACGTATTATTTGCTTGTTTACACATTAAAGAATTAAGGGAAAACAATAGATGTCTGAGCTCTCGACAAAGCACTCCTACCTGTTAAATCTGTCAAGGAATTTTAATCAACCTTAGGGAATTGGGGGTAGTTGTTAATAGCCCAGATTATTCAGAGAATGTGTTTTATTGATATGCTTCACGAGTATGCAGCCTCTGTACTTTTAGATTTTAGTCACGGTCAGTAGAGACTTACATGAGGGAAAAGCATGCTAGTCTACGGTGAGTTCCAATTCTCCTATTTGGTCCCCTTCATATGCCATAAGGGGGAGTGAGAGGGCATAGGGAGGGAGTCAAATCTGAATTCACCGCTGGAAGTGTGTGTGAGAGTTTTAGACTAGAGGTATGACGTAAGTGTCCCCCCCCCCCCCCCCCCCCCACTAACTGAAATAGGTCCTGTATTACAGAGCACAGTAACCCTGTGATTAAGTGCATAAAAGGTACCTTCCAACTCTGTGAAAGAATAGGCTTGTAGTCGTCGTACTTTAATTGCCTGAGTGACAATTCCAAACCAATGTAAAGAAAATGATTGTTAGCCTAGATTAAAATACTAAGCACTCGCAACAATGCATTTCAAAGTGCCGGCCTTTTTTTAATGTTGTGAACTCTAGCCTTAACTCTGTATACTTAACCAAATCCTATTTTCAGAGTACTTTGTCTGTATTAACTTGCTTTTTAACATTGGAATGTATTTTGTTGAATAAATCTATCCTAAAAATGTAGTGAAGGGTTTTACTTTTTCCATTTGGAAGAAATTGCATACTATTACTGGCATGTTGTATAGAAGTAAAAACACCAGTTAAAATCAAACACAGTTTACTGATGCACATTCAGAAGATAACATTCCGTTGTCAAGTTTCCATTTCTCTAAGGGGCCAATACAATGGAGACATTGACAAGTAGATGTATTCCAAACCAAATCTCTGCATGCTTCAGACAAACATTTGGTGCTAGTCATGGACCTACTGTAGTAATCTGTAAATCTAATATAATGGATGAACGTGTTGCTTCCTGCTTTGCCGTAGTATCACTTTTCAATGTTGTTGTCATCTGAGATGTGTTCGCAGCAGTGCAATGCCATTAATCAATTGCTCTGATTATATTAACATGCATGGACCAAGAACAGAGATTGATAATGTTCCTCTTTCTTCAGACGTTACTGGAAGCATTGAAACAAGTGGATTTACAAAGAACCCAACCTCAGTAACGTAGTCCTGTCAGCATCAGTCACAACTAAAAACATTGTTTAACACGTGATTGACTCCATCAGAGAGCGTGTGTTGGCTGATCTTGGATAGTATCGATAGACTCAGTCTTTGGCAAAGCGTGGTGGCACAGTAAGACAGGACATCAATCAGGGTTTGTTGGACATCTGATGGTTTCCTCCAGCAACAGTGGGGGACATGCTAGCAGCACCAGCTCCTCCTCCTGACTGGACATCCACAAAGCCCATCCTCTGCCGCCTCTTCCTCTGATCCGTCATCTACACAGGAAACAGTATGTCAGCCAGCCAGGCCAGGGGCATCCTCCTGGAAACACTAGCCTATATCACGAGGACATCAGTTAACCAAATTCTACAATTTTTTTTCTCCAAAATAGATCAGCATCATAGGTATCCTATTAATTTATCATTATACAGGTCATTATTATAGTATGCTACTTGCCCTGGATAAGAGAATGTGAATAAGTGCATTGTATATTTTTCTGGAGCTGGCCAGCTCCTCAATGTCTCTGACAAGGGACTAGGGGCTAGATTCTATCCGTACTGCTGAAGAGCTGTGATATCGTGCGATTTGAAATGTAAAAAGGCAATTTCCGATTGAGCTGACATGCAGCGTTTAACCGTAAATGAAGGCTTCGCGAACACGAGAACACTGCATTTAAATTTCAATCGCACTATAGAGCGGATCTTCTGCAATAGGAATTGAATCTAGGCCTGTGTGTAATACCTGCTCTTTGAGCTCTGTTAGCTGTCCTGTGAGTTGGCTGACCACATTCATAGTGGACGTCAGTCTGTCCTGCAGGTTCCTCATCTCGTTCTGGTCCCCGTCTCCATCCGTCACCACCAGGGACATGGCCTGCATGCGGGGGAACCAGTCCAGGTTCTTACTCTGAGACAAGACAGGGGAGGACATGTAGAATCACTGGCAGTGCTCTTCCCTAGCAACAGATGACCCCAAAGTCAAAAGTATCCAACGCTACTTATAATAAGGATACGTTGTAAAGTGGTTTCAGTGAGAGTTATTCTAAAGGTGGTTGTTTCTCCAATTAAAATAGAACTCAACCAGCTATTACTGTACCTTTATCATGAGGGCCACATAACTCTCTGGTCCAGTGTAGTCAGTCTTGTTCTTCTCGCGAACAAGCACGATGAAATACAGGTAGTTCCAGATGTTATGTTCCAACTTTATGTGCTCCTCAAAAGACACCGTTTTATTATCAAACTTGTCCCTCTCCAGACCTGCAGGGAGTTTCAGGTTGAATGTTCAGATTGCATAACATGAGCTCATAAATCACACAATGTTTATTTTTTATGTTCCTTTAAAAAAAAATAATCTATTGATCTCTCACCACAGATGAAGCAGGTGGTCTTGAGGACCTCCTCTTTCTTCTGTTTCTCACTACGCAAGTCAGCGAAGGTGTCGATAATGACACCAAAGATCAAGTTGAGTACGATGATGATGACAATGAAGTAGAAGAGGAGATCGTAGATGACGCGGGCTGGGAACAGCGGCTCCTGCAAGGTACGCAATGACATAAATTGTTCAAATGTAAATATGAATGTTGGCTTGTGGAACATTTTGTACTCTTTGACATGAATTGATACTGATTGTGTATTAGATGGATTGTAAGTAGGTTAATGTGTGTGGCGGGTCTTCGTTCGTACGTTTTTGGAGGGCCTGCGTAGCACGTCTCCCACCCCTCCACCGTTCCTCAAGCCGTGGTTCAGCACAGTGACAATGCACATGAGCAGAGTGTCACAGGCCCGCTCCAAATTGTTCTCCTCTGCTAAACCGTAAAATTGTTTAGCTATGTACCGCTCACACCAGACTTTTTAAAGTTCATGATATTTTACCAATCATCCATCCAAAATGTGTTTTATATTATTTAACATTTATTTCCTATCCAAACCCGTCAAACGATGAGGGTGACTTAACAATTAAAGGAGCAATAGATGACTTACTAAGTAGAGACAATAAATAGAGACTAACCCTCAGGTTCAACAGGAAGTCCTGCCTTTGCAGTGCAGCTGACTCCATCACTACTGCAGGTGTTCAGGAAGTCTTGGGATGCCTCCTCATTGCCATGTCGCCCTGTAGAAGATGATCCCAGATTAAATCACAACCCTATAGTATACCATACACTGAACATAAAGTACTTTTTTTGTTTTTGTAAATAACCTGATTCAGCTTATCAACCAGCTAATTATTCGAATCAGGTGCGCAGCACTCCAGGAAAAGGGTTGAAGTGAAAACCTACAGGACGGAAGCTCTCCAGGAAAAGGGTTGAAGTGAAAACCTACAGGACGGTAGCTCTCCAGGAACAGGGTTGGAGTGAAAACCTACAGGACGGTAGCTCTCCAGGAACAGAGTTGAAGTGAAAACCTACAGGACGGTAGCTCTCCAGGAACAGGGTTGAAGTGAAAACCTACAGGACGGTAGCTCTCCAGGAACAGGGCTGTAGAGCCCTGCCATACACTGACCAATGACCAGACATGTTTGTTTTTTATCATGTCTTATTGTACCGTCCATACGCTAACTGCTTGTAAAGGCTACCTGTCTGATTTCCAGTAAGGTAATTTGCCTTGGCGTGCCATAACGTATCATAGGAGCAGCAGCCTATATCCGGTTTCTGTAGCATGAGGTAGCTTGATGTACAAGTACACCCCAATTACTTTTCAATACATTTCAAAACAAGTATTAAGAACCTTTATTTGGAAAAAACATGTAGTTGAATATTGGAATGTACTTGCAAAAAAACGACTCAAATACACTGACATAAATACACTCCCATGAATTTAATCCAGGTATTTGAAAGTACACTACATGACCAAAAGTATGTGGACACGTGCTCATCGAACATCTTATTCCAAATTTATGGGCATTAATATGGAGTTGTTCCTCCCTTTGCTGCTATAACAGCCTCCACTCTTCTGGGAAGGCTTTCCACTTTCAGCCACAAGAGCATTAGTGAGGTTGGGCGTTTCAATTCATCCCAAAGGTGTTCGATGGGGTTGAGGTCAGGGCTCTGTGCAGGCCAGTCAAGTTCTTCGACACCGATCTCGACAAACCATTTCTTTATGGACCTCGCTTTGTGCACGGGGACATTGTTATGCTGAAACAGGAAAGGGCCTATCCCCTACAGCCCTAGACAATTATTCCTCCTCCACCAAACTTTACTGTTGGCACTATGCATTCAGGCAGGAAGTGTTCTACTGGCATCCACCAAACCCAGACTCATCCATCGTACTGCCAGATGATGAAGCGTGATTCAGCACTCCAGAGAACACGTTTCCACTGTTACAGAGTCCAATGGTGGCGAGGTTTACACCACTCCAGCCGACGTTTGGCATTGCGTATGTTGATCTTAGGCTTGTGTGCGGCTGCTCGGCAATGGAAACCTATTTCATGAAGCTCCCGACAAACAGTTATTGTGCTGCCGTTGCTTCCAGAGGCAGATTGTAACTCAGTAATGAGTGTTACAACCGAGGACAGATGTTTTTACGTGATACAGCACTTGGCAATCCTGTTCTGTGAGCTTGTGTGGCCTACCACTTCGCGGCTGAGCCGTTGTTGCTCCTAGACTTTTCCACTTCACAATAACATCACTTACAGTTGACCAGGGCAGCTCTAGCAGGGCAGAAATTTGACGAACTGACTTGTTGGAAAGGTGCATCCTATGACGGTGCCACATTGAAAGTCACTGAGCTCTTCAGTAAGGCCATTATACTGCCAGTGTTTGTCTATGGAGATTGCATGGCTGTGTTCTCGATTGTATACACCTGTCAGCAACGGTTGTGGCTGAAATAGCCGAATCCACTAATTGGAAGGGGTGTATGTATGTGTAGTGTACTTTCAAATACAATTTGGTTGACTATTTGGTTTTAAAAATAAGCATTCAAATACTCAAATAAAAGTCCTTGTTTTGGGATGTGTATTTGAAAATACTAAAATACACAAAGTATTTAAATAACAAACCCAGGTCTGAACAGGACGCTACTCTATTGCAGGGCCTTATCCCCAGTCTATCTCCTTAATGCTGAGTGCCAAGCAGAGATGCATCAGGGTCCCATTTCTTGCAGTCTTTGGTATGACTTGGCCGAGGGTTGAACTCCCAATATCAGGGCGGACACTAACCACAAGGCAATTGAGTTGGTGATGGTCCAGTAAGTCAGGTGTCTGCGGCACGGTCCAGTACCTGAGGTTATCTGAGGCAGGGGGTCCACCTCCATGAGGAAGTCATTCTTGAGGCAGAGGAAGCCCACGATGGAGAACAGGTAGACCAGGATGATGGCCAGCAGGGCAGTGAGCAGGATGGAGCGCCCATTCCGGGTCACACTCTTTATCACGTTGAACAGCGTCTCCTCTCGGTAGATCAGATCAAACAGCTACACACACACAACAAAAAGAGCCAAAACAAATCCCAGGGTCTTTGTGTGTATGTAGATGTGTACGCTGAATGATGTATTGCCAGTAATATTATTAACATAATGTTGTGAGTCATAAGGGTCACCCACCAGGAAGCTGTAGAACAGCTCGTGGACACAGAGGCCCAGGGTGCTGGTCAGAACGTAGGCTAGGTGATACAGGAACTCCACGTCCATCACCATCGCACGGTAGCCCATGATAAATGTCCCGTTGTTGCCCACGAAGCTCACCACAAACACTATCTTATTTATCAGCTGTGGAGAGGAACAGATGAACAGTCATTGGATCACCATGTTGTCATTGATATTCAGCATATTTATCAATATGTTTAACAAAACCGGCTCTGGCCTACGAGTCCAATCCTAACCTCCACATAAATGTTTCACTTAGTCTCCCAGTTGGAATTGACTTAAGTGAGGCTTACATTGAGGGTGCCCAGTAGGATGAGAGTGGGGCCGATGCCAAAGCAGTAGATGGAGCGTAGTATAAGGGCCACGGTGAAGGGCCTGAGGCCGTAACCCTGGGAGAACATTCCCATGACAGACAGACCCAGGAAGCCCCAGAACAGCATGGACAGCATTGAGTCGTCTATCGCACCTAGGGGACAGCAATCACAACATGAAACATTTTGTTTCTTTGTCTTCAATAAGTACACAGGATAATGATTCTGGGGACACACCCACACCAGTGGAGGCTGCTGAGGGGAGGGCAGCTCATACCACTCCATTCCAGCCATTGTTATAAAACATGGTTTTCATGTGTTTGGTATCATTCCATTCCAGACATTATTATGAGCCGTCCTCTCCTCAACAGCCTCCACTGACACACACAAGCAGAGCCTCACCTTGACCTGAGTCGTAGGGGTAGAAGAACGCGATGATGAGGTTGATGAAGACCGCCAGGTTAAAGGAGATGCTACCCCAGGTGCTCATCCTGCGAGAGAACCAAAACAGCACCGGCATACCTGAAACACAAAACACCCTTCAATCTTTTATCACCACACAGCATCCGTGAGAGAGAGAAAGAGAGATTAAAGCCAGTAGAACATGGACAGGGGGATCAGAAGAGCCAAGCTTATATTTGAATAATTTAGACACTTATCAAGAGTGACAGATAGTGTATTCATCTTAAGATAGCTAGTTGGGACAACCACATGTCACAGAAAGTAGATTTTGGCCTCAATAAGTAGTTATCAGCAAAGTCAGTCCTAGTAGGAAAAGACAGGTGCGAGTGTTACTTCCTTGAATTGTTTTTGCTTACTGCGGAGCTTCTTCTGCCACTCCATCTCGTTGTGGAGGAAGGAGGCCTGTTGGAAGAAGTGTGTGACCTTGCTGCCCTGCTCGTCCTGCTCAGTGGTGTTGAACACACGGAACTTGGACTCCTCCATCAGGAACTCACAGATGGGATGAATGGGGAACACGAGCTGCTCCATGCTGCGGTCCTCACGCACAATCTGACCGGAAGACAGACGGACAGGGACAACAAGTTAAGACAGTGGTCTTTTGCAGTCGGCACTTCAGTTCAAGTGAACTTCAGACTATTCACAATGAGCAAGCTTGACTACTGTAGTACGGGGTGAATTAAGGGGAGAAGTGTGGCTGTGGAGACCTCTATCTGTGAAGTGTGCTGGTCATAGAACTCCAGTGGGTCCTGCTCCTCGATCTCCACCGGCACCGTAGATTTCAACATCTGAGAGAGAGGTCTGTTGTTCAGGTTCAGCTACAGGAAGTCAACAGGAGAAACAGAGGTTCAACTGCAGGTCGTCAACAGGAGAAACAGAGGTTCAACTGCAGGTCGTCAAAAGGAGAAACAGAGGTTCAGCTGCAGGTCGTCAACAGGAGAAACAGAGGTTCAACTGCAGGTCGTCAAAAGGAGAAACAGAGGTTCAGCTGCAGGTCGTCAACAGGAGAAACAGAGGTTCAACTGCAGGTCGTCAACAGGAGAAACAGAGGTTCAGCTGCAGGTCGTCAACAGGAGAAACAGAGGTTCAACTGCAGGTCGTCAAAAGGAGAAACAGAGGTTCAACTGCAGGTCGTCAACAGGAGAAACAGAGGTTCAGCTGCAGGTCGTCAACAGGAGAAACAGAGGTTCAACTGCAGGTCGTCAAAGGAGCGAGGCAACGCAGGCGCACGGAGCGGGTTCAACTGCAGGTCGTCAACAGGAGAAACAGAGGTTCACGCGGTCGCACGGGCGGGTCGCTGCAGGCGCACAGGAGAAACAGAGGTTCAGCTGCAGGTCGTCAACAGGAGAAACAGAGGTTCAGCTACAGGAAGTCAACAGGAGAAACACTCCTGCTCTTTTTGAACTTTTCCTGTTGAAAAACAATATCCCATGTATAAATACAGTAATGTACACACACTTAACGGTAAAAAATATATATAGTTTGAGCACCTTCGACCCCCCCCCAGAGGACAGCTGGAGCCCCTATATTATTTTTGTTGCAGTGTTGATTTCATTTAAGCCCTCGGGTTTCCAACCTGCACACAGTTTTATTTATTTGTATCTGTTTTGTTGTGTATCACTTGTTTTCTTTGGTGCAAATAAATTAAACTAAACTAAATCAGTTGATAAATGATCCGAAAAGGAGACTGGAGTAGGACTAACATCAAAACATCCTGGCTTTCCCCATTCAGCTTGTGTTTACCTTCTAGATCTACAGCTACTACTTCCAAGTCATGCTTTATGTTAAACCATTTTCCGGCATATAAACGAAGCACGGATATGCAAATATCCCCATTTGACGGCATGGTGCTTGCAACGCCAGGATAGTAGGTTTGATTCCCAGTCCCACTCATATGTAAAAAAAAAAATGTATGCTCACATGACTAAGTCGCTTTGGATAAAAGTGTCTGCTAATTGTCTTATTATTATATTGAAATCAGTTGTTAAACAAAGTTTGCAGTGAGTCTGCTACCATTGATGCGAGCAGCTATAGCATAGACGTAGAGGTAATGTGAAGGGAGTCCGTTCACAGGACAACTTCCTCCAATTAATAAGAAAACCAGATATACTGAAGAGTGCCTTGTACAAACGAACTGACTTTAAAATAAACGCACAGTAGAAAGGCTACAAAGAATTAATAGACAAAAGTGATGAAATGAGAGAGAGAGAGAAACACTGACCATGGAGGATATCCCCTCCTCTCCCGCTTCGATCCTCTTTGCAGGTTTCAGCAGATTGAGCAGGATCTTATTGTGCCTCGCCAG
>NC_138303.1:14687500-14822500 GCF_965601325.2 Salmo salar | reverse complement strand
TAGACATAGACATTAACACACTGTAAATAGGAACACAATCAGTATAGACATAGACATTAACACACTATAAATAGGAACACAGTCAGTATAGACATAGACATTAACACACTGTAAATAGGAACAGTAATAATCTTGTTCTAAGCCTAATATAAACAAACCTGTTGCTCCCAGTTCAACCAGCTCTGCCTTGTTGTTCTTCTTGTTGGTGAACAGGTAGTTCTGTAGCAGCACCTTCCTCAGTGCAATCCCCTTATTGATGAGACATTCAGTCACACAAAAACATGGTTCGTTTCTTACCCAAATAGTACCTCAATACACACCTTCATAAAACCTTTATTAAATGCACTCAGATATTCTATTGGTTAATCTACCAGACCTACACTGACTGGTCATTAAGCCTTTACCTTCTCGTCAAAGTCCAGTGTAGGTATGAGCATCTCCTGCAGAATCCTCAGAACCTTGATACAGAGCTTCTCGTCAGAGTTCATCAGGGCTTTAGTGTGCTGAATCAGTCTGGGCCACAGGTACAGTGACAGTGTTAGGCCTCCGCCAACCCTTAACCAAGACTTGCTCCACTCTACTGAACTAAAACGATTCACTGGAATGCTCTTTAACTTAGCATTTGGAAAGATTTGTATCTGTAAATTCCACTGCGTTGGTAAATAAATACACCCCCCTCAGAAGGTCAGTCCCTTGGCTTACTTTGAGATGAAGCCTCCTGATTCGCAGCTTTGCCGTGTATCCGTTCCCTCCAGGAAGAGGAGTTCAGGCTGCTGCAGGACGTCCACCAGGACAGACAGCTCAGCGTTCAACAGCGGCTTCAGACGCTGCTCTAGAGTCCCGATGATGTCCTGAACATGAATCAAATCTAGCTTTATTTAAAAAAATGGCATTAAAACATCACAACACACAATACGATATAAGATAGAGATAACATCAGTGTAGAGGAACAATGTTTACATCACAGGCACACAGAGAGATTGGACAGGGTTATAACCCCGCTGGGTCAAACACCAAACCCTCAACCAGAGAGAAGGGACAGGGTTATAACCCCGCTGGGTCAAACACCAAACCCTCAACCACAGAGAAGGGACAGGGTTATAACCCCGCTGGGTCAAACACCAAACCCTCAACCACAGAGAAGGGACAGGGTTATAACCCCGCTGGGTCAAACACCAAACCCTCAACCAGAGAGACGGGACAGGGTTATAACCCCGCTGGGTCAAACACCAAACCCTCAACCAGAGAGAAGGGACAGGGTTATAACCCCGCTGGGTCAAACACCAAACCCTCAACCAGAGAGACGGGACAGGGTTATAACCCCGCTGGGTCAAACACCAAACCCTCAACCAGAGAGAAGGGACAGGGTTATAACCCCGCTGGGTCAAACACCAAACCCTCAACCAGAGAGAAGGGACAGGGTTATAACCCCGCTGGGTCAAACACCAAACCCTCAACCAGAGAGAAGGGACAGGGTTATAACCCCGCTGGGTCAAACACCAAACCCTCAACCAGAGAGAAGGGACAGGGTTATAACCCCGCTGGGTCAAACACCAAACCCTCAACCAGAGAGACGGGACAGGGTTATAACCCCGCTGGGTCAAACACCAAACCCTCAACCAGAGAGAAGGGACAGGGTTATAACCCCGCTGGGTCAAACACCAAACCCTCAAGAACAGTGAACAAACAGAGAGACGGAGGCCAAGGAATTTTCCCATTGCTCTTTCTGTTGTGGCTATGGTTGAATGAAGTGATGGATACAGGAGGGGAATGGGAGCAGGGTAGGTTATGGGTCCAACCTGCAGCTTCTCAATGACGTTCTTGTAGTCCCAGGGGTTGTTGGGGGCGGAGGGGCGGCTGGAGCGGGTGGAGCTCTTGTAGTTGGGGTTGGAGCGGGACAGAGAGTTGAAGGAACTGCTGCTCAGCATGGTGGTGATCTGAGACTCCAGGTCCAGGGGCAGGGAGATGGAGAGGTTCTTCGCTGCACACATAAGATTGGAGAAAGTCATCATTGAGTTCAAAAGGTACTCGCACTCAAACAATGTAGAACAATCTTAAGTTATATTTACAAACCTTTATTTAACTAGGCCAAGTCAGTTAAGAACAAATTCTTATTTACAATGACGGCCTAGGAACAGTGGGTTAACTGCCTTGTTCAGGGGCAGAATGACAGACTTTTACCTTGTCAGCTCAGGGATTCGATCTTGCAACCTTTCGGTTACTAGTCCAACGCTCTAACCACTAGGCTACCTGCCGCCCCCGACTTAATTTGACCTTGTGTGTCTAGGCCCTGTATGCCCCTGACTGTAGCCCACCTCTGGGCCCTGTATGCCCCTGACTGTAGCCCACCTCTGGGCCCTGTATGCCCCTGACTGTAGCCCACCTCTGGGCCCTGCAGTAGGTCCGTCTCACCTGTCATAGCCAGGGTACGGATGCAGGTCTCCACCAGGCCTCTGTGTTGCTGCTGCAGCCAGGGACAGTCCAGCAGACGCATGCTAGACTGGAGCAGCTGTGTCACCGTGGTGTGGTGGGTCTGGTTAAAGGCACAGAGGATATCAGAATCACACGATGAGAATTCATTACACATCATGACTGCACAAATACTGTAAGACAATACAAAGACAATACACAGGCTCTACAGTAAAGCCTCTGAGTAGGCCGCAGCAGTGAGCTGACCTGTAGAGATGTGCTGTTTTCAGAGAAGGGGGAGCTGAAGAAGGCATTGATGGTGTCAAACACCACGTTGATGATGTATTTCTCCAGGATAGGGTCAGTCAGACGCTTCTCTCTCTTGTTACACACCTAGAGAGATTAGAAAGGATAAGAACTCTAGATGATTACCCAAAGACCCAGGGGTCAGGTCAGGCAGTATGACCCTGTTAAAGCCCTCTGTTTCACGCAATCATGTGACATGCCTGGATTTGAATCTTTATTTAAAGCTTTTTCATCAAACTTGTCCCCTTATCTTTTTATGTCAGATGGTCCAGCACCATCCTCAGACAATCGCTTTCATGTTTGATGTAATTCTCATTTCTGGAAAAGGCGTAAAATACTGGATCAAATCTTGCTGTGTCACGTGATTGCGCAAAACACAGAGAGGATGAGACTTGTGGGTGAGACTTGTGGGTGAGAGTGGTCCCATTGATTGGGGAGTGAGACTTACCCTGGCCATGTCCACGACGAAATCCTCAAACAGTTTCCAGATATGGTTGCTGGTGTAGATCTCCTTCATCTCTACCTCTGTGTCTACGTAGCAGTGGTTCACAAAGTTCACATAGGCAACCTTCACCTGAGGAACACACACACGCACACACCTGGGTCACCCGTCTTTACATTTTGTAATGATAATGTTAACATTACCTTTGCAGGTGTATGTCCGCAGATCATTGCATGCTGCTATGGTTTTTTCTAAATGAGGATAATGTAGGGTACTAACTAACTAATTATATGCCTGTTCCATTTGAGACATACCTCTGTGATACAGTCCTCGTGTGTGACCACTCTCACCACGTCCTCTAGGGGCAGCAGCGAGGTACATTTGATCTCTGTGTATACGTTCTTGCCTTCAGCGCAGGCAGATAGCAGCTCCACTAGAGAGATGTGGTAGCGCAGGGGGCTGTGCTCCTGAACCCCCTCCCTGGACTCTGCCATCAGCTCCAGCATGGTGGAAAATGACGCCTTGTCATTATAAAACACCACCACATCCTCACCGGCGTTGGTTAGCTAGAGGGGAGACTAATAATTACATCCTTACCGATGTGATTACTGTGGCTGGATGTGGTTTATCTGTTATTTTAGCAGCGTTTCACACAAACTTTCGATTGTAAAACAGACTAGACAAGATAAACATGGACAAAACTTCAGCATTATTTACAACTTTTAGAGGTTGATTCCATACCAATTAAAAAGTCAGGGTTAACAAATGGGTTGTGGGGGAAGGTCCCTTACCTCAGTCATGATCATGTCCTGACACTTCTTCACATACTTCCCCTCGGCCTTGATGATGGTGTGCAGGAAGTTGAGGTACTGGACGTGGCGTCCGTGAGTGGCCAGGCAGTGGACGAAGTGCTGCAGCACGTTCTCACTGATCTCTGTACACAGTTGGTAGTTATTACTGAAGATGTGCTGAACCGTCTCAGCCTCCATGAGCTGGAGGGAGGGAGGGAGAGAGAGGGAAGGGGGAGAGAGAGGGAAGGGGGAGAGAGAAAGAGAGAGACGGGGGAAGGGAGAGAGACGGGGGGAAGGGAGAGAGAGAGAGAGAGAGAGAGGGGGGGGGGGGGAGGGAGAGAGAGCAAGGGAGAAAGAGCGAGCGAGAAAGTGAGAGGGGGGAAGGGAGAGAGAGGAAGGAAGGAAGGAAGGAAGGAAGGAAGGAAGGAAGGAAGGAAGGAAGGAAGGAAGGAAGGAAGGAAGGAAGGAAGGAAGGAAGGAAGGAAGGAAGGAAGGAAGGAAGGAAGGAAGGAAGGAAGGAAGGAAGGAAGGAGAGAGAGGGGAAGGAACAGAGAGAAAGAGAGAGAGGGGAAGGGACAGAGAGAAAGAGAAATGGGCAAGGGAGAGAGGGGGAAGGGAGAGAGAGAGAGCAAGAGAAGGGAGAGAGAGGGAGAGATGGGAAAAGAGAGAGAGAGAGAAGAGAGAGAGAGAGAGAGAAGGGAAGGGAGAGCGAGGGGAAGGAGAAAGGGGGAGAGAGCGAGCGAGAAAGTGAGAGAGGGGAAGGGTGAGGAAGGAAGGAAGGAAGGAAGTAAGGAACAGAGAGAAAGAGAGAGAGGGGAAGGGACAGAGAGAAAGAGGGGAAGGAACAGAGAGAAAGAGAGAGAGGGGAAGGGACAGAGAGAGAGAGAAATGAGCAAGGGAGAGAGAGAGAGAGAGAGAGAGAGAAAGGGAGAGCGAGGGGAAGGGAGAAAAAGGGAGAGAGGGAAAGGGGGAGAGATGGTTCATTATTACGTCTGATGAGAATACGATGGATTGAAGTAGAAAACAACATGGTGTGTGAATTCACTTACTCCTGGGTTCAGGAAGAGGCTGAGGTTCTTATGAAGCAGCACCTGGTTCTCCAGGTTCCCCATGCAGAACTTCTGCAGGAACAGGTGAGTGCACCTGATGATCCCTTGCATCTTGGTGTCATGCTGAAACCCAGGAAAGTGTGTGAGAGAGAGAGACAGAAGTAATGTTATTTAGGGTGGCTTTAAATTACAACACCGGGATGTTTTAGTAGATATGTTAGTATTGGACTATGTGTTTGGTTGTCAGTGTGGGGGTAAAGCACCGTTCACGTACAGCCCTCACCTGATCGTATGACACCTGCAGCAGGTCCAGCATCACTTTGTGGGCTCCCATGTTCTTCAGGAGTCTCTGCTGCTTCTTCCACACCCCCGTGCTGCACATCTTATTCAGACGCTCCATGATCTGGAGGAAACAGAATGTCTTCAGAAATACAGCACAACACTACTCCACGGGGACTATGGGACATGCTAACCTGGGTGAAGGAAAATGTGACAGTTCCAATGGAAAAGATACACACCTCTCTGACTTTCTGGTAGTTCTCATTGCTCTTATCCGACTGCTCTTTCTTCAGGGTCACATCCTCTAAGTCATTCTAAAAGGAAACCAGAAGTGCTGTTAGCATGGTGTTAGTTCCTACACTAAGTGCTGTTAACGCGGTGTTAGGTCCTACACTAAGTGCTGTTAGCGCGGTGTTAGTTCCTACACTAAGTGCTGTTAGCGCGGTGTTAGTTCCTACACTAAGTGCTGTTAGCGCGGTGTTAGTTCCTACACTAAGTGCTGTTAGCGCGGTGTTAGTTCCTACACTAAGTGCTGTTAGCGCGGTGTTAGTTCCTACACTAAGTGCTGTTAGCGCGGTGTTAGTTCCTACACTAAGTGCTGTTAGCGCGGTGTTAGTTCCTACACTAAGTGCTGTTAGCACGGTGTTAGGTCCTACACTAAGTGCTGTTAGCACGGTGTTAGTTCCTACACTAAGTGCTGTTAGCGCGGTGTTAGTTCCTACACTAAGCGCTGTTAGCGCGGTGTTAGTTCCTACACTAAGCGCTGTTAGCACGGTGTTAGTTCCTATACTAAGCGCTGTTAGCACGGTGTTAGTTCCTATACTAAGCGCTGTTAGCGCGGTGTTAGTTCCGATACTAAGTGCTGTTAGCGCGGTGTTAGTTCCTACACTAAGTGCTGTTAGTTCCTACACTAAGTGCTGTTAGCACGGTGTTAGTTCCTACACTAAGTGCTGTTAGTTCCTACACTAAGTGCTGTTAGCACGGTGAGTTCCTACACTAAGCGCTGTTAGCGCGGTGTTAGTTCCTACACTAAGCGCTGTTAGCACGGTGTTAGTTCCTACACTAAGCGCTGTTAGCACGGTGTTAGTTCCTACACTAAGCGCTGTTAGCGCGGTGTTAGTTCCTACACTAAGTGCTGTTAGCGCGGTGTTAGGTCCTACACTAAGTGCTGTTAGCACGGTGTTAGTCCCTACACTAAGTGCTGTTAGCGCGGTGATAGGACCTATACTACCGCGCTGACAGCACGTTAGTGTAGGGACTAACACTCAGTGCTGACAGCACGTTAGTATAGGACCTAACACCGCGCTAAGTGCTGTTGGCACGGTGTTAGGTCCCTACACTAAGCGCTGTTAGCGCGGTGTTAGGTCCTACACTAAGTGCTGTTAGCACGGTGTTAGGTCCCTACACTAAGTGCTGTTAGCACGGTGTTAGGTCCTACACTAAGTGCTGTTAGCACGGTGTTAGTCCCTACACTAAGTGCTGTTAGCACGGTGTTAGGTCCTACACTAAGTGCTGTTAGCACGGTGTTAGGTCCTACACTAAGTGCTGTTAGCACGGTGTTAGTTCCTACACTAAGTGCTGTTAGCGCGGTGTTAGGTCCTACACTAAGTGCTGTTAGCGCGGTGTTAGGTCCTACACTAAGTGCTGTTAGCGCGGTGTTAGTTCCTACACTAAGTGCTGTTAGCGCGGTGTTAGGTCCTACACTAAGTGCTGTTAGCATGGTGTTAGTTCCTACACTGGTAATAATAGAGTCTCTTCAATCTAAAGCCCTCACCTCTACATTTTCATTTTTGTTCCCCTCCCCTCCTCCAGAGCCGCTCTTCTTGTCCACCCAGAGCTCAGACTTCTCCACCATGGTGCGGAGAAGGTCAAGATCACTCTTTATCAGCTTGTAGTTATCAACATCCTGCCCCGAGATTAGCAACTGGACCTGAGGACAACATGGAGAGAATTTCAGAGAGACCAGGAAACAAAGATAGCTTAGAATATATAGATGCTGTATAAGAACGAGATGGCAATAGAGTACTTGCAGATACTGTACCGAGTTTATATTGGAGTGCAGGTCATTATTGTTTGTTTATTATTTGTTTGCCTTCAGTCATTTCATCATTTTGAATTGATCTCCTTACCTGTTTAAAGGTGTGCAGGACCTCCTGTCTCTGGCTGAAGTGCTTGAAGAGCAGCTGGAGGGCCCCAGACACCAGTGCAGGGTAATCATGCATGGTGAGGTGGATCAACACCCTCAAGAACATTCGACCTCCCTCATCATCCACCTCTAGTATGCTGTTCCCTTTCCTGACAGGAGGACACAGGTACAGGTTAGCATGCTGTTCCCCTTCCTGACAGGAGGACACAGGTCACGGGTTAGCATGCTGTTCCCCTTCCTGACAGGAGGACACAGGTACAGGTTAGCATGCTGTTCCCCTTCCTGACAGGAGGACACAGTCACGGGTTAGTATGCTGTTCCCCTTCCTGACAGGAGGACACAGGTACAGGTTAGCATGCTGTTCCCCTTCCTGACAGGAGGACACAGTCACGGGTTAGTATGCTGTTCCCTTTCCTGACAGGAGGACACAGTCACGGGTTAGTATGCTGTTCCCCTTCCTGACAGGAGGACAAAGGAACAGGTTAGCATGCTGTTCCCCTTCCTGACAGGAGGACACAGTCACGGGTTAGTATGCTGTTCCCCTTCCTGACAGGAGGACACAGTCACGGGTTAGTATGCTGTTCCCCTTCCTGACAGGAGGACACAGTCACGGGTTAGTATGCTGTTCCCCTTCCTGACAGGAGGACACAGTCACGGGTTAGTATGCTGTTCCCCTTCCTGACAGGAGGACACAGTCACGGGTTAGTATGCTGTTCCCCTTCCTGACAGGAGGACACAGTCACGGGTTAGTATGCTGTTCCTCTTCCTGACAGGAGGACACAGTCACGGGTTAGTATGCTGTTCCCCTTCCTGACAGGAGGACACAGTCACGGGTTAGTATGCTGTTCCTCTTCCTGACAGGAGGACACAGGTACAGGTTAGCATGCTGTTCCCCTTCCTGACAGGAGGACACAGTCACGGGTTAGTATGCTGTTCCTCTTCCTGACAGGAGGACACAGTCACGGGTTAGTATGCTGTTCCCCTTCCTGACAGGAGGACACAGTCACGGGTTAGTATGCTGTTCCCCTTCCTGACAGGAGGACACAGTCACGGGTTAGTATGCTGTTCCCCTTCCTGACAGGAGGACACAGGTACAGGTTAGTATGCTGTTCCCCTTCCTGACAGGAAGACACAGTCACGGGTTAGTATGCTGTTCCCCTTCCTGACAGGAGGACACAGTCACGGGTTAGTATGCTGTTCCTCTTCCTGACAGGAGGACACAGTCACGGGTTAGTATGCTGTTCCCCTTCCTGACAGGAGGACACAGGTCACGGGTTAGTATGCTGTTCCCCTTCCTGACAGGAGGACACAGTCACGGGTTAGTATGCTGTTCCCCTTCCTGACAGGAGGACACAGTCACGGGTTAGTATGCTGTTCCCCTTCCTGACAGGAGGACACAGTCACGGGTTAGTATGCTGTTCCCCTTCCTGACAGGAGGACACAGTCACGGGTTAGTATGCTGTTCCCCTTCCTGACAGGAGGACACAGTCACGGGTTAGTATGCTGTTCCCCTTCCTGACAGGAGGACACAGTCACGGGTTAGTATGCTGTTCCTCTGTGTCTCAGTTGGTAGAGCATGGCTCTTGCAATGCCAGGATTGTGGTTTCAATTCCCGAGACTGTCCATATGTAAAATGTATGCACGCATGAACGTAAGTCGCTTTGAATAAAAGCATCTGCTAAATGACTTATATTATTATAACAACAAGACATGTTCTGGAGAAGGACTTCAGTAGTGAACCTACCCCACACCAAACATGGCCTCTGCCTGATCTCCTATGTGCTGCAGGTTGATGGTGGCTGTTGAAAGACAGAGTTAAGAATGTGATTTATTGAGGTGGAGAGAAGCTGTTCAAAGAGGAATAATGTATAAGGCCTGGTTAGTAGAGAGCAATGGGTCCCTTAAAATAGCCACTGCACTACCTGCTTGCTCCATTGATGTTGTAGCATCGGCATCTGCCATGGGATAAACGTCAACAAACTCCTTCTTGAAGACAGACAGCAGGAAGGAGAGCCGGTAGTCCAGGCGGACATTCAGGATAAACTGAACATCAACAAGAGAAAGAAAGAACAGCGCTTAGCATTAAAAGGGATACATGAAGGGCTATGACTTGTTTTCCATTACAAGCATAAACACAACCCTATGAGAAGATGTCGTAGCTTCCAGTCGGTTTATCAAACCTGCAGGATTTCCAGTATTTTCAACTTGGTGTCCATGACGGTGATGTCCTGTTTGCCGATGCTGTCCTTGCTGCGGTTCGGTCCTTCTATAATGGAAACAGTCCTCCCTGGACCTCCAAACATGGACTGTTTGCTGTTCAGTACCATGGTGGACATCATCTGACCCACGCCATGGATGGAACGCTTCATGTTCTTTCCTAAAACACAGAATGGGAGATGTAAAGAAGCCTGAAACTACTCCATTATAACGGAGATGGTGAAAAGCATTGAGGAAACCTCCATTATTACGGAGATGGTGAAAAGCATTGAGGAAACCTCCATTATAACGGAGATGGTGAAAAGCATTGAGGAAACTACTCCATTATAACGGAGATGGTGAAAAGCATTGAGGAAACTACTCCATTATAACAGCGATGGTGAAAAGCATTGAGGAAACTACTCCATTATAACGGAGATGGTGAAAAGCATTGAGGAAACTACTCCATTATAACGGAGATGGTGAAAAGCATTGAGGAAACTACTCCATTATAACGGAGATGGTGAAAAGCATTGAGGAAACCACTCCATTATAACGGAGATGGTGAAAAGCATTGAGGAAACCTGAATATGAACGGCAGTTGTACCGATTTGTTTTTCATAAAATGTGTGGTAATTCTCCCCTAATACTGTTGAATGCAGAGAAGAGGTGTTTCTTATCCTCTTACCACTGCCATCATCCTGGAGCACTGGGTGAAGTGAAGGGTTGGGAATACAGTCAATGATTCCCAGAAGAGTGCGTGTCAACCTCAGTAGCTCAAAGAAACTGTAGAAGCCGAAGTAGATGAGGTGTCTGGCCAGGCTCACCACCTGAGGGGACAGAACATTCTAGCAGTTATCATTCTAAAGTGGTAGAGAGCCAGAGAGTTCTTGTCCCATTCCCAAATATAGGTGTTTTTGAGGTATTCACAGTATTGTTAAATGGGAATAGGAATGAGGAGGGAATTGACACCTCATAGGTGAGTTTGTTCTTCTCCTCGTCAGCGAAAGGCAGGTCGTCATTGAGGACGTTGTTGAGGTACTCCTCCATGAACACCATGGTGTTGGCAAACTTGTTCTTCTTATTGTCCCGCAAGTCATCCATGTTGGAATCATAACTAAGCAAGGGAAGAGATAAAGAAATATAGAAACACACAGCCTTAGTTAACCTGTACCTCAATGTGCACAATGCAATGTTCTGGGAAAAATGCTTGAAGTCTTACTCTTTAATTGTGATGGAGGTTGGGATCTCTGTCCACAGACGTGCAAACTTGACAGGGGTCACCAGCTCCTGAGGGTCTCGGTCGACGTGAGTGTGCAGCATGAGTCTGCAGAAGGAGGCTCTGAGGTCAAAGGGCAGCGTCTCGTCCATCATACACAGGAAGATGAGCTCCACATCCAGCTGCTTAGAGATCTCACCTATGGCCAGGTACTGGCGGTCCAAACATATCCGCGCATACAGCTTCAGCTGGTACCTGCAGGGACAAAGGGGAAGGTTTGAGAATGAATCATACACAAGACTTCATCAAAGTTGGTCACTGGGTTGAAATACTTCAGATTAGTACAATTTCCTGTTTACATTACCTTTAGTAACAGTACATTCCCATATCTAGACATAATGGAAGGGATGCAACTTTCACTGTGGACAGGGGGGATATGACCCCCCCGCATTATGAAATTGTATTTTTGTCCTCCCCCCAGTTTTATCAATGCAGTGATACAAAACATGGCAACGGTGTGCTTTAGGACCATGCGGATGCCTCAGAGAGGTCAGATAGGCAAAGCTTCTGAAAGCTGGTGTATAGGACCAGCATGGGAGAGATGAACAGAGGCAGCTGCTGTCTGTTACGCTCTTTCAATGAGTTGTAAATGCAAGCAGAGCAGAAACTGGCTACTCTTTAGTTGACTGATCTAGCTGGCAAGGTAACTGCTGTTTGACAAGGGGAAAAAATTATTTATTCCCAGTGCTGAGCTAGTAGTGTAACTGACATGTTACGTTCACTAATGTTCCATTCCCTCTCGACTGAAGTGAATGAACTACTAGCAGCTAGTTAGCTTGCTAGTAGCTACCACAGCCAGTTGAGCTCTAGCTAGCCTCTATCTGTCAGGTAGCAGTATCTAACAGCTTGTGTGTGTATGGAAATGTTTTGTAGCCTTTGTTTTGTCCTATTTCAACAGAAGTAAATTTGATGATGTACCATTAGCTAGAGCTAGCCAAAAGTTGGCTAACGCTAGCTAGCTCACTAACTTTAGCTAATATTTTTGTCTCAATCACACTAGACATGAATCAAACAATGAAACCAGAGGCCAAACGATTGAAAACCGATATTCTATTTGTTTTTTTCAGCGCAATGTGAGTTTTTATTAGTCAGTATCGCAATGTAACTTTATTGATCTGTCAGTTTCCCTAATTAATTCACTACGTTTCACACTGACAGCTCTACAGGCTTCACTGTCATGGTGCACAGTCAGTACACAACACTATGCTCATCATGTTTTAGCAGGATCAGATGGTGACAGGTGTCCCTACTGGGTCAGACAGCCAGGGAAGACCAGTCTACGGAACTCAGGTGAATTCTGCTGTATATTATAACAATCAGCGAATGGAAACAGAGTTCCATCTCGAGTTGATGGGTACAGTCTGGGATCAGGGAATAATGGTAATTTCAATTATTTAACCATTTTTATTCTTGGATAATATAATGTATAAATGTACACCAAGGTAATTCTTTGTCATGCCTCATCTGAGCAGGATCAGATGGTGACAGGGGGTCTCATCAGGGCCAGGCAGTTAGGGAAGACCAGTCTGTGACGGCGCTGAGGTGAACTTTTGCAGATACAGTTTATTGAAACTATTTTAAGGCAGTCTGACAAACCTCTAAAGTTGATTTCCAAACTGTATCAAGGGTTGAGAGGCTTTTCGCAGTGAGACAAAACATGTAAAACAAAAATGTGAGGAAGACCTGGGAGACACTACTGATGATGATGAATGGATACAGATGTGTTTGAATGCCTAGTCATGTTCATATCATCTCAGACATAAATTACTGCGGTTTAAGACCATCCAGAGAACATACTATATGCAAGTGTAAGTGAATATCATGCACTCAGAAATGTCATTCTGCTGGAAGTGTAAAACACAAAAGGGGACATATTTGCATATGTTATGGTCTTGTGAAGGCTGGCTGAATTCTGGCAAAGAGTATGTTCTTTTATCTCAGCATGTCTACAGATTCTCCCTTCACTCTGTTTTTCTTTGCTTGGAATGTTGATACTGTAGACTTATCAGAAGAAACTATGTAACCTAGAATTTATAGCAGCTAAGAAATGCATTGCCATTAATTGAAGGTTGGTTTTCCTCCCACAATGGATGGAAGAAATGTCAAGTTATGTATCACTAGATTTATTACAAGATTAAGGGTATACTGGGCAACTTTCATAAGGACTAAAACCCTTATATAGAATACTGTACGACAAAATAAGTCTGTATCGAAAACATGCCCATGTCAGAGGAGATACCTATTTAGGCAATCCCTAGCTGCTGGGCTGCTCAGTCCTGGCCCTGGGGATCTGCCGTACTGCTGGTTGTCACTCTGGCCTTGGCCTAACACATCTGAAAACAATAATGAATGTTTCACTAAGATCCTTAAGCTGAGTGGGGTGTGTTGGGTTGGGGTGCTACAGGGCTGTTGACCCCTAGTGGCAGGACAGGGTGACCCAGCTATAGTGTGCAAGAAGAGTTCTACAGTACTATTAGGCCTATGATATGAATTATATGCAGGATGTACTGTTTCTGTGTGTTGATGTGTAGGTGTATGAGTGTTTGTATTAAACTTTTGTTTCCTCAAACTTTCCTTTGAGCGGGTTGGCTGGGCGTTCTGGCTGAAATGTGATATTGTAACGATGTGCGCTGAGAATCGGGAAGCGAGTTCAGGGAGTGAGCGTTTTAATAAATAAAAGAAACAAACGCGTAACACAAACACACAGACATGACCCAGGAACAGAAACAATGACGCCTGGGGAAGGAAGAAACCAAAGGGAGCGACATATATAGGGCAGGTAATCAAGGAGGTGATGGAGTCCAGGTGAGTGTCATTATGCGCGTAACGATGGCGACGGGTGTGCGTTATAACGAGCAGCCTGGTGACCTAGAGGCCGGAGAGGGAGCCCACGTGACAGATGCAGAGGATGTCTTAATAAAGACAACCAAAAGTTGTCTTTGTACTTTATTTGTAAGAGTTGTTCATTTGTTAGGCTATTGGTTAAAGGTGCAACACAATATTGATTATTGAATTATCATTGATCTAGTTCAGTCTTAGCAATCACTTCAACATATTTAATAACGATCTCTTACCCAGCTTGATGACTGTGGGCATTTTTGCTTACTTTTTGTTGTTCTAAATAGAGACAGCTTGAAGGGCCATATTAGACTGTGTAGAAATGCAGGAAATAAGCTTTAGATGCCACACAAAAATGTGAGGGCACCCCCCCCCCCCCCACCCCCACACTTCTAAAACCAAAGTTGCACCCTTAAGGGTACTGATGTTAGATAAGTAGTCTCCTTCAGGATAAATAAAGGTTAAATAAAATAAAAAATACAAAATAAATAAATCCATCTACCTATAGTATCTGAGCACGTTCTCGTCATGAGCATTCCCCTGTCTGGCCTCCTGGGCTAGCTGTCTGATGCCCTTCTCTTGCTTCTCATTGGTCTTGTCAGTCCAGACCAGCCACACCTCATCATCGTCAGCATACTCTTCCATGCCCATGTATTCAGTGGCATGGGGCATCTCTTTGGGCACGCGCCGTCTGCATGGGAAAACACATTATATAATGAACACTCAACCCAGAAGAAAAAAACCACACACACCCCCTCACACACACACACACACACACACACACACACACAGACAGACGAGAGAGAGAGGCCATTGCATGTGAACTGTATGTTTGTGTGTGTAGGAATATACACAGTAAAGAAGAGCACCACTTACTCAGTCTTGATGAGAATGTCTTGGTTCCTGGGATCCAGCACACACTTACAGATCAGCTCCTGAGTTACAGAAATGGCCACGTTGTTGGACACACACAGATCTGACAGGTAGTCCAGAAACCTGAGGGGAAACAGGCCAATGTTTAAGTTACACCACAAAGGTTTGGAATGAACAGAAATATATTATTTTTTTTTGGGGGGGGGGGGTCTCTCTCCTCACCTGGGTTCCCTGTTCTTGCGGACCAGGCTAACGAAGGTCTCCACCTCCTTCTTAGTGATGTGTTTCTCCAGCAGCTTGCGGTTGTTGTGCAGCAGGGCAGTGATGGTGTCCTCAGCCAGGATGTCATAGCCAATCTGAGACTGCATCAACCCAAACTGCTTGGCTATGTGCTCCTGAGGGGGGGAGCAAGAGTGGGGATTTTTTCTGCTGTCAGCCACTTTGTGTATCATCCAAGTAGCCTGTTGCTCTACATTTAGCTTTAGCATTTAGCTTTAGCATTTAGCTTTAGCGCAGGGCAAAGGAGGCTCAGGGATCAATCATTTTATATTGGGCCAGGAAAAGTAATCTACCCTGTTACAGAATGTCAGTCAATGTGGAGTACAGTACCTGGTTCTTGCGGTAGTCCTGCTGTGAATGTCGCAGCACCCGGTAACAGAGGCGAAACATGTACTGGTAGGGGGAATTCTTCTGGTCTGACAGCTCCTCCAATCGCAGCAATGGGCCCTCTGCCCCTTTATCCTTGAATGGGGCCTTCAGGATCCCAAAGATCTGGGGCGGGACAAAAGAATAGAGAAATATTCAAGGTAACATGTGACAATATGGATATAATTATGACAAGAAAAGATAAACCCATATGTAATCATCAATCTGATGTTTAGGCAGGCGCCATTACATTAGGCTTGTTTAAAATGGTTCTTCTGACCTGTTTGAGGATGTTTTGTTCCCTCATGAGTTTCTGTCTCTCTCGGTTGACCTTGGTCATCACCACATCTAGCACAACCTGACCGCTGTTGGGCGTGTCCACCACAAAGAACACCAGGTCCTCTAGCAGCTTTATGGCAAACCTGCAGTGTCAAGGAAAAGAACACACACAGCTGTTACTGGTCTGGCCAGGGAACTAACCCTATTGACTGCTACAGTGCTAGCGCTTAAAATGCTGACTTCAATCAAGTAGAACGGAGAGGAAACAGACCCAAAGCTTTCTTTCATAAAAATGGTTTGATTTCATGGATATATTTGGACGCCTTTTCAGCAGACACTTTACCTTCTGTCATTGGGACTGATAAATCCCTCGTTAAACCTGTCCACTACGGTGCTCAACATGAAACTGGCATCGTTGGCAAAGTCCAGGTCCCGGATCTCCATCACTGGCACTGACACGATGGCAAAGGCCTCCTTATCCTCTTTGGTAGGACAGGTGCCCAGCTGAGAGAGGGAGATGGAACAGAAAGACTGTCTGTTTCTGACAGGAAGTCAGTGTCAAGTGACAGTGCACGTACAACAGCCTATACTTACCATGAGTCTAATAGGTCTCTCCTCATCTATATCTATGGGCACGTTGGTGCTCTGGATCCACGTGTTCGTGCATAGGTGTCTGAGGCGCACATACGAATTCCTGAGAGGAAGAAAGTTTACAATAGAGAGCCAGTGAAACATAGTGAAAGCCTTTACTGTATGGTACAGTCTGTGCAAGGTCGATGCAGTACACTACCTTGGCACAAAGGAGTCTGTTTTCTGCAGAGTTGTGGGGTCTAGCTCAAACAAAGAGGCAATGTCATTCCCATGTGGCATAGCCGACAGCTTGTACTTGATCCTCTCACCCAGAATCTTCAGTTTTCTTCTACTGTCCTGCTACAGAGGGCAGGGGTCAAGGGTCAGGGTTTAACACAGTAACACTGACTGTCAGCATCACACCGGCATGAGTAACCCTAGACAGTCAAATAATATAGTACGCGTACCGTATCTTCAATCACCGACGTCTGGATTTCAACGCCGTCACCTTTGTAACCCGGATTTTCCTAAAGCAACGATAACAACACATAGTGCTCTATGAAGTAAAACGACCCAACATCAATTCAGCCTGTATAATGACCACAACGTGGTCCAATACACAGTAGTGCAGCGGTGTGTTACCTCAGCTGCCAGGTAACTCCCTGTGGCAAGGTGTTTAAAACGATAGAGAGTGTTCCAGTGTCCGGCCCCTCCTCGACACGGGTCGTGATGCACCACCTTGGAAAAACAATCACACCATCAAAACAAACCCCCGTCATTACTTAAACCATTTAGCTACGGTACAACAGAGCATATTGTGTGTGTGTGTGTGTACCAACCTCCACTTCCCACAGGGCATTAGAGCTGGTGGCAGAGGTAGCAGACTGGCGCAGGGTGGTACGGAGGAACACATGTAGCTTGACCTTGTACTCATCACAGGTCAGGAACTTCTCCTGCTCCGCGTGGAACAACCGCACGACATCCCCCTGACCAGACACACCAGCAGAGTGATGCATTTATCATCCCCCTGACCAGACACACCAGCAGAGTGATGCATTTATCATCCCCCTGACCAGACACACCAGCAGAGTGATGCATTTATCATCCCCCTGACCAGACACACCAGCAGAGTGATGCATTTATCATCCCCCTGACCAGACACACCAGCAGAGTGATGCATTTATCATCCCCCTGACCAGACACACCAGCAGAGTGATGCATTTATCATCCCCCTGACCAGACACACCAGCAGAGTGATGCATTTATCATCCCCCTGACCAGACACACCAGCAGAGTGATGCATTTATCACCCCCCTGACCAGACACACCAGCAGAGTGATGCATTTATCATCCCCCTGACCAGACACACCAGCAGAGTGATGCATTTATCACCCCCCTGACCAGACACACCAGCAGAGTGATGCATTTATCACCCCCCTGACCAGACACACCAGCAGAGTGATGCATTTATCATCCCCCTGACCAGACACACCAGCAGAGTGATGCATTTATCATCCCCCTGACCAGACACACCAGCAGAGTGATGCATTTATCATCCCCCTGACCAGACACACCAGCAGAGTGATGCATTTATCATCCCCCTGACCAGACACACCAGCAGAGTGATGCATTTATCACCCCCCTGACCAGACACACCAGCAGAGTGATGCATTTATCACCCCCCTGACCAGACACACCAGCAGAGTGATGCATTTATCACCCCCCTGACCAGACACACCAGCAGAGTGATGCATTTATCATCCCCCTGACCAGACACACCAGCAGAGTGATGCATTTATCATCCCCCTGACCAGACACACCAGCAGAGTGATGCATTTATCACCCCCCTGACCAGACACACCAGCAGAGTGATGCATTTATCACCCCCCTGACCAGACACACCAGCAGAGTGATGCATTTATCACCCCCCTGACCAGACACACCAGCAGAGTGATGCATTTATCATCCCCCTGACCAGACACACCAGCAGAGTGATGCATTTATCATCCCCCTGACCAGACACACCAGCAGAGTGATGCATTTATCACCCCCCTGACCAGACACACCAGCAGAGTGATGCATTTATCTACAGCTGGAGGTTCTAATGCTAATATTGGTGACAGTGTTTGGCTGTGAAAGTGACCAAGAAATCGATCACAGCGAAAGAAGTTTGATAGATAGTATACATCAAGGATGTTACAGGAGACTTACTCCTTTCAAGACCTCATCCTTATGGTCACTGAACATCATGAACAGGTTGATCTTCCAGCTAGTGTTGCAGTTCACAGAGTTCACCTGCAGAGGGACGGACACACACACACACACACACACACACACACACACACACACACACACACACACACACAGCATTTAACCCAGAGCTAAAATCTCAGAATGCATAGATCTGTTTCACAAGAGATTAAACATTACAGCTATTCATCATTACCGTCAGTAACAACTGTTTTGCATGTGTTGGTGTGTGTGTTCGGTGGGTGGGTGTGTGTGACAGGAAGAAGACTCACTCTTCCAGAGAGTTTGCCACGGATGAATCAGACAATGTGGTTATGACGACAGAACTCTCCATTACCTCTTTGCATCCAGCGTGGTCGGAGAGCTCATTGTTGCTGGCGTGTAAGGGCTGGCCTGAATTTACTGGGTTCAGGATCACCTTGTCTCCAACTACTACCTGTAGAACAACACATGACCAGACTGGTTACGGTTATGTGCCTTGGATGACTCTTTATTCAGACCGATGTCTGTACTCTGTACTCATCATAGTAAAAAAAACAAGCCAATGCTGTAATTGGCAGTATCCTTCTGGATAGTGGTTATGGTACTTTTCTTGATGAAGCTAACATTTAGGTTAGTGTGTATTAATGTCATTTGAGTCTGTACTGTAATACGAGTTAGTTGAGTTACATTGTCTCCGTTGGCCCTTAGCTTCCAGAAGGGTTGGATGAACATCCAGGAGCCCTCATTCCCCGTCCCGTCCAGGGTGACCCGCATGGCATTCTTCTCCAGCAGGGCAGGCAGACGCTTATTCACAGTCAGGAACTTGTTACTCTTCATATGCAGCAGCTGTCAGCCAGGATACGTAACACACAAAAAGACAGGCACACAGGCCACTGTTAAACCTCCAAAATCACTCAATTTCATATCATGTCTGTGATAATGTGCTGTTATGATGGTAGGTTGACATGGATAGAATGCACCACTATCCTATTCAAGAATGGGAATCAGCCAGCCAGGAAGGGAACCACTTAAGAAAGCATGGTTGGAAGACCAAGATGAATAGTACTAAAACCATGTATCAACAGACAGGATTCCCCCAGAGGTTATCATTCAGAAACTATGCTGTCTCAGACATTTCAATAGGAGATAATGAAGGGAAAGTAGCACACCTGTCCTCACTGAAGCTTATTATGGTTGCAAACTTCCGGGAATTTACAATAAATTCCCTGGTTTTCCAGAAATCCTGGTTGGAGGATTATGGATTTCCTGCTTATTCCCTCCCGATTCCGGGAATCCTCCAACTGGGATTTCCGGAAACCATGGAATTTATTGAAAGTTCATGGAATTTTACCACCCTAAGGAGAACAAAGGACTGGGGGAAACCTGAGGAAGGGTGAGGGTGTGTCCAAACCTTAGAAGAACATCAGTAAATCCTCAAAGCTAAATTAGACCTTACTTCCTGGAAGATAAAGTGACTCAGCAGCTTAGCTTGTCATTGTGATAACCCCAAGGTGTGCACTCGCTGCACAGCCATTAACAGATTACATCACTCACTCACTCACTCACTCACTCACTCACTCACTCACTCACTCACTCACTCACTCACACAGTTGAATCACACCTATAATGTCTGCCCAGATCAGCGAGGGTTCTTAACATTGACTCTTCACTGTGTGTCCCCACCAATCTGTAAGTGCATTACATTTAGATCTCATCCAGAGCGACTGTTAGTTAGTACATTCATCTTCAGATAGCTAGGTGGGACAACCACATATCATAGTAAGTACATTTTTCCTCAATGAAGTTGCTAAAAATCAGCAAAGTCAGTGGTAGTAGGAAAAGACAAGAGCACAGCACTCTCTCTCTTTGTGTTGCAAGAAGAGTCAATATTGACCAGGTACATGTTCAGTGGAAATCCTGGCACCGAGACCTCAGTCAATAAATACATTTCTCATAAGATATTGACACTGTACATTTTCCTAGGAATTATTTAATATTGGGCCTTCAGTGATGAAAACAGGGGGTTGGAAATGTCTGATCATAACCATTAACAAAACTCAAAAATATGTTAAAGTTCAGACACATGTTCTTGGTTTGATAGACTAGATCAAATTTAAGAACGTTTTTGTTTAAGAAACTCAATATGTCTATTTCTGACATTAATGTACACCAATTATGCACTTTTATCTACAAATACTCATACTTCCCAGACAGTTTACCAAAACCCTTCAATGGATTCTTCCAGGTTCATTCTGAAATCCATCTACATAACACAAGACACTGTGATAACCTTCACCCTCCCCACTACCGCACCTCACATAGTCAATTCTCTATCAGATACAGAGGTACCATGCTCTGGAATTCTTAAATTCACACTGCCAAAACATCATCATCCCTCAGTAATCTCCTCCATGAAGACTGGGGGTCAGCCTGATGAACCAAACTACTCAGTAATCTCCTCCATGAAGACTGGGGGGTCAGCCTGATGAACCAAACTACTCAGTAATCTCCTCCATGAAGACTGGGGGGTCAGCCTGATGAACCAAACTACTCAGTAATCTCCTCCATGAAGACTGGGGGGTCAGCCTGATGAACCAAACTACTCAGTAATCTCCTCCATGAAGACTGGAGGTCAGCCTGATGAACCAAACTACTCAGTAATCTCCTCCATGAAGACTGGGGGTCAGCCTGATGAACCAAACTACTCAGTAATCTCCTCCATGAAGACTGGAGGTCAGCCTGATGAACCAAACTACTCGGTAGGGATCACTGAGAAACCGGTGCGGTCTGTTCTCTGTCATCACTTAGAATCTCTTTAGAATATAAACACACTTAAGAGGAAAATCTAGACTGACTTCACCTGGCTATGGCAACCTGACAAACAGACTGTCTAGGTTTCCATACAGGTGTGACATGCAGAAACATTCCATTATGGACCAGCTATTAGGAGTCATGATGAGTAAGCTTGGGTTGTGAAACACCTGACTGTATGGAACACCAATCCCTGAAACTTGAAGGTCAATAACTCCCATTAGTGAGCGATGCTGCCCACAGCTAGCCCATTTGGGTTCTATGTTTCCTAACCGGTAAAACTGAATGTTTTTTAAACATTCCGAGAATAGAAGTGAACATTTAGCCTGTTCTGGGAATGTTTATTTTTAGGTTACAGGGAGGTTCTGAGAACATTTTACTCTGGTTCCTAGAAAGTTTTCCTCTGAGGTTAGTTCATTTTTTACTTTTTATAACTTCCTTAAAACTTTCACTGAATGTTTCCATAAGACTTTTCTGAACTCCAAGCCCAGTTAGGACACAGGGAAATTCATTTCCTTAGGCATTAATCATGCAAACACATTTCTTTTTCATCGTGACACAGCATCAGTGAGACCCAAACCTAGAATCTTCTATTCTCTGTCCATGGAATTAGTCCACTGCGCCACCAGGATGGTGCTAGCATGCCATGTTTTCATAACTCATATAAAGCTGATCATTTTAATCTATTCAAACAGACCCCATTTCAAAGGAAACCAGCACTCATTAAGATCTGGTGTAGCCAATTAGTGGGTGTGGCCAACACACAACACAATAGAGAGAATTTGGTTGACGCTGAGAACGGAATGTATACGTTTTTAAATAACTTTATTAGAACATTCCCTGAAACTTACAATAGTTTGTGGTTTTTATGGAGCGTTTTCTTAATCTTTGAGCATGACATTAAATAGGACCATGAGGAAACCTATAGGAAACTTTATGCTGAATATCTGACAGAAGAACATTTGTTTCCTAACATTCTCTGATCTATTTGAGAACATTCCCAACATCAAACCAGTTGGAGAACGTTCCTAGAACACTACTAAAATGTCAATTAAATGTAAACATGTTTGAACTTTTCGGAAAAGTTCTGTTAAAAGTAAATACCTAGAAAATAATGTTTGTCATTTAATGTGTTGAGAATGTTCCAAAACCAAGCAACTATCCTCCACCATTTCCCAGAACGTTGTGGGAAGTATGTATGTAACATAACTATAGGACAACCACACTCTCACCAAGCTCTAAGTAACATATGGTTCTCTGAATGCTATGTGCTAGCTGGGTGCATACTTGCTGAAAGTGATTCAAAACACAGGTATTCTGGGACGGCTCCCTGATTGATACTGTGCAGGTGTGCTCAAACCATTTACCAGACACATTACTGATTGGTGACCTGCAGATCCATCACACTGAGAATGTGCAGGTGTGCTCAAACCCTTTACCAGACACATTACTGATTGGTGACCTGCAGATCCATCACACTGAGAATGTGCAGGTGTGCTCAAACCCTTTACCAGACACATTACTGATTGGTGACCTGCAGATCCATCACACTGAGAATGTGCAGGTGTGCTCAAACCCTTTACCAGACACATTACTGATTGGTGACCTGCAGATCCATCACACTGAGAATGTGCAGGTGTGCTCAAACCCTTTACCAGACACATTACTGATTGGTGACCTGCAGATCCATCACACTGAGAATGTGCAGGTGTGCTCAAACCCTTTACCAGACACATTACTGATTGGTGACCTGCAGATCCATCACACTGAGAATGTGCAGGTGTGCTCAAGCTTCCCCTCAGGTACAAGACCAGCCATTCATTGACGTCAGCCTAATCCAATTACATTACGCTGCTGCCACGCTCTGTTATTATCTATGCATAGTCACTTTAAAAACTCCACCTACATGTATATATTACCTCAAATAACCGGTACCCCCACACATTGGCTCTGTACCGGTACCCCCTGTATATAGCCTCCACATTGACTCTGTACCGGTACCCCCTGTATATAGCCTCCACATTGGCTCTGTACCGGTACCCCCTGTATATAGCCTCGCTATTGTTATTTACTGCTGCTCTTTAATTCTTTGTTACTTTTATCTCTTACTTTTTTGGGGTTGGTATTTTCTTAAAACTGCATTCTTGGTTAGGGGCTCTAAGTCAGCATTTTACTGTAAGGTCTACACCTGTTGTATTTGGCGCATGTGACAAATAACATTTGATTTGTTTATTGTTCCACTCGTTCCGCTCCAGAGATTACCACGAGCCCGTCCTCCCCAGTTAAGGTGCCACCAACCTCCTGTGCTCAACAGTGCTACTGGGAATGCAGATCTTACCTGGATGTGTGCTGCTGGGAATGCAGATCTTACCTGGATGTGTGCTGCTGGGAATGCAGACCTTACCTGAATGACAGTGCCGTATTTTACTACATCGCCGTGGACCTTCTTGTTTTCAGTCTCGTTCTGTTTTTGCTCCAGACTAGAGGCATGCTGTGGAGAACAAGGAAAGGTTGCATCAGTGTACTGTCTCTAACCTGGTGGTATGACCCTTGTTGTACTGTCTCTAACCTGGTGGTATGACCCTTGTTGTACTGTCTCTAACCTGGTGGTATGACCCGTGTAAGTCGCTTACCTGTAGTTTCTGGAGTAGCACCACATCAGCAATCTTGTCCTTCTCGTGCTTGGCCTGCTTGGCTTTCCAGAACTGTTTCTGTGCAGAGTAGCGGTTCATGGGACACACTTTGAAGAGGCAGTCTAAGACAAAATAGTGTGATTAAAGAGTTAAGATTGCTAATAAGGGGACTGGCGAGTATTCAATGGTGTAGATGTTTTGGTTTCAAATATTAAAAACCTGTGAAATATGTGGGGGGGGGGCTAGTGATGCACTATTTTACGATTACTATGCCAAGATGGCTGCCATTCTCTCGAGCATCTATGTACTTTATAGCAAAGATGAGCTCTGTCACTGTCTAAGTAAGTATATAACGCTTCCACATAAAATTAATAGTTTGCTTAGGGAAGAAAATAACTGTAATTTGCCCCACACCCACCATAGGGGATCTGGGCGTCAGGTAAATATTGACTCTCCCCATCCTCGGAGGGATATCGTGTTTTTAAAGGAGCCTAATACTAATATTGGAGATGAAGGAGATCAGCTGGTGCTCTGCTCTGTGAGTACAGTAGTTGTTACCTGTCACACAGGTCTGGCAGGACGGTTATATCAGCACCATAACGGCAAACAACCTTGAAATGCATGTCGCCCCTCAGCAATATTGAAATGTCAACTTTAATACAGTCGAGTTGTGGCAGGCACTGGAGGCTGTAGCACCTTAATTGGGGAGGATGGGGCTCGTGGAAATGGCTGGAGCGGAATTAGTGGAATGGTATCAAATACATCAAACATGGTTTTCTGTGATTCCATTCCATTCGCTCCATTCCGGCCATTATTATGAGCCGTCCTCCCCTCACTAGCCTCCAGTGGTTGCAGGAAAAATCTTTAAAGGGAATCATGCAAACTACTGACAGAATATTAGTCATATAAAGCCATCATATGGGAAACAATTAATGTTATTAGACTGTACTGGACAGTATTGCTGAGACTTTTGGGACAACATACGTTTACTTAGATGGGCAAGTTGTCTTTTCTGTTTAAACTGAGATCCAAGGAGTAGGACATCAATGAACCTTTGATCAGACAGAAATGCACTGAATGCGTGTCACCCCAGTGATGGAATCGGAGAAAACTAAGTGTGGGTTTAAAAAGAAAAAAGTCTGTTTTGGAGTCTGTTCTCTCTGGTGCCCATATAAGGCTGAATAGGCAGAGAGCTGTACATTCCCCATATGTCACAGTCATGGGCACACTGAGTCACAAGCAAACACAACAACAACATATTGTGAATCACTCTCACAAACACACAGGGAAGTACACATGTACATAACACTCCCACAATGCACCCACACGCATGCACCCACACACTACATTGTAGGCCTAAATAATGAGAATACTAATCTGACCTCTGAACTTCTTGGGGGGATTGTCCAGGTCCCCTGCAGCTGGCTCTACCACACATCTGTCATCCACTAACCTGGGGAGAAACACAACGCACAGGAGATCAACACTTGCATTGCAGTGTTTGTATACGTACCCCTGAATTCCACAGCTTTTTCCCCACACTTCCCTTCTAATCATGGACTGAATTAGACCTGGCACACCAGGTGGGTGCAATTAATGATCAGGTAGAAGAGAAAAGCAGCAGTAGTCCAGCCCTCGTGGGGTAAGACTGGAATAACACCCTGATATACATAATGACAACATATGGCAAAGCTAATGTTGTTGTGACACTAATGTCCTTATGCAGAAACCATCTACAATGATTTCCACTTGGAATTACTCCAGGTCTCATTGTGGTCAGACTTCAGTAGCTAACCACTGTGAGAGCTAGTGACTTAAAGGACTTGCTAGTGACGTAGCCCTTTCCTGCAGTCAAATTACCTAGTGGCCTCATTGGTGGAATGTAAATATTTTTCATAATTAACAAAAATATATTTTGGGGCTGAAAATGGTGTTTCTATGTCAAACTGTTTTGTCATATTTCAGTCTTCTGAGATGTATATAAAGTGTAATATTGGGATGCAAACTCAAGACAAAGGAGATGATTGTGGACTACAGGAAAAGGAGGGCCAAGCATGCCCCCATTCTCATCGACGGGGCTGCAGGGGAGCAGGTTGAGAGCTTCAAGTTCCTTGGTGTCCACATCACCAACAAACTATCATGGTCCAAACACACCAAAACAGTTGTGAAGAGGGCACGACAACACCTATTCCCCCTCAGGGGACTGAAAAGATTAGGCATGGGTCTTCAGATCCTCAAAAGGTTCTACAGCTGCACCATCGAGAGCATCCTGACGGGTTGCATCACTGCCTGGTATGGCAACTGCTCGGCCTCCGACCGCAAGGCACTACAGAGGGTAGTGCGTACAGTCCAGTACATCACTGGGGCAAAGCTTTCTGGCATCCAGGACCTCTATACCAGGCGGTGTCAGAGGAAGTCTCTAAAAATTGTCAAAGACTCCAGCCACCCCAGTCATAGACTGTTCTCTCTGCTACCGCACGGCAAGCGGTACCGGAGCGCCAAGTCTAGGTCCAAGAGGCTTCTAAACAGCTTCTACCCCCTAGCCATAAGACTCCTGAACATCTAATCAAATGGCTACCCAGACTATTTGCATTGCCCCCCCCCCCCCCCTTTACACTGCTGCTACTTTGTTATTATCTATGCACTGTCACTTTAATAACTCTACCTACATGTACATATGACCTAAATTACCTAGACTAACCGGTGCCCCCGCACATTGACTCTGTACCGGTACCCCCTGTATATAGCCTCCACATTGACTCTGTACCGGTACCCCCTGTATATAGCCTCCACATTGACTCTGTACCGGTACCCCCAGTATATAGTCTCCACATTGACTCTGTACCGGTACCCCCTGTATATAGCCTCCACATTGACTCTGTACCGGCACCCCCCTGTATATAGCCTCGTTGCTGTTATTTTACTGCTGCTCTTTCATTATTTATTACTTTTATTTCTTATTTTTTTAGGTATTTAAAAAAAAAACTGCATTGTTGGTTAAGGGCTTGTAAGTAAGCATTTCACTGTAAGGTCTACACCCGTTGTACTTGGCAAGTGACAAATAAAATGTGATTTGATTTGAAACTCAAAATGGAATACATTTCAACACTGTATCTGACATGGTACTGGTGTCTTCTTTTTTTAAGCCCATAACCATGTGTGTAAGGTGTATACTTTTGTTTCAAAGTTGGTTTTGTTTAAGACTACCCTGATTTGGCCCACTGCAGTAAAAGGTTAAAGGTCTTGCTAATGACTAGTGACTTAACCCACTAGAGCCGATGTCCACGCCCCGCGTATATCTAATTAACATAATAATAACAACAAATCACCCCCAAAAATCTGTCCTTTTCAGCTGGAGATATGTGTGTTTTTTTTTACATCCACTGATGTCGCAATTCTGCATCTGAGGTGAAATGTGACAGAGCTAAAGCGGTGTTTGTCAGACCATGAGACATCCTGAAAATCACTCTTCTCACAAAATTGTTTGTAGAGTCTGAACGGTTAGTGTCCAAACTATTATGACCCCTCTATGGAAAGATGAGACTCTCACAAACAGGTCGGTTGTTTTGCTCTAAGACGCCCACAGGCCTCACAAGACTTGTCTGAAGATCCCCCGGTGCCAGTTCACAAAATTCATGGTAGTATATATGGAGACTGCTTAGTGCCCCCACAATATAATGACAATGTAGCCTGAACAGTGAACACTAAATGAACTGTTTAGATTGTAACAATGGCCTGTCCACAAAGCATATGCCGTTTCCTGGTATGTAGACAACACTATGTCCACTGTGATTGGCCAGAGCCGACACAGTGTCTTATGACAGACTGTTACATAATGGCCAGTGTGCAAGTGAGATTTGGTTGTGGACTCTGATTAGAGCCAAAATAACTTCATTAAAATAAGTGAGTAAGATTATTCCAGATCTGTTGTTTTCCTATATTGTTGCGTAGTGATGAACCAGGATAAAGACAACAGTTTCCCAAAATGACAATCAGAAAGCAGATTGGATTGTATGATTCATGCCTTATTATCAAATTACACATGGACTCAAAGGCCAACTGTCAGTTGATTTGAGTCAGAATTCTGTATTTTATTTTTCCTCACTGTCTCACGGTCACGGTTAAGAATGACGGTTTAAAGACATCCCACGATCATGACCTGTCTGCATTTCCCCGCTATGGACTCCCACAAGCTGTCAGTAAACATAACGAATCACTAGGGACCACTATCCACAGCAGCTCAGAAAACTAAATATACAAATCAGTTGAGCCTAACTACGGTCTCCCTGCAGACTCTGAGCTTTATTCGGATCATCTGTCACATCCTTCCACTTTAAAGTCAACTCTTAGCATGAATTGAACTACAGTATGTACAGGGCCTTCAGAAAGTATTCACAACATTTTGTGGTGTTACAAAGTGGGATTAAAATGAATTTAATTGTAATTTTATGTCAACAATCTACACAAAATACTCTAATGTCAGTGGAAGAAAAATTTGAATATTTTGTATTTATAAAATAAAATAAAACACTAATATTTATATAGTGCATTCTGAAAATATTCAGACCCTTTGACTTTTTCCACATTGTTACATTACAGCCTTATTTTTAAAATGATTAAATTATTTATTTTTCCATCAACAATCTACACACAATACCCCATAATGAAAAAATTAAACATATAGATTGAAAATGTTTAGAAAAAAAAAAAAACTGAAATACCTTATTTACATAAGTATTAAGACCCTGTGCTTTGAGACTCGAAAATGAGCTCAGGTGCATCCTGTTTCCATTGATCATCCTTGAGATGTTTCCATAACTTGGAGTCCAACCTGTGGTAAATTCAATTGATTGGACATCATTTGGAAAGACACACACCTGTCTATATAAGGTCCCACAGTTGACAGTGCAGGTCAGAGCAAAAACCAAGCCATGATGTCGAAGGAATTGTCCGTAGAGCTCGGAGACAGGATTGTGTCGAGGCACAGATCTGGGGAAGGGTACCAAAACATTTCCGCAGCATTGAAGGTCCCCTAGAACACAGTGGCCTCCATCATTCTGAAATGGAAGAAGTTTGGAACCACCAAGACTTCCTGGAGCTGGCCGCCCGGCCAAACTGACCAATCAGGGGAGAAGGGCCGTGACCAAGAACCCGATGGTCACTCTGAAAGAGCTCCAGAGTTCCTCTGTGGAGATGGGAGAACCTTCCAGAAGGACAACCCTCTCTGCAGCACTCCAGATCAGGCCTTTATGGTAGAGTGGACAGATGGAAGCCACTCCTCAGTAAAAGGCACATGACAGTCCACTTGGAGTTTGCCAAAAGGCACCAAAAGGACTCAGACCATGAGAAACAAGATTCTGTGATTTTGTTGAAACCAAGATTGTACTTTTTGGCCTCAATGCCAAGTATCCCGTCTGGAGGAAACCTGGCACCATCCCTACGGTGAAGCATGGTGGTGGCAGCATCATGCTGTGGGGATGTTTTTCAGTGGTAGGGCAATGACCCTAAGCACACAGCCAAGACAATGCAGGAGTGGCATCGGGACAAGTCTCTGAATGTCCTTGAATGGCCCAGCCAGAGCCCGGACTTGAACCCAATCAACCTCTGGAGACCTGAAAACAGCTGTGCAGTGACGCTCCCCATCCAACCTGACAGCGCTTGAGGATCTGCAGAGAAGAATGGGAGAAACTCCCCAAATACAGGTGCCAACCTTATACTGTAGCTTCATACCCAAGAAGAGTCAAGGCTGTAATTGCTGCCAAAGGTACTTCAACAAAGTTTTGAGTGAAGGGTCTGAATACTTATGTAAGTGTTAAGGACTTGAAAAAGAAATCTAAACCTGTTTTTGTTTTGTCATTATGAGGTATTGTGTGTAGATTGAGGGGGAAAAAACAATTTGATCCATTTTAGAATAAGGCTGTAACATAACAAAATGTGGAAAAAGAGGGAAAGTATTCAGACCCGAGTCAATATATGCTAGAAATACCTTTGACAGCGATTTCAGCTGTGAATTTTTCTGGTTAAGTCTAAGGAGGTTTGCATACCTGGATTGTGCAATATTTGCCCATTTTATTCTTTTAAGAATTCTTCAAGCTCTGTCAAGTTGGTTGTTGATCATTGCTAGGAAGCCATGTCTTTCCACAGATTTTAAGCCGATTTTAAGTCAAAACTGTAACTAGGCCACTCAGGAACATTCAATATCGTCTTGGTAAGTAACTCCAGTGTATATTTGGCCTTGCGTTTTAGGTTGTCTTGCTGAAAGGTAGATTTGTCTCCAAGTGTCATCTAGTATTTTGCCTGTGCTTAGCTCAGTTTGTTTTTAGAAAAAAAAAACTCCCTAGTCCTTGCCAATGACAAGCATACCCATAACATGATGCAGCCACCACCACTGCCATGCTTTTGATACTCAGTGATGTGTTGTTGGATTTGCCCCAAACATAATGCTTTGTATGCAGGACATAAAGTTAATTTCTTTGCCACATTTCTCTCAGTATTATTTTAGTGACTCATTGCAAACAGGATGCATATTCTTGGATGTTTTTATTCTGTAGAGACTTCCTCCTTTTTACTCTGTCAATTAGGTTAGTATTGTGGAGTAACTACAATGTTGTTGATCCATCCTCAGTTTTCTCCTATCACAGCCATTAAATTCTGTAACCGTTTTAAAAAGTCACCATTGACCTCATGGTGAAATCCCTGAGGGGTTTCCTTCCTCTCCGTTAACTGCGTTAGGAATGACGCCTGTATCGTTGTACTAACTGGGTGTATTGATACACCATCCAAAGTGTGATAACTTCACCATGCTCAAAGGGATATACATCTACCAATAGGAGCCATTCTTTGAGAGGCATTGCAAAACCTTCCTGGTCTTTGTCGTTGAATCTCTGTGCTTAAAATTCAGTGCTGGACTGAAGAACCTTCCAGATAACTGTATGTGTGGGGTACAGAGATGGGGTAGTCATTCAACAATGTATGTCGAACACCATTATTATATTTAGTCCATGCAACTTATTATCGTCTAAGCAAATTTTTACTCCTGAAGTTATTTAGGCTTGCCTTAACCAAGAGGTTAAACTTATTGACTCAAGACTTTTCTGCTTGTCATTATATATTAATTTGTAAAAAATAAATAATCTAAAAACAATTCCCCTTTGACATGATGGGGTATTGTGTGTAGGTTAGTGACACAATCTACATTTAATCATTTTAAATTCAGGCTGGAACAACAAACTGTAGAAAAAGTCAAGGGGTGTGAATACTTTCTGAAGGCACTGTAGGTTGTAATCTATAGCCTATTATACTGTAGGTGAGGATGTGGTCACAACAAAGCTTCTTAAAGTAGTCTGAATGCTTTGGGCTGCTCCTCTTCAGAGTGCACATAGAACCCATTACCCAAAGATGTCTGAAACATGAAGTGGTATTTCCATGACAGCAGATGAAAAACACAAGACAGGCTCACAGTTCACACAATGCAGTGGAAATATGCAAAAAGGGTTTGTATCTAAAAGACGCTGCCTGAAAGGCCAAGCTAATCCTACATCTTTACCATCGGTCTGTACATGTTTGCGTACAGAGGGTTGTCTCTGGTTAATGTCCCTATATCCCCCTCCTTCACATAATCAATGGGAGTTATCTAGCAGCCAGGTGAGGTTTGTCTACCTATTGCGGGTTCATTGCTTTGGCTAGAGTCTGGAGTGCTCCCCTGGTCATTTGCATTGCATATGAATCACTCTCAACTCAGGAATTGAGGTCTTTATAAAAACAGTTTTATTTTTGTTAAACTTCACGGTCATTGAATTAATTCACATACATAATGAATATCATTCAATGTGATTTTGAACTTATGCAAGAGATTTTGTTTATATACAGTGCATTCGGAAAGTATTCGGACTAGAGGTCGACCGATTAATCAGAATGGCCAATTAATTAGGGCCGATTTCAAGTTTTCATAACAATCGGTAATCGGTATTTTTGGCCACCGAATTGCCTTTTTTTTTTTTTTTTACACCTTTATTTAACTAGGCAAGTCAGATAAAGAACACATTCTTATTTTCAATGATGGCCTAGGAATGGGGGTTAACTGCCTTGTTCAGGGGGGATTCGGGGATTCGTTTTTGCAACCTTCTGGTTACTAGTCCAACGCTCTAACCACCTGCCTTACATTGCACTCCACAAGGAGCCTGCATGGCAGGCTGACTACCTGTTACGCGAGGGCAGCAAGAAGCCATGGTAAATTACTAGCTAGCATTAAACTTATCTTATAAAAAACTATCACTCTTAACATAATCACTAGTTAACTACACATGGTTGATGATATTACTAGTTTATCTAACGTGTCCTGCGTTGCATATAATCGATGCGGTGCCTGTTAATTTCTCATCGAATCACAGCCTACTTCGACAAACGGGTGATAATTCAACAAGCGCATTTGTGAAAAAAGCACTGTCGTTGCACCAATGTACCTAACCATAAACATCAATGCCTTTCTTTAAAATCAATACACAAGTATATATTTTTTTTAAACCTGCATATTTAGTTAATATTGCCTGCTAACATGAAATTGGGTCACTGCTCTTGCGTTCATTGCCTGGCTCGTTGCGAACTAATTTGCCAGAATTTTACGTAATTATGACATACCTTTGAAGGTTGTGCAATGTAACAGGAATATTTAGACTTAGGGATGCCACCCGTTAGATAAAATACGGACTGGTTCCGTATTTCACTGAAAGAAAAAAACATTTTGTTTTCGAGATGATAGTTTCCGGATTCGACCATATTAATGACCTAAGGCTCGTATTTGTGTTATTATGTTATGTGTGTTATTATGTTATAATTATGATTTGATAGAGCAGTCTGACTGAGCGGTGGTAGGCACCAGCAGGCTCGTAAGCATTCATTCAAACAGCACTTTCGTGTGTTTTGCCAGCAGCTCTTCGCTGTGCTTCAAGCATTGCGCTGTTTATGACTTCAAGCTTGTCAACTCCCAAGATTAGGCTGGTGTAACCGATGTGAAATGGCTAGCTAGTTAGCAGGTGCGCGCTAATAGCGTTTCAAACGTCACTCGCTCTGAGACTTGGAGTAGTTGTTCCCCTTGCTCTACATGGGTAACGCTGCTTCGAGGGTGACTGTTGTCGATGTGTTCCTGGTTCGAGCCCAGGTAGGAGCGAGGAGAGGGACGGAAGCTATACTGTTACACTGGCAATACTAAAGTGCCTATAAGAACATCCAATAGTCAAAGGTATATGAAATACAAATCGTATAGAGAAATAGTCCTATAATTCCTATTATAACTACAATCTAAAACTTCTTACCTGGGAATATTGAAGACTCATGTTAAAAGGAACCACCAGCTTTCATATGTTCCCATGTTCTGAGCAAGGCACTTAAACGTTAGCTTTCTTACATGTCACATATTACACTTTTACTTTCTTCTCCAACACTTTGTTTTTGCATTATTTAAACCAAATTGAACATGTTTCATAATTTATTTGAGGCTAAATTGATTTTATTGATGTATTATATTAAGTTAAAATAAGTGTTCATTCAGTATTGTTGTAATTGTCATTATTACATATAAAAAAAGAAAATATTTTTTTTTAAATCGGCCGATTAATCGGCAGCAGCTTTTTTTGGGGTCCTCCAATAATCGGTATCGGCGTTGAAAAATCATAAATCGGTCGACCTCTAATTCTGACTCCTTGACTTTTTCTACATTTTGTTATGTTACAGCCTTGTTCTAAAATGGATTAAATAAAAACCTCATCAATCTACACAATACAGATCTGTACCTCGACACAATCCTGTCTCTGAGCTCTACGGGCAATTCCTTCGACCTCATGGCTTGGTTTTTGCTCTGACATGCACTGTCAACTGTAGGACCTTATATAGACAGGTGTGTGTGCCTTTCCAAATCATGTCCAATCAATTGAATTTACCACAGGTGGACTCCAATCAAGTTGTAGAAACATCAAGGATGATTAATGGAAACAGGATGCACCTGAGCTCATTTTGAGTCTCAAAGCAAAGGATCTGAATACTTACACCTTATTTACAAATGTTGTATTTTTTTTAAATAAAATTGCCAAAAAATCTAAACCTGTTTTCGCATTGTCATTATGGGGTATTGTGTGTAGATTGAGGAAAATGTTTTTTTTTTTTAATCCATTTTAGAATAAGGCTGTAACGTACTTTTGGGGGGGAAGAAGTCAAGGGTTCTGAATATTTTCCAAATGCACTGTATATATTTAAATTGTAGTATGAATACCATCAGTGGTATGCTGTTTGAATAGGCTACCATCAGTGGGTTGAAGCTTTTCACCTGAGACAGAGAATGCAAAGCATGTGTGATTGAATGCAGAGCTATCATACCTCACAAGAAGGGTGCAGGCTCTGACTAAAACTACACAACAGAAAATCAGGGCCTTTACGAAAGCTGCACCAGGTGTATGTTCGTGGTTTTAAAGTCTGTGGCACTTTTAAAAACCTATGTCAGGCAGTCTAAAGCACTGCTGAGGCACCACTACAGCCTGAGGTTTGATCCCAGGCTGTGTCACAGCTGGCCGTGACCGGAAGCCCCATAGGGTGGCGCACAATTTGCCCAGCGCCGTCCGAGTTAGGGTAGGGTTTGGCTGGGGGTATTCCTTGGCTCATCGCGCTCTAGCAACGGGGCGGGTACTGCAAGCTGACTTTGGTCATCAGGCAAACTGTGTTTCCTCTGACACATTGGTGCGGCTGGCAGTGTGTTAAGAAGCACGTCTCAACCTTCGTCTCTCCCGAACTCGTTGGGATTGGCAATTGGACATCACAAAATTATATTTTAAACTGTCAGGTCCCTGATGATTTCATTCATAAACACAGATCTGCACTGTGTTCTCTCATGTGTAAATAACTCAAACAGGCACCGACGCAGATGCTGTCAAAAATAGTTACAACTCATTTGTCCTGCTTCTTCTGTCCTTACAGGCATCATGTGTTATACAGTAAGACAGACTTAAAGCAGCTTTAGGTATTTAGCTCTGAAGTCCAGTATCCATGTTTTCAATATAAGTGCAGAATTTATTATCATTATTGGTCATTCTTGGCCATTGATACACAACTTAGATGTAATTTAATTCTAAAATAATATTTAATTCTGTTAAGTGTTAGAGCTTTGAGGTAACCCCAATGTAAACAATACAAACTTTCTCTCTGGACGGAGACCTGATGTGAACCTAAAGTACATCAGTGTGCTTCTTTCTTTTACTGGTGACTCAAGACACTTACTAAAAGCTTTGCCATACTGAGCTAGAACCTTCCAATAGGCAGCCCTATGTTGTCAGACAGTCAAATGTGTGTCCTGTATTCGACAGAGATTTGGCATGCGTTACCCACCGCTCCATCCCTTGTTGTGACTGATTACAGCAGTCATCCCCGTGTTTGAATTTATGCAAACTAAGAGACATGATTTTAGAGACATGCTGTTGTACAGTCCTCATGTGATCCTGTGTTATAGGCTACTATCCACTTCCCCATCATTCCAGAAGGAAGCAATTGTCTCTCCACAGATGATAAATAAGTTAAACATTGACTAAATATTGTTTCAAATATGACTCAGCCAGACTTGTAGCCTACTTCGCGATAGTGGATTTGTGAAGTGAATAAATTAAGTGTTGCTAAAAGGTGACTCAAGAAGCTGTTTGAACAGGCATCAGAGGCTAAACCCTGGAGCTGTATTAGTGGCTGACTGGACAGGGCTCCGCTCTTAAGAAAAGGGTGTTATTTGTTTGTCCCCATAGGAGAACCCTTTTTGGTTCCAGGTAGAGCCCTTTGATGGTGAAAAGTAGAGGTCGACCAATTATGATTTTTCGACACCGATACCGATTATTGGAGGACCAAAAACCCCGATACCGATTAAATCGGCCGATTTTAAAAAATATTTTATTTTTATTTTTTTATATGTAATAATGACAATTACAACAATACTGAATGAACACTTATTTTAACTTAATATAATACATCAATAAAATCAATTTAACCTCAAATAAATAATGAAACATGTTCAATTTGGTTTAAATAATGCAAAAACAAAGTGTTGGAGAAGAAAGTAAAAGTGCAATATGTGCCATGTAAAAAAGCTAACGTTTAATTTCCTTGCTCAGAACATGAGAACATATGAAAGCTGGTGGTTCCTTTTAACATGAGTCTTCAATATTCCCAGGTAAGAAGTTTTAGGTTGAAGTTATTATAGGACTATTTCTCTCTATACGATTTGTATTTCATATACCTTTGACTATTGGATGTTCTTATAGGCACTTTAGTATTGCCAGTGTAACAGTATAGCTTCTGTCCCTCTCCTCGCTCCTACCTGGGCTTGAACCAGGAACACATCGACAACACCCACCCTCGAAGCAGCGTTACCCATGCAGAGCAAGGGGAACAACTACTCCAAGTCTCAGAGCGAGTGACGTTTGAAACGCTATTAGCGCACACCCGGCTAACTAGCTAGCCATTTCACATCGGTTACACCAGCCTCATCTTGGGAGTTGATAGGCTTGAAGTCATAAACAGCGCAATATATTGCGAAGGGCTGCTGGCAAAACGCACAAATGCTGTTTTGAATGAATGCTTACGAGTCTGCTGCTGCCTACCATCGCTCAGTCAGACTGCTCTATCAAATCATAGACTTAATTATAACATAATAACACACAGAAATACGAGCCTTAGGTCATTAATATGGTCGAATCCGGAAACTATCATCTCGAAAACCAAACGTTTTTCCTGTCAGTGAAACCGTTCCGTATTTTATCTAACGGGTGACATCCCTAAGTCTAAATATTCCTGTTACATTGCCCAACCTTCAATGTTATGTCATAATTACGTAAAATTATGGCAAATTAGTTCGCAACGAGCCAGGCGGCCCAAACTGTTGCATATACCCTGACTCTGCGTGCAATGAACGCTAGAGATGTGACACAATTTCATGTTAGCAGGCAATATTAACTAAATATGCAGGTTTAAAAATATATACTTGTGTATTGATTTTAAAGAAAGGCATTGATGTTTACGGTTAGGTACATTGGTGCAACGACAGTGCTTTTTTCGCAAATGCGCTTGTTAAATCAACACCCGTTTGGCGAAGTAGGCTGTGATTCAATGATAAATTAACAGACACCGCATCGATTATATGCAACGCAGGACACATTAGATAAACTAGTAATATCATCAACCATGTGTAGTTAACTAGTGATTATGTTAAGATTGATAGTTTTTTAAGATAAGTTTAATGCTAGCTAGCAACTTACCTTGGCTTCTTGCTGCCCTCGCGTAACAGGTAGTCAGCCTGCCATGCAGGCTCCCCGTGGAGTGCAATGTAAGGCAGGTGGTTAGAGCGTTGGACTAGTAACCAGAAGGTTGCAAAAACGAATCCCCCCTGAACAAGGCAGTTAAACCCCGTTCCTAGGCCGTCATTGAAAATAAGAATGTGTTCTTAATCTGACTTGCCTAGTTAAATAAAGGTGTGAAAAAAAATATATCAATTTTTTTATCACAAAAAAATATAAACAAATTGGCGGCCAAAAATACCGATTACCGATTGTTATGAAAACTTGAAATCGGCCCTAATTAATCGGCCATTCCGACTAATCGGTCGACCTCTAGTGAAAAGGTTCTACTTAAAACTTTGTATTAGTGAAAAATAGTTATTTTCAAAGGGTGTCCCATGGGGACAATTGAAGAAGCATTTATGGTTCCAGGTAACACCTTCTTTTCTAAAAAAGCTTTGTGGGTGGGCAGCAGAGGCATCATGCCCATAGGGGGCACAGGGGCAAGTACTCCCTCAGATTTGTCCTGTAAATAAAATACTTTTTTTGTTGTTTCTCTGTAAAACTACTAGCAACCTAGCTATTTTATGAAGTTGACTTTAGCTAGCCCAGATAGGTTCTCAATCTTCCAACCTGATAACTTGCTACCAAGAAGCCATTTCAAGCTACCAATCACATTAAAGTAGCTAGGTTGTCTATCTTAGCTTGCATGCCTGCTGGCAAGGCTGGTAGACTAGAAAAGCAAGCAATAACTAAATGTACTGAATAAGACTCACAAACCTTTTAACCAGATTTTTGCAGAGAACCATATTTTGTTTCTTTAAAAAAATAAACCAGTCAAGGAGGATAGACAGCTCAAGAGGTATGCTTAGATATGCAGAAAAATACATATTGTTTACATAGAATTAAGCAGGGCCTAGCCCCACTCCGGACACCCCCAGCCATCCTCACAAACTTTGTGCCCCCTCAGATTTGTACGGTGCCTGACGCCCCTGGCGGGCAGCGCCAAGTGAACACAAAGGGCACCAGAACACATCGAATGCTGTTCCTTCTCCGGCAGCAACTGGAGAAACCACAGGAAGCACTATGAATAGAGAGGATTTGAAAACATCGCAAATGGCAACGTATTCCCAACATAGTGCACTACTTTTGACCAGAGCACAATGGGCCCTGGTCAAAAGTAGTGCACTTAATAGCGGATAGGGTGCCATTTGGTACAGCACCAAGTTACCCGAGCACCTATCCGTTGGAAATCTCCAAGGGAACACACTTGGAATCGCTTCCTGATCCAGACATAATTCCTACAAAAATAATAGCATTCAGGCAAACAATGGAAGGGGGGCTGCAGTGTATATGTGAACATAAACAACAACAGGATACTGCCAGGGGAATATATCCAGGGACAAAGTTGTAGCCATGTTGTCACACCTTTCACTGACAGAGTATTAAACCAATAATGTCTATGATCTTTTTTCAAGGATATGTTTCTGACTAGAGGAAACCACTACTTTAGACATTGGTGGCAGGTAGCCTAGTGGTTAGAGCGTTGGACTAGTAACTGAAAGGTTACAAGATCGAATCCCCGAGCTGATAAGGTAAAAATCTGTCCTTCTGCCCCTGAACAAGGCAGTTAACCCACTGTTCCTAGGCTGTCATTGAAAATAAGAATTTGTTCTTAACTGACCTGCCTAGTTAAATAAAGGTACAAAAAAAAACATATGCCTGCACAAAATCAGATGAAACAACACTATTCATCATCAACAACAATGTAGGCCTAGTGCAACTCTTCACTCTAAAGCCTTGCAATGTGAAATACAACAGTTTAAAGTGGGGCTCTCCAACCCTGTTCCTGGAGAGCTACCGTCCTGTGGGTTTTCACTCCAGCCCTATTCCTGGAGAGCTACCGTCCTGTAGGTTTACACTCCAACCCTGTTCCTGGTGGGCTACCGTCCTGTAGGTTTTCACTCCAACCCTGTTCCTGGTGGGCTACCGTCCTGTAGGTTTTCACTCCAACCCTGTTCCTGGAGAGATACCCTCCTGTAGGTTTTCACTCCAACCCTGTTCCTGGAGAGCTTCCGTCCTGTAGGTTTTCACTCCAGCCCTGTTACTGGTCTAGAAGATGAATCCGGTTACTTACAACTTGGGTTGGAGCGAAAACCTAAAGGAGGGTAGCTCTCCAGGAACAGGGTTGGAGAGCCCTGGCTTAAAGGATTAGTTTGCTATTTTACAACTTGATGTTATATGATTCCTCAGCCTGAAAGTAGTCTATTTGCCAGGAAAAATTGAAATCCATGGTTCAGTTCTCTAAATAGATGATGTTTGTAATGACTAACTTTAGCCACTGCTAGCTGAAAATCAATGGAACAAAGTTGTAAAATAGTGAACTCCTTTTAATGAGCTTTCTGAACACAACAATTGTAATATCTTACTAGAGAACTGATGTTTCCATAGGTTATGCTTGACTATGTAGAGATCAGACTCCATGGCCCACTTTGCCATACTGAGACTGGGTATAACTTATTGTCATCAGCTGATGAAATATATGAGGGTCTCTCAGAGACACTAAATCTCAGATGCAATGATCTCATGACTATTTAATATGTCTGGAATTGTTATAATAGCTTACTGTGCTGTGTAACATGAGCTACACAAATACATGAAGCCTAAATCATGGATTCGTGGAGTTTTGTATTTCTCTGTAAAATGAATTCATTACGCAGAGAGCAAAACTTGACACAGAGGCTACAAGAGGTGAAGGAGATAAGAAGAATGAGTCTCGATTCGAAGTCGACCGATGGGGTAACTACCGTATGTTGAAATGAAGATCTGTCAAAATGACAAGACTGTAAACGTATAACCACAGGCAAGGTAAAGTATTTGTAGGGACATGCACATACTTACCCAAGTGTACTTATAAAACCATTGACAGAGCCCTCCGCGTAAAGGGAAACGATGTCCCCAATGTGCAAAAAGCTGGACATTGAATCCGACATCTTCGGTGACTTTCGCGTTGACAATTATCAACTGAAATACACGTATCCTCTTCTGTATTCTCCACTTGACTGCTGCGACTTTTTGAAGCGCTACTCGTATCTGATCTTCCCCCTCGTGCACTAAGGGCTAAGAACCCTTCATTCGAACTAATGAAGATTTCGTTGGAATGCACGGAGGACAATGTAGTTAATTCAAATTATAGCTTAAATTGTTTAATCCAATAAAGTTTAAACCCGAAAATGACCAATGACAACCCGATGTTAATGAAAGTAGAGAAAGTCCAAATGTGTCAGCGAAGTCGTCATGTTGACACTGCACCTGAAGACATAGTATTGGAACCAGGAAGTGTGTCATCTTGATAACTCCTCAGTTATCTGTTCTTGGTTCAGTTATCTTCTCAGTTGCCTGTTTCTGACTGTAGAAAGTACAAGAGAAAGATTGCGTTATACCCTCTCTTGCCTACATACATTAATACAATGAGAATTGGTACAAATGGATGGTACAGTAGGCTACAGTGCAAGGGGTTTTATTCAGTAGACATACAAATGTTTGTTTATCTGCTCATTATAGAGTCAATAAAAGTCCGATGATTGAAAGGGCGTCAATAAACCATAATCTCAACTATATAAACAAATAAACATATTTTAAACTATATATATCATAATTAAGAGATATAGTTTCATATGAACAGATATATTTGAAGAGGTTTTTAAGTTCAAAAGTGGATCACAGCTGCACTACTGTCTATGAGAGTGTGATGTAGTGGGATTCAAAAGATTCCTTTTTTATTTTGTCTTTTCTACATGCCCTGCTGGAGTTTAACTAGGCCTATTTCAGACGTCACTCTCTTACCATAGTTTACCATCTAGGGTTCTTGCTTACTACATCGTCATAGTTTTGGCCTTTCTAAAAGCTTGAGTTCAAGGTATTGAACAACATTTAGGCAGCTGTGTAGCAAACCCAGACAGCCATGCTTTTTTCCCGCCCACTGTTGACAACTCATGGTAGCAGGCGAGTCATGCTCAGCCTTTGGCTTGGACTTCCTGGTGCAGTCAAGGGGTGATACGGACTGAGGCTGAGCCAAGCTGTTTGTGTAGGAGAGACGTCTTGCTGCTTTCCTTACACAATACAGTATGTACAATGGAAATATAGCCCCTCTTTCGTGGTTTTCTAGTGGGCAGGTCTCATCTAGCTGTTCAAAAAGTCAGTGTTTGAGGAAAATGACATTTCTAACAATGTGCCAGTTAACTTAGCACTTATTCAGCAAGTGTCACTGTTCCATGGCTACAGTAGGCTACAACCTTATCTGAAGTACTTTCTGAGCCAAAGTATAACTCTCTAAACATGCAGTTCTTTCTTTCTTAGATTTCCCATTAAATATTGATTCCTCTGGTTAGCGCTGGCATTGAAAGGCCATTGTTACGGACTGACTTACTGACTGCCTTTAACTATCATTTCCCAGGCCGGACCATACATGGACACTACAAGGCAACATTTATTATCTGGCTTGGCCCATGTGAATGTATCCATGGTGAACATTTGTAATTCAAGGTTCCTCCGTCTTGTTTCTATGGTGATGGAGACAAAGGCCCAATGAAGGAGCATGAGAGAGGCCCATAGAGGTCCACTGGACCTGGGGAACATTCTGTCTCTCTCATTGTGATTAATACCTACTTTAGTAGAGACCAAACCTGGACCGTATTTTACACCCCACCTTCTCCTTTACAAGTACCACACAAACTTTAAGCTGGAAAGCCGCCACCTTAACTAATTTCATCATCATTTAACATCTGCTTTCTTGTAACCACATACACTATTACAATCCACTCAAACAGGTTTTGTGAGTTAAGGAGCATACTGTATTTATTTAACAAGGCAAGTCCATTAAAAACCAATTATTATTTACAATGACAGCCTAGGAACAGTGGGTTAACTGCCTTTTTCGGGGGCAGAAAGACAGATTTTTACCTTGTCAGCTCAGGGATTCGATCTAGCAACCTTTCGGTTACTGGACCAAACACTCTAACCACTAGGTCACCTGCTTCCCCCCTCTAACCACTAGGCTACCTGCTCTAACCACTAGGCTACCTGCCGCCCCAAAGGACTGTAAGGATTATTATCCTTATTGCTCTAATGCTGAAAAGAAAACGGACAGACACCTATTTTACTGGTATTTTTCCCCGTGTAGCTGGGTGGGTTTTAAAGGGGAATTTCACCCTGGGCTTGTTTTCATCATGTCTAAGGCATTTCTAGGTCAGTGAGATGTTTCACACACACTATCTATACAAAAGTATATGGACACCCCTTCAAATTAGTGGATTTGGCTATTTCAGCCACAACCGTTGCTGACAAGTGTATAAAATCGAGCACACAGCCATGCAATCTCCATAGACCAGGTATTACCAAACTGGGATATGCGCAATGCCGTCGGGGGTACGACAAATAAAAATGTGATTCACTTTTTCTTTTTAAAGAGACAATGCCTTCATCAAACACTGTTTCACGACGCATCAGTGACATGGCAGGAGATGTTTTGAAAACACTACTTCGCATACAAGCCAGTGAATTCAATGCGTTACAGCTGGATGAGTCAACAGATGTGGCGGGCCTGGCACAGTTCCTGGTATATGTCCGTTAAATTTATGGGGGGTCAATTAAGGAAGACAACCACTGGAAACCAGGACAACAGGAGTGGATATTTTTAAAGTACTGGACAGCTTTGTGACATCAAATGGACTTTGGTGGTCAAGATGTCCTGGTATCTGTACTGATGGCGCAAAAGCCATGACAGGGAGACAGAGTAGAGTGGTAACGCGCGTGCAAGCAGTTGCTCCCGACGCCACTTGGGTACACTGCAGCATCCACCGAGAGGCTCTTGCTGCCAAGGGAATGCCTGACAGCTTGAAATACGTTTTGGACACTACAGTGAAAATGTTTAACTTTGTTAAAGCAAGGCCCCTGAACTCTCGTGTATTTTCTGCACTATACAATGATATGGGCAGCGACCATGTAATGCTTTTACAACATACAGAAGTGCGCTGGTTATCAAGGGGCAACGTGTTTTTTGAATTAAGAGACGAGCTTAAAGTTTTCTTACTGACCATAATTTTTTTCTTGTCTGACCGCTTGCATGACGACGAGTTTCTCACACGACTGGCCTCTCTGCAACTATATTCAATGTGCAGGACGAAATTGAGGCTATGATTAAGAAGTTGGAGCTCTTCTCTGTCTGCATTAACAAGGGCAACACACAGGTTTTTCCAACATTGTATGATCCTTTTTTTTTTTTGGTGAAAAGCTTATGGACAAGCTTACGGACAATGTCAAATGTGATATAGCGAAGCACCTGAGTGAGTTGGGTGCGCAATTACGCAGGTACTTTCCCGAAACGGATGACACAAACAACTGGATTTGTTAAACCTTTCATGCCCTGCCTCCAGTCCACTTACCAATATCTGAAGAAAGAAAGCCTCATCGAAATTGCAACAAACGGTTCTGTGAAAATTGAATTTAATCAGATTTCTGGATTGGGCTGCGCTCAGAGTATCCTGCCTTGGCAAAATGCGCTGTTAAGACACTGATGACCTTTGCAACCACGTACCTATGTGAGAGTGGATTCTCGGCCCTCACTAGCAGGAAAACTAAATACAGGCACAGACTGTGTGTGGAAAATGAATTAAGACTGAGACTCTCTCCAATACAACATTGCAGAGTTATGCGCATCCTTTCAAGCACACCCTTCTCATTAACCTGTGGTGAGTTATTCACAATTTCCGATTTAACAAATGAAGTTTTATATGTAAGGTGGCTAAATAAAAAGCAAAATGATTGATTATTATTATTTGTGCCCTGGTCCTATAAGAGCTCTTTGTCACTTCCCACGAGCCGGGTTGTGACGACAAACTCACACTCATTCTTATGTTTTAATAGATGTATCGTATAGTGTGTGTGGCAGGCTTACAATGATGGCAAAAAACAACATTTGAGAGTGCACTGATCCTGGTGCTAGAGGGGGTACGCAGCTGGAGGTTGACTGTTTGAAGGGGTACGGGACTATAAAAAGTTTGGGAACCACTGCCGTAGACAAACATTAGCAGTAGCATGGCCTTACTGAAGATCTCAGTGACTTTTAATGTGGCACCGTAATAGGATTCCACCTTTCCAACAAGTCAGTTCATAAAATGTCTGCCCTGCTTGAGCTGCCCCGGTCACCTGTAAGTGCTGTTATTGTGAAATGGATACATCTAAGAGCAACAACAGCTCAGCCACACAAGCTCACAGAATGGGAGTGCTGAAGTGCGTAGTGCGTAAAAATCATCTGTCCTCGGTTGCAAACTGCCTCAGAAGCAACGTCAGCACAATAACTGTTCTTCGGGAGCTTCATAAAATTGGTTTCCATGGCCGAGCAGCCGCACACAAGCCTTAGATCACCATGCACAATGCCAAGCGTCACCTGGAGTGGTGTAAAGTTTGGGGAAGGCCCTTTCCTGTTTCAGCATGACAATGCCCACATGCACAAAACAAGGTCCATACAGAAATGGTTTATCAAGATCGGTGGAAGAACTTGACTGGCCTCAGAGAGCCTTGACCTCAACCCCATTGAACACCTTTGGGATGAGTTGGAACACCGACTGCGAGCCAGGCATAATCGCCCAACATCAGTGCCTGACCTCACTAATGCTCTTGAGGCTAAATGGAAGCAAGTCCCTGCAGAAATGTTCCAACATTTAGTGGAAAACCTTCCCAGAAGAGTGGAGGCTGTTTATAGCAGCAAAAGGGGCCCAACTCCTTATTAATGCCCATGATTTTAGAATGAGATGTTCGACAAGTGGGTGTCCAGATACTTTTGGTCATGTAGTGTAATTGCACAGCAGGAAGGCAGGTCTGGGCTTTGCTCACTGAATGATGGCCCTATGATGCCTTCTGGTGTATTGATGGGGGGGATTAAGTCATACAATCAAAATATTGACATCAAGAGGGCAGCTGACAAATACAAATGCCTACCTAAGTAAGTTATTTTTCCTGCAAGCCACCTAGCTAGTTAGCTAACAGGTTTATCTACTGAAACCCATGTTGTGTATTGCTGGCTAACATACTACATTGTTACAGTGGGGGGAAATCAAATTATTTTTCAGTTTGTTAACTTAGGTAGGTGGTTAGCTAGTCTAGCTAGCTAATTGAGCTAAACAACTACAGGTAGACATAGAGACTTCGGGGTTATGGTAAGGGCATTCATAAGCTACGGACAATGAACACAATTGCATTTTATCCATGTAAATTTCAAAGTACAGAGATACCGTGACGAAATCCTGAGGCCGACTGTCTTGCCATGCATCTGCCCCCATCACCTCATGTTACAGCATGATAATACACCGCCCCATGTCGCAAGGATCTGTACACAATTCCTGAATGGTCACTGTGCAAAGGTTGAGGTTATGCCATATTTATTTCTATTAGGCTAGATATTGTTGTAAATGTAATCTCTGTGCCTGTCCACATGTATGCATGTTCAACTTGTCTACCCTAATGTTATGCTGCACAGTTCAACTGTCGTTCAAACTGTGCAATGGAGTATAATTTATTATATATTCTTTTGTCTTGCAGATAATACAGTGTGGTGGCTGGGCTTCTTCCTGGAGTGGATTCTTGGACAGAAACAGATTTTCTTTGCATGCGTGTGTCATTGTAGCAGAACTGTATCCCGTGAACTGTATCCTTCTCGATGGATTGGACATTATGCTGGATTTCAAGCAGAAGATGACTCAAGAGGAGCTGTTTGATGGCAGTTTGATCATGACAACACTCCTCCCACAGCTGTATAAGTGTTCCCTGAACTTACTGTATGTTCCTTTGTAATGGCAATTTCATCATGACCACCTCTCCCATCATCTGCTGATCACCACTTCTCTTAGTCTTCGTTGTCGATTCGTGAAAACAGCAGTCTCATAAAATGTCTGTGTCCAGTTGCAAGGGATCAGTTTGAATTTAGAAAATGCTCAGTTATTAAAATAAATACTTTTTTTGCTCCATGAAGTAATCCAAGACAGGTGTCTGTCATCATGATATGCAACACTTTGGGGTGGACACCCACCTGTTTTGAAATAGATAAGATGGCAGCGTACACTGTTGGATTACTTAATTGTTTAGGGACAATGAGGGACATTGGGAGCTGCTTTTGAGAGGAAAGATCAGTCAACAAAGTGAATGGGCTGGGGGAGCTGCAGAAGGTGTGACAAGTTTTAGGAGGACAGTTCTTACACAGTATATATATGTGTATGGGAGATTGAGGAGAAATGCCACCTTTTAATTGTTCTCATAAACAACAATACATTTACTGTCTCTAAGCACAACTGAAACACCCTTCCTAATCTCAAAGACCTGTCTGTAAACTTCCCCCAGTCCATTGACTTTGACAAATAATTTGTGTCAATAGTAGCCCTTGGCAGGGGATTTTTGTAGATGTGTCTTTGTATTGTGTTTTGAGAATCTGCAGAGAGAAGAATGAGGTGGTTGTGTCATTACTGTTGTGGTCTTGATTTGATAGTTTTCAGTGTCCTTTGCATGTTTCTGTCCCACAATCTTGTTGTGCTCCATAACCGCAAGGTGTGTCCGCTCCCTCATGCGTGTGTACACAAAATGCCGCCGCTTTGTATTTTTTTCAGCAGGGTGGACTCCAGATAACCTGAGTTTTACAAAGAGAAAAAAGGTAGACTAAATTGATGACATGGTCTGGAAGGTTCTCTGTGGTCCTCAGTCTACATCTAACCACCTGTAACCCCACAACACAAACCATACAAACATGCTTACTGTAAATCTTAGCCGTCAGCTTGTACACATTTTTAGCCAACTTACCTTAACCTTGTGCAGAGCTAATGGAATGGTGGAATCAGATGATGTACCACCTACAACAAAACACCCAACAATACACAATTTAACCACCCCACTAATTGTATTGATCTCTATTAGACTGGCTATCATAGCATACCTAACATGGACATTTCAGTATTGTCAGCTTGCTGTTAGCTAATTAGCATCAGCTGAGAACCAACTAACCAACCATAGACAATTTATACACATTCATCATTACTACCAACACACCGAGAGTGAGTTAGCTATAATCGACAATTCTATTTTTAGTAACAGTGTTTTCCAGACAAGGGTGTAATAGATGGCTACCAGATTGAGTTACTCTTATTTGCTAACGTTAGCTAGCTTACATTCGCTAACGTTAGTCAAACTGGTATTGCATCACTTCCCAGCTGTCGTTTAAATGCATTCCCCATCCATTCAGCCTGAAAATCCCTCTGATAATCTTTGGTCACTGTAAGCATCATTTTTGATAGCTGCAAATAACTGGCAGCATCGGGGTACATTTCTGGTAGGTAGCTAGTACGGTGAAAGATAACTTACTTTCATGCTTGTTTGTAATTAGCACAGCCAGACAGAACATGATGACAAACGTTATTGAAAAACAAACATAAAAGAAGAGAAGTTCTGAGAGTACTATGTGTTGGTTGTTCGAAGTAAACAACGCCATCAACCAAGTTTGTGGGCATGCCCCATCTACCTAACGGAGCGGTATCTGCATTTGCTATGAATGCTGGACTTTATGGTTCACTATGAGCAGCCAAATACACAGGAAGCCGAAACTTCCTGATTCTACCATTGAAATGAAATAGTGCTCTTTCTAGCTTGTGGTTTGGATAATTTTGAAGTTTATGACAAAAACATAATGTTGTTAATATAGTCATGACTAATCTCAGCAAAAAAAGAAATGTCCTTTCACTGTCAACAGCGTTTATTTTCAGTAAACTTAACATGTGTAAATATTTGTATGACACTAACAAGATTCAACAACTGAGACATAAACTGAACAAGTTCCACAGACATGTGACTAACAGAAATGGTATAATGTGTCCCTGAACAAAAGGGGGTCAAAATCAAAAGTAACAGTTAGTATCTGGTGTGGCCACCAGCTGCATTAAGTACTGCAGTGCATCTCCTCCTCATGGACTGCACCAGATTTGCCAGTTCTTGCTGTGAGATGTTACCCCACTCTTCCACCAAGGCACCTGCAAGTTCCCGGACATTTCTGGGGGGAACGGCCCTAGCCCTCACCCTCCAATCCAACAGGTCCTAGACGTGCTCAATGGAATTGAGATCCGGGCTCTTCGCTGGCTATGGCAGAACACTGACATTCCTGTCTTGCAGGAAATCACGCACAGAACGAGCAGTATGGCTGGTGGCATTGTCATGCTGGAGGGTCATGTCAGGATGAGCCTGCAGGAAGGGGACCACATGAGGGAGGAGGATGTCTTCCCTCTAACACACAGCGTTGAGATTGACTGCAATGACAACAAGCTCAGTCCGATGATGCTGTGACACACCGCCCCAGACCATGATGGACCCTCCACCTCCAAATCAATCCTGCTCCAGAGTACAGGCCTTCGACGATAAACGCAAATCCGACCATTACCCCTGGTGAGACAAAACTTCTACTCATCAGTGAAGAGCACTTTTGACAGTCCTGTCTGGTCCTGCGATGGTGGGTTTGTGCCCATAGGCGACGTTGTTGCCGGTGATGTCTGGTGAGGACCTGCCTTCCAACAGGCCTACAAGTCCTCAGTCCAGCCTATTGCGGACAGTCTGAGCACTGATGGAGGGATTGTGCGTTCCTGGTGTTGGATGTTGTTGCCATCCTGTACCTGTCCCGCAGGTGTGATGTTCGGATGTACCGATCCTGTGCAGGTGTTGTTACACGTGGTCTGCCACTGCGAGGAAGATCAGCTGTCCGTCCTGTCTCCTTGTAGCGCTGTCTTAGGCGTCTCACAGTACGGACATTGCAATTTATTGCCCTGGCCACATCTGCAGTCCTCATGCCTCCTTGCAGCATGCCCAAGGCATGTTCACGCAGATGAACAGGGACCCTGGGCATCTTTCTTTTGGTGTTTTTCAGAGTCAGTAGAAAGGCCTCTTTAGTGTCCTAAGTTTTCATAACTGTGACCTTAATTGCCTACCATCTGTAAGCTGTTAGTGTCTTAACGACCGTTCCACAGGGGCATGTTCATTAATTGTTTATGATGCTTCATTGAACAAGCATGGGAAATAGTGTTTAAACCCTTTACAATGAAGATCTGTGAAGTTATTTGGATTTCTACGAATTATCTTTGAAAGGCAGGGTCCTGAAAAAGGGCCGTTTCTTTTTTTGCTGAGTTTATAGGCAGTGGCAGAGCCAGGGTGAAATTCCCTTCTAAAAGGAGACTTTGTTGTGTATTTTCAGAGAGAGAGAGAGAGAGTGAGAGTACGTACAAGCATATGAGAGGGAATACCTCCCAGGGGACATAGGAAACATTCAAACATCCAACTGCCAGTCAACAGGTTGCCCACTATTTCCTGGACCAGAGAACTCCTTCCTGTAGCTGGCCATCTATCTATTATATTTGAGTTCCATTCTGCCTCATTAGGGCATAGCATTACTCATTTCAGTCTGACATTTTGGCCTTTTGGTGAATTCTATAACCCCCTTCATGAAAGGTGTTTGTACTTAAAAAATGCTCTCCGCCTCGGACACTACACTCTTAGAAAAAAAGGTGCTATCTAGAACCTAAAATGGTTCTTCGGTTTTAGAACTCTTTTTTCTAAGAATGTAGAAACATACCTGAGGCTTAGGAATGCGCCTTTACCATGGAACCTGTCTGTGTGCGTGTGTGGACATACGTTGGTGCAGGAAAGAGGTATGCCTTATTGCCGGGAGCAGTGCAAATGAGCACTGTAATGACACATTCCAATAGATTGTAGATTAAGTAAATTACTCCACCTCTCCTGTGGGCAAAACCTGTCAATGCTGTTGTGTGTATAGTAGGGGAGCTGGGCTGTTCATGTGGATTTTGAAACAGGATGCTGTTCCTACACTATGAAAATACACTGCGCCTTTGGATAACACAACAGATCTGCTTATATATACAAGACACACAAGAAAGCCATCTGCATGTATCCTTATTGATGTTGAACCACCTGGATGTAATATTGAAATGAATGGGACCAGATCTGTATTTGGGATTGGTGTACTTTTTGGAGACATGCACTGCCCTCTACATGCACAACATAAAACTGCAACTGATAAGTATTTTGACCAGCAGAGGGCACAAACGTTTTGCTCCATTTGGGGGTCCATAGAGAGAAACAGATGAGTTCGCCTCTTGTCTTTCCCTTTTCAAAGGGACCAGCCACCCATGAATGAGCAGGCAACGGTACTTGTTAACAGACTCACAGACCCGCCTATGGGACTGCAGCCACAGGACGCAGAGAGAGGCAAGTTCCCCAAGCTTCAGCATCCCACCACGGATTGGGTAACTTCTTCTTCTCTACTAAATGAACTGCTGAGGGGGCCTCATTTTGACACCGTCTCCTGCAGTGAGCAAAGCTGGGAAGTTCTGGAATTTAAAAGAAAAGCTACTTTTCAGGCTACTGCTCTCAAGATGATTCTCTCTATTTCACTGGTGGTACTATTGACAGTGTGGGCTTCCGATGCCAAAAACATTCCCCAGACAAACAGTGCATCTCTTGAAAAGGATATGTTAAATCTCGACATTCAAGTCATTCAAAGCCATGGTTATGGCAATGAGGATGTGAAACGACTGGAATGGGACAAGCACCACAAGAGAGCACCGCGGGGTGCAGAGGACGAGGACACAGACGCAGGTGAACCTCAGTCTACCTTCTCACGGTCTTATGGGAACGAGTTCACCTCACCCAGAGCTACCCAGTTCTCTAGCTCAACCCTGGAAACTGGGGCCAACACAGACTCAACTCTGGACACTGGGGCCAACACAGACTCAACCCTGGACACTGGGGCCAACACAGACTCAACACTGGACACTGGGGCCAACACAGACTCAACCCTAGAGACTGGGGCCAACACATACTCAACCCTGAATACTGGGGCCAACACAGACTCAACCCTGGACACTGGGGCCAACACATACTCAACCCTGGACACCGGGGCCACTGGGGCCAACACAGACGTGGATCAGGGCAACAGCAGCACTACAGGAAGGGGGATCACCAACATCCACAACCCTCTGTACCCGGTGACTGACAGTTCCTACACTGCCTACGCTGTCATGTTCCTGTCCCTGGTGGTGTTCTCTGTGGGGATTATAGGGAACCTGGCTGTGATGTGCATCGTCTGGCACAACTACTACATGAGGAGTACCTGGAACTACATCCTGGCCAGCCTGGCTTTCTGGGACTTCCTGGTGCTCTGCTTCTGTTTACCTGTGGTGGTCTTCAATGAGCTCACCAATAAGAGGCTGCTGGGGGACATCTCATGCAGAGCGGTACCATATATGGAGGTGGGTTTGATTCCCTTAGCCCCCCCACCATCACCACACCCCTCCCCACACACCCCTCAAGCCACACCCTCCCCTTATGCCATGGTGGAATCACATGAAAATTATTAATGAACACAACTATTTGTACATGACTATATGATAAGTACCTGCTGTTGCCTAAAACAATCATACATTTATTTTTGTTGTTCTTTTGATTATATAATTATAGGATATTTACAATGATTTATGACATTGTTGCAAACCAGGCCGTAAAAGAAGGTTATGGGTTGAATTATGTTTATGGGCCACATAGTATTGTGAAATGTTTTTAAATGTTTAATACTTTTTTACCAACTGAATATTTATAGTATGTTTTCTGGTAAACCAAAGTTTATTAACTGATAATAAACAACACATTACATAGCTGTATGTAAGCAATACATTATAGAGTATCTACGATTTTGGTCTTATCAATATAGATACTACACTGTAAACTCATCGTTGTATATCTCGACGGCTAATGTAACAGGTCGGAAAGACTTCTTCCATATTGAAACTGTTCTGTAATTTAAATTACGAGTAAAACTACTATAAAAAATACTTCTCTGTCCATCGATTTTGGAATTTTTGATGCTCCCTGACTGTCTAGAGTTAATTTCAGTAATTATTAGTGAGCTGGACCCAGTCAATAAACTGTATGAATGTAGTGATCATTAGTGAGCTGGACCCAGTCAATAAACTGTATGAATGTAGTGATTATTAGTGAGCTGGACCCAGTCAATAAACGGTATGAATGTAGTGATTATTAGTGAGCTGGACCCAGTCAATAAACTGTATGAATGTAGTGATTATTAGTGAGCTGGACCCAGTCAATAAACTGTATGAATGTAGTGATTATTAGTGAGCTGGACCCAGTCAATAAACTGTATGAATGTAGTGATTATTAGTGAGCTGGACCCAGTCAATAAACTGTATGAATGTAGTGATTATTAGTGAACTGGACACAGTCAATAAACTGTATGAATGTCGTGATTATTAGTGAGCTGGACCCAGTCAATAAACTGTATGAATGTAGTGATTATTAGTGAGCTGGACCCAGTCAATAAACTGTATGAATGTAGTGATTATTAGTGAGCTGGACCCAGTCAATAAACTGTATGAATGTAGTGATTATTAGTGAACTGGACACAGTCAATAAACTGTATGAATGTAGTGATTATTAGTGAGCTGGACCCAGTCAATAAACTGTATGAATGTAGTGATTATTAGTGAACTGGACCCAGTCAATAAACTGTATGAATGTAGTGATTATTAGTGAGCTGGACCCAGTCAATAAACTGTATGAATGTAGTGATTATTAGTGAGCTGGACCCAGTCAATAAACGGTATGAATGTAGTGATTATTAGTGAGCTGGACCCAGTCAATAAACTGTATGAATGTAGTGATTATTAGTGAGCTGGACCCAGTCAATAAACTGTATGAATGTAGTGATTATTAGTGAGCTGGACCCAGTCAATAAACTGTATGAATGTAGTGATTATTAGTGAGCTGGACCCAGTCAATAAACTGTATGAATGTAGTGATTATTAGTGAGCTGGACCCAGTCAATAAACTGTATGAATGTAGTGATTATTAGTGAGCTGGACCCAGTCAATAAACGGTATGAATGTAGTGATTATTAGTGAGCTGGACCCAGTCAATAAACTGTATGAATGTAGTGATTATTAATGAGCTGGACCCAGTCAATAAACTGTATGAATGTAGTGATTATTAGTGAGCTGGACCCAGTCAATAAACTGTATGAATGTCGTGATTATTAGTGAGCTGGACTCAGTCAATAAACTGTATGAATGTAGTGATTATTAGTGAACTGGACACAGTCAATAAACTGTATGAATGTCGTGATTATTAGTGAGCTGGACCCAGTCAATAAACTGTATGAATGTAGTGATTATTAGTGAGCTGGACCCAGTCAATAAACTGTATGAATGTAGTGATTATTAGTGAGCTGGACCCAGTCAATAAACTGTATGAATGTAGTGATTATTAGTGAACTGGACACAGTCAATAAACTGTATGAATGTAGTGATTATTAGTGAGCTGGACCCAGTCAATAAACTGTATGAATGTAGTGATTATTAGTGAACTGGACCCAGTCAATAAACTGTATGAATGTAGTGATTATTAGTGAGCTGGACCCAGTCAATAAACTGTATGAATGTAGTGATTATTAGTGAGCTGGACCCAGTCAATAAACGGTATGAATGTAGTGATTATTAGTGAGCTGGACCCAGTCAATAAACTGTATGAATGTAGTGATTATTAGTGAGCTGGACCCAGTCAATAAACTGTATGAATGTAGTGATTATTAGTGAGCTGGACCCAGTCAATAAACTGTATGAATGTAGTGATTATTAGTGAGCTGGACCCAGTCAATAAACTGTATGAATGTAGTGATTATTAGTGAGCTGGACCCAGTCAATAAACTGTATGAATGTAGTGATTATTAGTGAGCTGGACCCAGTCAATAAACGGTATGAATGTAGTGATTATTAGTGAGCTGGACCCAGTCAATAAACTGTATGAATGTAGTGATTATTAATGAGCTGGACCCAGTCAATAAACTGTATGAATGTAGTGATTATTAGTGAGCTGGACCCAGTCAATAAACTGTATGAATGTCGTGATTATTAGTGAGCTGGACCCAGTCAATAAACTGTATGAATGTAGTGATTATTAGTGAGCTGGACCCAGTCAATAAACTGTATGAATGTAGTGATTATTAGTGAGCTGGACCCAGTCAATAAACTGTATGAATGTAGTGATTATCAGTGAGCTGGACCCAGTCAATAAACTGTATGAATGTAGTGATTATTAGTGAGCTGGACCCAGTCAATAAACTGTATGAATGTAGTGATCATTAGTGAGCTGGACCCAGTCAATAAACTGTATGATTGTAGTGATTATTAGTGAGCTGGACCCAGTCAATAAACTGTATGAATGTAGTGATTATTAGTGAGCTGGACCCAGTCAATAAACTGTATGAATGTAGTGATTATTAGTGAGCTGGACCCAGTCAATAAACTGTATGAATGTAGTGATTATTAGTGAGCTGGACCCAGTCAATAAACTGTATGAATGTAGTGATTATTAGTGAGCTGGACCCAGTCAATAAACTGTATGAATGTAGTGATTATTAGTGAGCTGGACCCAGTCAATAAACTTTATGAATGTAGTGATTATTAGTGAACTGGACCCAGTCAATAAACTGTATGAATGTAGTGATTATTAGTGAGCTGGACCCAGTCAATAAACTGTATGAATGTAGTGATTATTAGTGAGCTGGACCCAGTCAATAAACTGTATGAATGTAGTGATTATTAGTGAGCTGGACCCAGTCAATAAACTGTATGAATGTAGTGATTATTAGTGAGCTGGACCCAGTCAATAAACTGTATGAATGTAGTGATTATTAGTGAGCTGGACCCAGTCAATAAACTGTATGAATGTAGTGATTATTAGTGAGCTGGACCCAGTCAATAAACTGTATGAATGTAGTGATTATTAGTGAGATGGACCCAGTCAATAAACTGTATGAATGTAGTGATTATTAGTGAGCTGGACCCAGTCAATAAACTGTATGAATGTAGATCCATCTGTGTTTTTTTTTATGACTGTTGTGATCTTTCAATCTACAAATGTGGGTGGAATTAGCAAAAACTACACTTTTCACATGCTGCACACAACATTTATAAACACGTATCATGTTTGACACCCCTTTTTTTTTAACATAATACGTGTTTAGAAATGCTGTGTGCAGCATGTGAAAAGTGTAGTTTTCGCTAATTCCACCCACATTTGTAGATTGAAAGATCACAACAGTCATAAAAAAACACAAATAAGCAGAAAAAACAGCCCATCGTGAAAGATGTAGCATATCTGACAAGTTCTTCCTCTTTAATCCATATAACACTCCAGGTGACCTCCCTAGGGGTGACATCCTTCAGCCTGTGTGCCCTGGGTATTGACCGCTTCAACTCTACCACCAGCTCCCAGCCCAAAATCCGGCGAGTGGAGAGCTGCCAGTCCATCCTGGCCAAGCTGCTGGTCATATGGCTGGGCTCCATGGTGCTGGCGGCCCCAGAGCTACTGCTGTGGCAGCTCAGCCAGGCCGTGTCTCCAGCCACAGGGGTCGTGGTGGACTCCTGCACCATGAATCCTACCTCCAACCTCCCCGAGTCCATGTACACCCTTGTCATCAACTACCACGAGTGCCGCATATGGTGGTACTTTGGTTGCTATTTCTGCCTGCCCGTGGTCTTCACCCTCTTGTGCCAGCTGGCCACCTGCCACGTGTCCAATGACGGTATCCCCCAGCGCTTAGAGGAACGCTCCCCCTCCAAGAAGCAGAAGATACAACACAGTCAACAGGTGGAGCGCCAGCTCAATTACACCGTGATGGCCCTGACTGTGGTTTACGGCGTCTGCTCCCTGCCGGAGAACGTGTGCAACATCGTCCTGGCCTACACCGCCATGCCCATCTCTGACAACACTGCTACCCTGCTGGCCCTCATCAACCAGTTCTCCCTGTTCTTAAAGTCGTCGGTGACGCCGGTGCTGCTGCTGTGCCTCTGTAAGTCTCTGAGCCAGGCCTTCATGGACTGCTGCTGCTGCTGCTGTGAGGAGTGCCAACCCAGGGGCTCCCATTCCCCTGGCACCGAGGCCAAACTCAAGAGCACCAACGAGATGTCCTCCTCCATCTTCTTTGACAAAGCCAAGGACAGCTCCACCATCTTGTCGATCAGCGGGTCCAGCTGAACTGGCCTCTCCTGCTTTCTTTCCTTTCCATCACCTAAACTGGTTAGATGTGGTAACAAAGCAACTCACCTTTCAGTAGTGGACATTCCAGTCTCAACCATGGACACACCTTTGTTTTCAGTATTGTTAGTCAGAAGACAGGGACCACTGCCAGCGTCACCTTCTCTGTACCCTTAATGTCTGTAATGTCTCTCCTTTTGATGTTCTCTCCAGACAGATACAACACCCCATCCAGTTTTAAGGTGGTTCATTTTACAGGAAGTTCAGACATTGACTAAAGTGCAGACTAGGGGGCTGGAGGGAAGAAGGAGAAGAGCTCCATTTAATATCCTTGTAGAAGTGTCACCCCAATGTGTTTATTCTAAAGATTATTAGGTCAAAAATAAACAGAGTATTATGCTAGATTATTATACTAGGGTTGACTAACAGCCCCAGGGTGTCCGGCACTGAGATCGTTATTTCTTGATGTCACAACAATTAACATATCTGTAAAATGATGTTGCCTTATAATTTTCTTCATGTCCCCCAATTATCGATGCAGCTACTTCATCTTTAGCCGTCCCATGTCATTGTATCAAGTATTGTTTTGAGTTATATTAATAATCAACAGGGATGGTTTAGACGGTATTTTCCATCAAATCAAAGTGCTGTGAATAATGCAAAATTATTTTAACAGATAGTCATGAGAAATCACTGTACAGAGGTCAAGGTTATAAACTGGTTATAAGAAGGTTAGGAAAGAAGTCAGACATCATTTTGTGAATAATAGAAAAATCCACCAGCTGTAGTTGTCTTTAATTTATCCAATAAAGGTTTGTAATTTATCAGCGCTTGTCATTTTTCTCACAGAGAGATTTCATAAACGTCAGTAAAAAAAAAAATGCTCAACCAGATGTAGGGATTTTGGGTGATTTGTGCTTGACGCCCATCCCACTGACCCTCTGAAACTCAATAATGGAGTCCTCTCTCTGACCTGGAGCATATTTCTCCTCTCACTGATTCAGGCTTTGGCCAGCAGCAGAGCTCCTCTCACTGATTCAGGCTTTGGCCAGCAGCAGAGCTCCTCTCACTGATTCAGGCTTTGGCCAGCAGCAGAGCTCCTCTCATAAGGGTGTCATTGTTCTCCAGGGGCCAGTGGAAGCCTCCACTCTGAGGCCCTGGGAGTGGAACTACAGTTGAGTTGCCAGGTTACTGTCCCAAAATTCACAGGTATTGCAGACGGGCCAAAGCTGGGCAAGCCTTCCACCGTTTTCTCACCCTGTCTGGTGCCCCTGTCCAAATGAACACGTGGCACTACTGCATGTTCTCTCATGTTGTCGCGAAGGTTCGAAAGAAATATATGTTGTTTTTTTACTTAAAAAGATTGAGATGGACATTGGCTTGGTGAGAAGTTTCCAATGTGATGGACTAGGTTCAATCAGAGAACACCACCACAGCATAGACACCAGGATTATGTAATGCATTGTTTCCAACATACAATGAAACTCAAGCCAAATTGATTGGACAGCATATCAAAAGATCACCAGTAAGCCAATAGAGGGCAAAATAGTAATGACGTCTTTTTGTAGGCATTAACAACAATTAACTCCACCATGGCTTGTTGGCCAAAGCCTATGGGGATCAACACTGAAAATAAGGTCTGAGGAGATCTTATACTGTACGTTTTGCTCTATGACCAGTGTTCATTGTCAGGTTCCTCTGCCTCTGCTGCAGTTAATTATTGTAATTATTTTAACCCTTATGAAAAAAAGATGGCTGCTAATAGCGCGTCCACAATAAAACTTTTTGTTTTACGACAGTAATTTTGCAGTGTAACTGCAGTTACAGTGCAGTATACAGTAAATGCAGTTCAACTTTTGTAAGGGCACTTTTTGTGAATTTTGAAGCATTTCTGTAATCAAAACAAGCACATAAAGACTTCCTCATTGATAAAGTTCATGTTAACTGACTGATATTATCTCATAAAACAAAACATATAAGATCTCCTAATGCTATGTTAACCTCCGACCTTATTTTCAGCGTATATCCCAAAACCCCATTCTTTCCTCATTCATTTTCCCCATAGGACTGGCCAACAAACCAGAGGTAGAAAATGCTAACTCATGAATGTTTTTTAGGACTACAAGCTGGCGAGCTCTATAGGGCCAACCAATACCCAATTGTGATTAGCTTAGAAGTCAGTTTGAATGTACAGAGACAGTCTGGTTCCTCCATTAAATGATGCACTGATTGAAGGGTTTACAGACAGAGGAGGGTATTTTTTTTCCGGGGGTTGGTTGACCTCATTAGAGTCTCTCTCTCTGGGTCTTGGAGCGTGTTCAGAGGCTGTCAGGGCCTGGGTAGATGGTGCTGGAGCTTCATTAGCAGTGAGCAGAGCTCCTCACCAGCTCCTGTGGACACTAATGACTGAACAGTGAACAGTCGCCTCTCTGTTTCATTAATGAAGCCACCGACACAAATCAACAGACAGCCTCCCCATGCCACAACATCCAATGCCAGTCCACTAACATACAAGGACTGAGGGAGTGGGATGGTTCATGAAGCCCTGCAACAGGTAAACAAATAGAGAGCGTCATTCCAGGATTAAAAGTTGACTATATGAGGACACAGCAAGCTGGTGTTACAAGCAGCAATAGGACAGAAGTGATCAACCTTATAGATCAGATAATGTGCACTCATTTTATTTATACTGTAAGTACATTTCTAAATGCTTTGATGAAACAATTTTTTTGATTACAGTTTTTCTCAATTGCTAAAACACTAAAACCCATTGGCTGAACAAAGTTCTCATTTACCTTGACTCATTTTGTTGTCAATACCTTAAACCATTTCACATGGTAAAACACAATTTACAGATCTCACTTAGACTTTTCAGCAAAACTCTAAACACATTCTTATTCTCAAAACACATTCTGCACTCTAATGCACATGTCATCCATACTGGTAAACACAAGTGGCAACAATCAAATACAAATAGAGAACACAGGTCATTGATTGAACACAACCACTCAAAATTGATTTAACCTGTTTCAAATGATGCGACACAACCAATATAAGCCAGTTCAGAGAGCAAACAGGTTGTTGAAGTTGGGAAGGAGAAAGTCTGAGAATGGATAGAAGAAACAATGTGAGAGGACGAGGACCGGTGCATATGCGAGGTGGGCGACGAGGAGGAAGAGGAGGAGGAGGGCAAGGAAGAGGAGGACGAAGAGGAAGAGGAAGACAAAGAGTGGAAATATCTGATGAAATTCGAGCAACAGTTATAGACCATGTTCTTGTCCATGGACTGACAATGAGGGAAGCAGGACTTAGAGTGCAACCCAATTTGAGCCGATTTTCTGTGTCCACCATAGTAAGGACATTCAGAGAAGAGAACAGGTACAGTAGACTACTGTATTTTTGTAATTGAAAATTTACTGCACTACACTATATGCAGCTGTTTCAATAGACATTTGTAAAGTGAATCACTGTATATATTGTACTGCATGAATATGTTTTGTAACTGCACAACTACTTTTTGTGAAATTGCAAGGCTGCCACATGCAGGTGGAAGGACAGCTATATTAACTCGGGAGCAAGAGGCCGTTATAGTTGGCATGGTCCTTCAAGATAATGCAATACGACTCAGAGAAATCCAGGAACGAGTGATACAAGACAACACACACTTCCAGGGAATCGACAGTGTGAGCATTTCCACTATTGACCGTGTCCTCCATCGTAACAGGATGCGAATGAAACAAGTATACAGAGTACCTTTTGAGCGCAACTCACCAAGGGTGAAAGAACTGCGAGCTCAGTATGTGCAAGTAAGTGTACATTCAGAAACATTTACTGTAATCCAGATTGTCTACAGTACTAACACATACTATGTGAATGACATTACTCTTAAGTACATACAATGTATGTGAATCAGAAGTGCATACAGTAGGCCTAATTGTACTCTACAGTATAGCACTGTCTCTGTACGACTTACAAAATCCTACATACAGTATATTGTATTTCTACACACACAATATTTGACTTGGAATCCTTGGACAGACCCCATGACTTCATCTTTGTCGATGAAGCAGGCTTCAATCTAACAAAGAGGAGAAGGAGAGGCCGAAACATGATTGGACAGCGGGCCATTGTTGAAGTCCCTGGTCAACGAGGTGGCAACGTCACAATCTGTGCTGCTATCAGCAACCATGGTGTTCTACATCACCATGTTACACTCGGGCCATATAACACCCAGCACCTTCTAACATTTATTGCCAATCTAAGAGATATTTTATTTGAGCAGCAGGTTCAAGAGCAGCAGGGTCAAGAGCAGCATGAGAATCCCATTCCCACCTATGTGATCGTGTGGGACAATGTCAGTTTCCACCGAGCTGCTCAGGTAAGGGAATGGTTTAACATCAATGGGCAGTTTATGAACTTGTACCTCCCTCCATACTCGCCTTTCCTGAATCCGATTGAGGAGTTTTTCTCCTCTTGGAGATGGAAAGTGTATGATAGACAACCCTACACCAGAGTAAATCTGCTGCAAGCCATGGATTTAGCCTGTAGTGATATAGGTGAGGAATCATGTCAGGGCTGGATACGGCACACAAGAGGCTTCTTCCCCCGTTGCCTCAGGAGGGACAATATTGCTTGTGATGTTGACGAAGTGCTCTGGCCTGACCCAGCCCAAAGACAAGAAGAAGCACATTGATCACATGTTTACTCCTTTGATTTTTGTCCCTTTTAGTATTGTATACTGTAGTACAGTGCATTGTAGGCTGTATACTGTATAATGGACCAATTGTATGGCCCTGAACATTGTGCTTTCCATTTATTAACAGTACTGACTGCTTAATAGATTTTGACTGGTTGCAGGTTCATATCAACAAAGAACAAGAATTACAGTATCACAGAGACAAAGGACAAGTTTGTGAGATGCAGCGTACAGTACTGTAAAAATAGGGGTACAAGGAGGAGGAAGAACAAAAAACAAAATTGAAAAGAGCAAAGCAGAGTAGTAATTTCTGATCAATTTTGAGCTACTATGATAGAACATATTTTCGTTCATCAAAAGTCAATGACGGAAAAATATGAATATTTTTTTCGATTACAAATTTACTTCTCCCTGAGAATTGTATGTTTTGAACAATGTGTTTTCTATTTTTCAGTGTATTGTTTACTGACTGCTTGAGAGTGTATATAATTTTGATCACTTTGTTTTGAGAGCAGTGTTTGATTTTGAACACAGGTAAAACTGTTTTGAGGCGAATGTTTCATTTTGCGAGAGGAGTCAGAGGTTATTTAAATAGTGCTTGAAGATGAGGTTTAATGTTTAATGTTTTCAGGAAATGGAGCAAGGTTTCAGAAATTGTGTTTTAGCAATTGAGAAAAACTGTAAACTACTTTTTCCTGCATTGTAGTGTATTTATGAAACACCAAAGACGAGGGAGGGAGGGAGGGAGGGAGGGAGAGAGGGAGAGAGAGAGAGAGAGAGAGAGAGAGAGAGAGAGAGAGAGAGAGAGAGAGGCCTCTTTGGTTTGGCTCAGTGAACGTAGACTAATATGACCTGAATGTCCCCACTTATGAACACAGAGCTGCCTCACCTCCCCCTGATGCGGGGACAATGTTTGTTTTGTTCTGTGGGAAAACTGACTAGGATTGGGGGGGAGCTCTGTTGTCATGGCAGAGGCCTGACAGAGAGCTTTGGCCCTCCGAGGAACACAAATTGATCTGAATCAGAGAGGCTGGCGTGGATCCTGAGCATGAATGTCCACACACACACCGGTCCGGTCCAGACCCAGGCCTCTATAGCGGACCACCTTGTTCTCTCTGGACAGGAAGCCTCATTATTGTCATGCCAAGGAGGGACAAGAACAGAGCTTGTTGTCACAACTCGTTCGTATTCATGGCCTAATGCGGCTCAACCCAGAGAAGAAGGAGAGTAGGGAGGAAAGTAACTTCTATTCAGCTTTAGTCTGGGCCGTTCTGAGATCACCGATCTCATAGTACATCTCTGGTACCCACAGTTCCTCCCCTCTCTGGGGTCTGGGTGCTTGGGAAGATCTCCAAAACAACACAACAGTTCCTCCCCTCTCTGGGGTCTGGGTGCTTGGGAAGCTCTCCAAAACAACACAACACAACAGACCTCTCTGAGGTCTGGGTGCTTGGGAAGCTCTCCAAAACAACACAACAGTTCCTCCCCTCTCTGGGGTCTGGGTGCTTGGGAAGCTCTCCAAAACAACACAACACAACAGACCTCTCTGAGGTCTGGGTGCTTGGGAAGCTCTCCAAAACAACACAACAGTTCCTCCCCTCTCTGGGGTCTGGGTGCTTGAGAAGCTCTCCAAAACAACACAACTTCTTTACCACTTTGGTGCTTAGATTTGTCACACACAAAGGCTTTACCCATTTGTTGAAAATCAGCATTGAGAAAGAGGTGAGAGTGTTGTAGGGGAAGAACACCCTGCTCATATGTGTGTAGTGTATTATTTATTTGTATTTAACCTTTTTTAACTAGGCAAGTCAGTTAAGAACATTTTCTTATTTTACAACGACGGCCTACCCCGGCCAAACCCTCCCCTAACCTGGACAATGCTGGGCCAATTGTGTGCCGCCCTATGGGACTCCTGATCACAGCCGGTTGTGATACAGCCCGGGATCAAACCAGGGTCTGTAGTGACGCCTGTTGCAGTGTCATATACACGTTTAAAGTAGCGTTTAAATAAGAAAACAAATTGACAATACAACTTTCATAACAGGGGGGTGCCCTATACCTGCGCCCAGAGGGGAGTAGTTCAATGTACGGGTACAGGGGTCTAAAATTATTTTGTGAGCCTTGCAGAGGGCCCTGACCTTAAAGATCTCATCCAGGCCTGTCTGTTTGACTCCAAGTACCTTGGGGAGGGCCCTGACCTTAAAGATCTCATCCAGGCCTGACTGTTTGACTCCAAGTACCCTGCTGAGGGCCCTGACCTTAAAGATCTCATCCAGGCCTGTCTGTTTGATCCCAAGTACCTTGCTTGCTGTGGTGATAATCCTTCTCAGCATATTTCTCTGGCTGACAGTGGAATTGCCAAAGCAACAAACAATACAAAAAGTAAAAATACTCTCAATGAAAGATTTGTAAAACAGAGTCAGTAAAGTACAATTAACATTAATAAAAGATCCCAGCTTTTTGAGAAAGTACAGTCTCTGTCGTCTACTGGTTTAGGTGTAGAGTTGTTGGTTGACAAATCCCTGTTCCATACCAGCCTTTGACTAAATCTAAAATGGTAATTGTTATATAATGAAATATACAGAGAAATAATACACAGTCACAACAGATCACTAAAATCTATGATTTGAAACTAAAATGTGTGAAAGTGCCAGTCAGCGGTATGAGTTTGTCACAGGGCAGCATTGTGTGAAACAGACAGAAGACACATAATGATCCCACCCAGTAGACTGCTCAGCCTACTGCTAGGCTATACCTCAGAAGTAGATCAGCTCCAAGTGACAGTCCTGAGGTTATTAACCACCAATCCCGCTAAACATCCTCAGTCTAATGCACAACCTCCTTTCATTAACAAACTGCCCCCAGAATACTCACTACAACGTTATGATCAGAAGTAGTATAGACCACACACATACACACACATTTAGACCATGTGTGTGTTTAAAATACTTTTAGAGGGATTGACTGCCTTATAGTCTACTCTCAATCCCCCAGAAATGATCTGCGACTGGAACCTACTGCCCCCTGCTGTTACCTCAATGCAACTCCTGCTTCAATAATATTCTGTTGGTAGGCTTGGATCTTCCCTTATTAAGCAAATCCTTTAGAAAAAGTTTCAGAAAATAATATTTTGTGGTTTGCCCAAAAATGAGATATATTTTTTACTTAAGTGCCTAATGCAGTCCCTATAGGACTTTCACTATCTTACTATGCAAAGGCCCTAACTGAGGACAGAGAGCAAAAACTCTTTAAAGGGCCTATCCGTAGTTGAAACATAACAAAGCCTTTCTCTCTCTCTTTCTCTCGGAGGACCTGAGCCCTAGGACCATGCCTCAGGACTACCTGGCCTGATGACTCCTTGGGTTGCCAGGCCACCTGGCCGTGCTGCTGCTCCAGTTTCAACTGTTCTGCCTGCGGTTATGGAACCCTGACCTGTTTACGGGACGTGCTACCTGTCCCAGACCTGCTGTTTTCAACTCTCTAGAGACAGCAGGAGCGATAGAGATACTCTGAATGATCGGCTATGAAAAGCCAATTGACATTTACTCCTGAGGTGCTGACCTGTTGCACCCTCTACAACCACTGTGATTATTGTTATCTGACCCTGCTGGTCATTTATGAACATTTGAACATCTTGGCCATGTTCTGTTATAATCTCCACCCGGCACAGCCAGAAGAGGACTGGCCACCCCTCATAGCCTGGTTCCTCTCTAGGTTTCTTCCTAGGTTTTGACCTTTCTAGGAAGTTTTTCCTAGCCACCGTGCTTCTACACCTGCATTGCTTGCTGTTTGGGGTTTGAGGCTGGGTTTCTCTACAGCATTTTGTGACATCAGCTGATGTAAAGAAGGGCTTTATAAAATACATTTGATGAATTGATAAAATGCTGAAGGATGCAGCTGGAGAAATGTAGCCACTCTCAATTTCATAGAAAGAGCGATGGATGCAAATATATCAGAATGATAATTTTAAGCATGTTTTAAGGCTATAATAGTGTTTGAGATTTACTTTTTTTTATTATAATTTTTTAAAATGTTGACAAAGAATGGAGTGAAAGAAGCTTCTATGTTGGGTTCTGATGGGGTACGACGGTTGAACTAAGCTCATGAGGCATTTGTGATATATTCTTCAAGAAACAATGGGTATTATTTAATTAATTTACAAGTCCAAAAGTGGATATAACAGCTGTAGATTGCACCTTCAGCCACACTGGTCATGGGAAGTACAATTCTCAGAGGTAGCAGTTGTCGGAGCCACAGCTATTTTCCACATTGACTGGCGTGATTAGAAACGAGAGGCACTTTTCCTCAGGTTGTGCCGAGTGCCGTGGCATGGATCCTTTAATTAGAGGACAACAAAAACACTACATTTTCTCCCACATTGATTCTTTCATTTACATGAAAACAGCCAGACAAACATACACATGACACCACATGAAAAGCACCAACCATCATCAACAACCCAAAGCCACGGTGACTACTGCGTGGCAACAATCATATGAATTCTGCAGACCATGTATAAAGTGGTTTTCACCAACGTTTTTAGTTATCATACATAAGCATATCCTATTAAAAACACAATCGTCGACTTAATTGAAACAATAATGTACAAAACAGGTTAAAACAGATATAGTAAATACTATATTTGCCATAAAAAAATAACAATTTATAGTTAATTCTCAAAGGTCCCACAAATACTTATGCCCCAGCATGCAAACAAAAAGCAGAGACGTTGCCGTGGTTGTCAATGATTATTACGTTCGCCAAGTAGGAGGCAATATAATATCATAGACATGGAAGTTTATACAAAATTACACAGAAGCCTTCATCGTTAGTTAATATGACATTTCCAACACCTAGATTATATTGGCTGACACCTGTATAATCTCAATTTATCTGGGGGACTTCTTTATCACAGATTTTCTATTTCGAATGGGTTGTTCATGATCATGTAATGATATGAAAAATGGGCAAATAGTATCTCTACATTACTGGGTGGAAAGGCGCTATTGCATAATGATATAAATCAATGACAGGAAATGGGAAAAGAAGATTCATAAATCTAAACATTTATATTGTGTTTGTAAACCATGTGTTGCAGATATTGCTTGCCCATTGACATGGCTAATGGAAATTCAAATTGTCCATGTTGCTTAGTTTAAAGAAAATCTTCCTGTTTCTAAACTACCAAAAGTGCGTCAGGACAAGCAACAGAGAAGATGACATAATGCAAATGTATATATAAAATCACAATAGAGAACATCAAGGCCATCTTTAACAACATCTCCCATTAGCCTTTAAAGAAAAGAGAAATGGAGAGACTTGTGCAAACTCCAAGTATTTCAATCAAATGTTTTAACACTCCCCCTTCAAAAAGGTACATACAGTACCATTATACACAGTACCACTGAAGTTGGGCACTGTCGTTGGGAAGTAATAGGACTATGGTCAAAGACAGTGGTTCCCACCCAGGGATACTACCTACAGGGGGTACTTGAGAACATCCATGAGACCATAGGCATTCTGGAAAAAGATACAAGGGGTACTTCAGGGGTACTCTGGGCAGAGCAAAATTCAGTTGATGGTACAGTAACCGAAAAAGGTCGGGAACCACTGGTCTAAGACATAAATACTGTTTGAAATGTGATATCAGTGTGGTAAAGATAACTTTGAAGCTGCTAAGTGATGCAGTGTTCAGACTCCAGTCTTCTCTACCTATTGCGAACAAAGGTTATGTACTGTACAGTACTCTGCCCCGTCTCTGGAGCAGTTGACGATAACCCTCAACAGAGATGAAGTATGACATATGAACATCAGGGCAGCTAAGTACCACTTTATCCATCAGAGGTCATAGGTCACAAGAAGTGTTATATTACAAAAAGAAAATGAACACCGCAAATAAAAAAGGTTTCCAGGCTCCCTTCAGGAGAGTGGAATCAGGCTTGGGGGGGGGGAACTTGGCAAGAGAGGGCCATCCAAAGAAAAGGGGAGTATGGACAAGCTGGGTAGGACAGAGGAATTGGTACAGGTGAAGGCCTAGGACTTGAGATGAGGTTCTCATGAAGTGCTCCGCTTGGTTCTGGAGTGCTGGATTAGCCACTGTAGTGTGATATCTGGAGGTGAAATAACAGGTGTTTAAATGTCATGAAATACACAGGAAAACTAAAAGGTAACATTTTCTGTGATATAAGCCAGAACAAGTCAAAGACGTCAGATGCTTACCGATGTTGTCCTTCTCCTTGCAAGAGATGGAGTAACAGCAGATCTCTCTGTCTTGGATGGCCGAGAGGTTCCTGTGGACCACAGAGAAGACATGAGCATCACAGACAGAGAGAGACACAGAGAGAGACAGAGAGAGAGAGAGAGAGAGAGAGACGCTGATTCTTACATTCTCTCAATCAGCTCCTTCTCATCAAGCGCCCCAGGAAGATCCCTCTTATTCCCCAAGACAAGAACCTGTGAGGGGGAAACAATATTAGTATTGAATCTTTCTTTAGACACCACAGTGTGTTTTTCAAGGGAGCCCTGCAATGACAAGACCAAGCAGGAGCATAGAAAACACAGGAACGTTGGACAAAGTCCAGTAGTAGACCTACTGTAGCTACTGGATCAGCTAGCACTGTATGGGGATACTCACAGGAATACCCTGGAGCTGGGGCTTGTCCAACAAGTTGTGTAGTTCATTCTTAGACGCCTCTGTCTTTTCTGGGTCTGCTGCATCAACCATGTACCTTAAAAATGATACGGTTTCAAAAGTTACAATAAATATCCTTATTTGAAATAAGCTACCAATATAACTGACCACACCCTGCACAAGGGGATAGGAGGGTGCTGTTACTCACACAATGGCACTGACTCCTCTGCAGTATCGCTCCCACATGCTCCTGAATCGAGGCTGACCGCCGATATCCCACAGCTAAGGAGGATGAGATCAGAACATCAACACAGCATTGACACTGCGTAGCTAATCAGTTTTCAACCTTTCACAATTAATAAAATAGTTTAAGTGGGTCACAGTCAATCACAGGGACCATCCAAGATCACCCCCTCCACTTCATACTACTCCCTCTGTAGCAAACAAAAAATTAATCAAGAGATGACCATGAAGTGGCCTGACCTCTAACCTGGCAGTATACTGACCTTGATGGTGACATTTCCCTTGGTGATCTTCCTCATGTTGAAGCCCACCGTGGGAATCATGTCTTCGCTGAACTGGCCCGACTGCAAGCAAGGGGAAAGAATAAAGGAAGGTTACATTTTAAGTTATGTTCAAATCATCTGGGCCCAGTTTTTCAAAAGTTATCTCGGATAGGATTAATTCATAGAAAAAATAGAACAGTTGATTTATTGACTTGAATGGGGACTCCTGTTCTATGAATTACATTTCTATGAATTTAATAGTATTCGATAGCCAAAATCCGGATAGATAACTTCTTAAAAACTGGGGCCTGGCAACTAGCTATGGTTAATAAAATATTACTGAAATATGGTAATGTTGCTCATAAAACAGTTATGCTAGTCAATTCAGGAAAGAGAGAAGACACAGACAAGATTGAATGCACATCAAGTGAACTGAATGAATGATTGTCTTGACTAGACAGATGTGATGACGGACTAACGTTATACTGCTACATGCCTCATGTGCATGTTGTCGTTTGCTAACCAAACTAGCTAGGGTCATCACCGCCCGAGCATGTCTGGGACCACACAGAGCCAGCTAGTTTACCAGCTAGCTACCTAGCTAGCTACCTCGCTAAACTAGCTAGCTATAGTATCGTTACAAAATACCAGGTTACAGAAACACGATTGAAACATAGAACATGGTTATGATAGAAGCTAACTAGCTGCTTAGCTAACAAAACTGGCATTGGCAAACATCTCGACCTGTTTAGTAACAATGGACAACGTCAGATGACTAGAGATTAACCGTACCGCGATCACGTTAACGAAGGTTGTCTTGCCCGAATACTGGAGTCCCACCAATGTTAACTCCATCTCTTCCTTCCAAAACAGTGCTTTGAACCAGTCAAGGAGCTTGTTTATCAATGCGATCATCCTGGGCGCGTTGTGACTGCACTACTAGTGGAACTGGAGCTTGCTAGCCTGCTAGCTAGCTGTAACGTTAGCTACAAGTTGTCTAGCTAGCTATCTAGCTTGCAGTGACAACACAGGGTACAGGACGTATTACTAACGGTCGAATAACGTGTCTATCACGAATATTCGCTAAACAATCTGTTTTATGCGCAAGTATTGGCACTATTATTTTAAGTAAGTTGTAGTAATCTGCCTTGTTTACTTCGCCTCCTTCCTCCCTGGTTGTCTTTTCCTGCCTGACAAGGGTCGTCACTGGTTACTACAGCCACAAAGTCATAAACCCTGCCCATTTATACAATTTATGTTCTTAACATGTGATTTTAAGCCTAACCGTAACCATAACATTAACCACATGCTAACCGTACGCCTAATCTAAAATTAAGACCAAAAAGCACATTTTTGTTTTCATTATTTTTTTCGATATAGACAATTTGGAGTTTGTGGCTGTGGTAACTAGTGGAAACCCTGTTAAGGGTTGTTCTTCCTCATTGGGTGGGGTTTCAGAGTCACATCAGCCACGAACAAATATTTGCATCAGTGTCTCGTCAGCAACACTAAAAAAGTACTTCTGGTCACGCGATTTCGGATTATTTTCAAAACAAAAGTCCCCCACGTGTCGCAATATCAAATCAAATGTTATTTGTCACATGTGCTGAATACAGCAGGTGTAGGTAGACCTTACAGTGAAATGCTTACAAGCCCTTAACCAACAATGCAGTTTTAAGAAAAATAAGAGTTAAGAAAATATTTACTAAATAAACTGAAGTAAAAATTAATCAGTGACAATAAAATAACAATAACGAGGCTATATATATGGGGTACCAGTAGCGAGTCAATGTGTGGGGGTACAGGTTAGTTGAGGTAATTGAGGTAATATGTACATGTAGTTAGGGGTAAAGTGACTGTGCATTGATAATAAACAGAGTAGCAGCAGTGTAAAAAAGGGGGAGTTAATGCAAATAGCCTGGGTAGCCATTTGATTAGCTGTTCAGCAGTCTTATGGCTTGGGGGTAGAAGCTGTTACGAAGCCGTGTGGTAGCAAAGAGAACAGTCTATGACTAGGGTGGCTGGAGTCTTTGGCAATTTCTAGGGCCTTCCTCTGACACTGCCTAGTATAGAGGTCCTGGATGGCAGGAAGCTTGGCCCCAGTGATGTACTGGGCCGTACGCACTACCCTCTGTAGCGCCTTGCGGTCAGAGGCCGAGCAGTTGCCACACCAGGAGGTGGTGCAACCAGTCAGGATGCTCTCGATGGTGCAGCTGTATACATTTTGGAGGATCTGAGGGCCCATGCTAAATCTTTTCAGCATCCTGGGGGGGGGGGGGGGGGGGGAATAGGCTTTGTCGTGCCCTCTTCACGACTGTCTTGGTGTGTTTGGACCATAATAGTTGGTGGGTGATGTGGACACCAAGGAACTTGAAGCTCTCAACCTGCTCTACTACAGCCCCGTTGTTGAGAATGGGGGCGTGCTCAGCCCTCCTTTTCCTTTAGTCCACAATCATATCCTTTGTCTTGATCACATTGAGAGAGAGGTTGTTGTCCTGGCACCACACTGCCAGGTCTCTGACCTCCTCGCTATAGGCTGTCTCATCATTGTCAGTGATCAGGTCTACCACTGTTACCCTGTATTTATTCATGATATATGACAAATAATTGTCTAAACATTACCAATGATTCACATTTGTTCATATTTAAGTGAAATTTGCATGAAATGTTCCAAAGTGAAATAAAGTGAATCACTGTACATGCAGTACATATTGGTTGATGGAGCAACATTGTTTCTGGGTGCGGCAGTAAAAGTATTGTAGGGAATACTCAGTAGGGTCTGTACAATGTATATATATGATGTCATTTTCATGGAGCTCTGAATAATACGTAGTGTTGCTGGCCTTTTACTCCTTCCATTCCATTGGCCACAATGCAAATCACTGTCTATAGAATACATATTGGCTTATAGAGCAAAGACTATTAGGACAGCAACACTCTGTATAATTCAGAGCTTCATGAAACGACACCACATTCTACAGATCCTACTTAGTACACCCAACCCCACTTTTACATCGGCACATAGAATCGTTTTTTCTCTATAAGGCAATATGTAATTTATAGGCCAACGGTGTATTGCATTGGGAGCAATGGAATGAGTGGTGTAGAAAGGGCTGCTGTGTATTTAGACCACAGTCAGAAATAACACCATATACTGTATATATACTCTAGTGCTAGATCAATAGGGTCTGTACAATATATTTACTTAAGATCCAGCCATTTCTCAATGTGTTCCATCGTATAATATTATTTATCACATATAAAGAAGCAATTATCTTTAGTTTAGATTTATGTAGTTATAATTTTGTAACACTATTTTAACATAATGCGCTCTGCAAAGCTGCACAAATTATTGATTTACTGCAGACTTTTATTTTGAAGACAAAATCGGAAAACCGGAAGTCTCGATGTTGCTGCCGGGACTCTAATGTTGCTGCCATGATGCTAATCAGAAACACCAAGTGAGAGAGGCGCTCGATAAAGAGGGACTCTCCGCAAAATTATGATCTCAATTCACGACACTTGCCCTCTGCTGGAGAGAAGGGGATCGTCACCGTAGCTCTTCTGTATTTCACTTTCTGTTTTACATATCAACATTTACTGATCAATTCTATTTTACATATAAATATGTATTTATTAATCAATTAGCAAATCAACCTGGAACCTAGAAAAACAAGAAATTATAACCTACTACACTACTGTTCAAAAGTTTGGGGGCACTTAGAAATGTACTTGTTTTTGAAAGAAAAGCAATTTTTTTTGTCCATTAAAATAACATAAAATTGATCAGAAATACACTGTAGACATTGTTAATGTTGTAAATGACTATTGTAGCTGGAAACGGCTGATTTTTAATAGAATATCTACATAGGCGTACAGAGGCCCATTATCAGCAACCATCACTCCTGTGTTCCAATGGCACGTTATGTTAGCTAATCTAAGTTTATCATTTTAAACAGCCAATTGATCATTAGAAAACACTTTTGCAATTATGTTAGCACAGCTGAAAACTGTTGTTCTGATTAAAGAAGCAATAAAACTGGCCTTCTTTAGGCTAGTTAAGTATCAGGAGCATCAGCATTTGTGGGTTCGATTACAGGCTCAAAATCACCAGAAACAAAGACCTTTCTTCTGAAACTCGTCAGTCTATTCTTGTTCTGAGAAATGAAGGCTATTCCATGCGAGTAAATACCAAGAAACTGAAGATCTCGTACAACACTGTGTACTACTCCCTTCACAGAACATCACAAACTGGCTCTAACCAGAATAGAAAGAGGAGTGGGAGACCCTGGTGCACAACTGAGTAAGAGGACAAGTACATTAGAGTGTCTAGTTTGAGAAACAGACGCCTCACAAGTCCTCAACTGGCAGCTTCATTAAATAATACCCGCAAAACACCAGTCTCATCGTCAACAGTGAAGAGGCGACTCCGGGATGCTGGCCTTCTAGGCAGAGTTGCAAAGAAAAAGCCATGTCTCAGACTGGCCAATAAAAATAGATTTAAGATGGGCAAAAGAGCACAGACAGTGGACAGAGGAACTCTGCCTAGAAGGGCAGCATGCCGGAGTCGTCTCTTCACTGTTGACATTGAGACTGGTGTTTTCCATTAAAAATTTGCCGTTTCCAGCTGCAATAGTCATTTACAACATCAACAACACTGTATTTCTGATAAATGTTATGTTAATTTAATGGACAAAAAAAGATGTGCTTTTCTTTAAAAAACAAGCACATTTCTAAGTGACCCCAAACTTTTGAACGGTGGTGTATGTATTTTGTCTACAGAATGTCAAGTAGACTGCAATTAATTAAAGCCAAGGGCATAACATATTTATTATCAGGGTAGCAAATATGGACAAAATCATTATTCATGAATTTCAATACAACTCCAACCAGTCCAATGCGCGCATAAAAATGCTACAATAACTGTCACAGTTGTCGTAAGGAGAAGCGGACCAAAGTGCAGTGTGTGTCGTTCCACATTTTATTTTCACTGTGAAACTATGCAATACATACACATAAACCAAAGAACAAAAAAAACGTGACGCAGAGGTGAAACATACACTCACTCAAAAACCATCTCCCACAAACCCAGGTGGGAAAAACACCCACTTAAGTATGATCTCCAATTAGAGACAACAATGACCAACTGCCTCTAATTGGAGATCATCCCAAACAAAAACCCAACATAGAAATACAAAACTAGAACATAACAACATAGAAAAACTAAACTACAAAAAAAACCCTGTCACGCCCTGACCTACTCTACCATAGAAAATAACAGCTTTCTATGGTCAGGACGTGACACAATAACTGTCACAGTCAAGGGGATGAGATTGCCACAGACAGCACATGAGCAGAGTTCCAGAAGCTTGTTCTCCCATGCAGAAAGATAGAATTCTAGAATCTTGTTCTCCCATACAGAAAAATAGAGTTCCAGAATCTTGTTCTCCCATACAGAAAGACGGAATTCCAGAATCTTGTTCTCCCATACAGAAAGACGGAATTCCAGAATCTTGTTCTCCCATACAGAAAGACAGAATTCCAGAATCTTGTTCTCCCATACAGAAAGACAGAATTCCAGAATCTTGTTCTCCCATACAGAAAGACAGAATTCCAGAATCTTGTTCTCCCATACAGAAAGACAGAATTCCAGAATCTTGTTCTCCCATGCAGAAAGACAGAGTTCCAGAAGCTTGTTCTCCCATACAGAAAGACAAAGCTTCAGCTGGGCTTTCTCTGTCACCGCGTTTCTCCTGTAGTACTGCCGGTCTGGACAGGGACAGGGACAGGGACAGGGCTCTCTGAGCCACAGTCTGTGTTCACCAGCTGTCGGCTGTACTGGGCCAGGGTGAGGTACAGGAACTGGTACTGCTCACTGGTCTGTATCATACCACCCCTGACAACACAATCAATCAATCAATCAATCAATCAATCACTCAATCACATTTATTTTATAAAGCCTTTTTTACATCAGCAGTTGTCACAAAGGGCTTTACAGATACCCAGCATAAAACCCCAAAGAGTAACACAGAGCGGCAGAGACTGAAGGAGCAGCATCCTTCAGGGCAGCATCCTTCAGGGCAGCATCCCCAAGCTCCGCATCTAAGATCCCTATGACTACAGCACCTTTTAAACAACTCAAGACAAATTTCAAATGCATTGTTTGAAGCAAGGTGCTCACTTGATAGTTTACTTGATAGAAACAGAGTTTGGTTGAAACGTGCTTGGCACTTCACTACCAGCAGCAGGGCAGCAGCAGGGCAGTGTGTAATATTTAGTACCTGTCGAGGCGTAGCTTGCAGACGATTCCAAGCACGTCAGCCTTACTGGTGTGTTTTAATTGCAGGCATCCAATGCTGCTGGCGATGAAACAACCTGTTCTCCCAATCCCTGCACTGTGATGGAGAGCATATGACAAATTAAGTCAAATAGAGTCACAGCATAAAAGCACTGTCTGACCCTAACACTGTCTGACTCTAACCTCCTGGCAACTTTTTTTTACTATTCAGCCCTTTTTAAAATGTGAAAGGAATGTGAAGGCAGCCTACACAGGGGCCTTTGTTATAAACACACAGACAGAGAAACACGTGATGGAGACATTAGTAATCCAAAGAGTCTCCAGAAAACCTCCTAAATTAGCAGAGCAGAAATTTGACGAACTGACTTGTTGGAAAGGACATGTATCTATTCTCCAGTCTCTGCTACAGTATTTGCCTGCAATACACAGTCCACATACAGTACATACACGTATTGAACACAACACTAAATTAATTCCATAGCTTTCACCTTTGTCGTCAGTAAGTGAACTCAAGCTAGTCACAGTAAATCATTATTGTAAGAATTTAATTCTGACTGACATGGTATGTGAAATGGAGCCTCCCTTAAGTGTCATAACATAGACTACTTTACCAAAAGTATGTGGACACGTGCTCGTCGAACATCTTATTCCAAAATCATGGGCATTAATATGGAGTTGTTCCTCCCTTTGCTGATATAACAGCCTCCACTCTTCTGGGAAGGCTTTCCACCAGATGTTGGAACATTGCTGTGGGGACTTGCTTCCATTCAGGCACAAGTGCATTAGTGAGGTCGGGCTCTGATGTTGGGAAATTAGGCCTGGCTCGCAATCGGCATTGTAATTCATCCCAAAGGGGATCAATTGGGTTGAGGACAAGGCTCTGTGCAGGCCAGTGAAGTTCTTCCACACTGATCTCAACAAACCATTTCTGTATGGACCTCGCTTTGTACACGGGGGTATTGTTATGTTGAAACAGGGAAGGGCCTTCCCCAACTGTTGCCACAAAGTTGGAAGCACAGAATAATCTTAAATGTCATTGTATGCTGTAGAGTTAATATTTCCCTTCACTGGAACTAAGGGGCCTAGCCCGAACCATGAAAAACAGCACCAGACCATTATTCCTCCTCCACCAAACTTTACAGTTGGCACTATGCATTGGGGCAGGTAGCATTCTCCTGGCATCCGTTAAACCCAGATTTGTCCGTCGGACTGCCAGGTGGTGAAGCGTGATTTATCACTCCAGAGAACGCGTTTCCACTGCTCCAGAGTCCAATGGTGGCAAGTTTTACACCACTCCAGACGATGTTTGGCATTGCACATGGTGATCTTAGGCTTGTGTGCGGCTGCTCGGCCATGGACACCCACTTCATGAAGCTCCCAACGAACAGCTCTTGTTCTGACGCTGCTTCCAGAGGCAGTTTGGAACTCGGTAGTGAGTGTTGCAACCGAGGACAGACGATTTTTACGTGCTACGTGATTCAGCACTCCCATTCTGTGAGCTTTGTGTCCTACCACTTCGGCACAGAGCCGTTGTTGCTCCTAGATGTTTCCACTTCACAATAACAGCACTTACAGTTGACCAGGGCAGCTCTAGCAGGTCAGACATTTTACGAACTGATTTGTTGGAAAGGTAGCATCCTATGACGATGCCACATTGAAAGTCATTGAGCTCTTCAGTAAGGCCATTCTAGTGCCAGTGTTTGTCTATGGAGATTGCAAGGCTGTTTGCTCGATTTTATACACCTGTCAGCAACGGGTGTGGCTGAAATAGCTGAATCCACTAAGGGTGTCCACATACTTTTGTATATATACTGTATAAACACACTGGAAGCGAGAACCGTTCAATTAGCCTAGGACTATTTTCTTATCAAGGACATTCTATAACATATGCCAATTACATTTACATTTACATTTAAGTCATTTAGCAGACGCTCTTATCCAGAGCGACTTACAAATTGGTGGATTCACCTTATGATATCCAGTGGAACAACCACTTTACAATAGTGCATCTAAATCTTTTAAGGGGGGGGGGGGGGGTTAGAAGGATTACTTTATCCTATCCTAGGTATTCCTTAAAGAGGTGGGGTTTCAGGTGTCTCCGGAAGGTGGTGATTGACTCCGCTGTCCTGGCGTCGTGAGGGAGCTTGTTCCACCATTGGGGTGCCAGAGCAGCGAACAGTTTTGACTGGGCTGAGCGGGAACTGTGCTTCCTCAGAGGTAGGGAGGCGAGCAGGCCAGAGGTGGATGAACGCAGTGCCCTTGTTTGGGTGTAGGGCCTGATCAGAGCCTGAAGGTACGGAGGTGCCGTTCCCCTCACAGCTCCGTAGGCAAGCACCATGGTCAATGTTAGTTCTCTCACATTTATCAAAGTGAAAGTTAATGACAGCTCGTGTTAAGGGTTGTGTTAATGAGAGCCAGTGTTAAGGGTTGTTTTAGTGTGGACCTGCAATGGACGATGGTGGTTCCTAGGCTGGGGTGGGACTGCCTGTGTTCCTCCACGTCCGCCACCAGTCTGAGCAGAGGCCCAGTGCAGTCTGGAGTCTGGTGGTCTGGCCATGTAGAGTACCAGTAGTGCCTCACCTGCCTGCTCTCTGAGCCCACCTGTAGGACACATTGTTGTTAGTAAGTTAACTGCTTCATTCATCCATCCATCCATCCATCCATCCATCCGTCCCTTCATCTATCCATCCATCCATCCCTTCATTAATTATTCCATCCATCCCTACATTCATCCTTCCATCCCTTCATTAATTCATCATCCATCCCTACATCCATCCATCCATCCGTCCCTTCATCTATCCATCCATCCATCCATCCATCCATCCATCCATCCATCCCTTCATTAATTATTCCATCCATCCCTACATTCATCCATCCATCCCTTCATTAATTCATCATCCATCCCTACATCCATCCCTCCATCCATCCATCCATCCATCCATCCATCCATCCATCCATCCATCCATCCATTCATTCATTCATTCATTCATTCATTCATTCATTCATTCATTCATCCATCCATCCATTCATTCATTCATCCATCCATCCATTCATTCATTCATTCATTCATTCATTCATTCATTCATTTATCCATTCATCCATCCATCCCTTCATTAATTTATCAATCCATCCACGCATTCATTAATTCTTCCATCCCTTCATTCATTCAGAAGTGTTGAAGTTCTGAAACTGGTGTAACCCAGAGCTTTGACTGGCATTATGAGATGTTCAGACAACAATAACCCAATTTCTCACCTGAATAATTATGTCTCGAATTGTGTAGCCATCACATTCTTTCGCAATGGCCACTCTGAGCTCAAATCTGCCATAGCTGCCCTCCTTCTCTGGCCAGTAAAGCTCACACTTCTGAAACACAGAACACACTTTCTGTAGACTTCAGACATGAACCAAAGTCTCTTACAAGGATTTTATAAACCATCTCTGCTTTACCACCAATGGGTCTGTCAAAGGAAACCCTTTAGGAGATTAGAGTTTATTGACTCACCCGTGCATCAATCTAAGTAACATAATAAAAAAATCCCCATCAAAATCTGTCAGTTTAAGCTAGAGATATCTTTTTACATGGGCTGTGCATCTCAATCCACTGCATCCGCCTATGTCGGCCTTCCACATCTGCGTTGGAAGGTGGTTGAGCTACAGCCGTGTTTGTCAGACCATGAGACATCCTGAAAATTGGTCTTCTCGCAAAAACGTCCATGCAAATTAATAGGACCACTCTACAGAAAGATAAGACTCTCACAAACCTTATTCCTTTGTCACGCCCTGACCTGAGAGAACCTTTTTTATGTCTCTATTTAGGTTTGGTCAGGGTGGGATTTGGGTGGGCATTCTATGTCCTTTTTTCTATGCTTTGTATTTCTTTGTTTTGGCCTGGTATGGCTCTCAATCAGGGACAGCTGTACATTGTTGTCGCTGATTGGGAGTCATACTTAGGCAGCCTGTTTTCCTTTGGTGTTTGTGGGTAGTTATTTTCTGTTTTGTACATTTTGTGACCGGCCAGAACTGTTGGCTGTCGTTCATTTTCTTGTTTGTTTGAAGTGTTTCTTATTATTAAATCATTAATATGAACACTCACCACGCTGCGCTTTGGTCCCCTTCTTCTACAGACGACAAGCGTTACATCCTTATGATACATTTTTTGACTGTCTTTGTTGCCATTTATTGATGTGTTATTCAATGTGTTTCTATGGGCTTTAGTAGGAGAGGCCAAATTCAATATTTTATCCCCCCAAAAATGTATATATATATACAGTTGAAGTCGGAGATTATACACTTAGGTTGGAGTCATTAAAACTCATTTTTCAACTACTCCACACATTTTCTGTTAACAAACTATAGATTTGGCAAGTCGGTTAGGACATATACTTTGTGCATGACACAAGTAATTTTTCAAACAATTATTTACAGACAGATTATTTCACTTATAATTCACTGTATCACAATTCCAGTGGGTCAGAAGTTTACATACACTAAGTTGACTGTGCCTTTAAACAGCTTGGAAAATTCCAGAAAATTATGTCATGGCTTTAGAAGCTTCTGATAGGCTAATTGACATAATTTGAGTCAATTGGAGGTGTACCTGTGGATGTATTTCAAGGACTACCTTCAAACTCAGTGCCTCCTTGCTTGACATCACGGGAAAATCAAAAGAAATCAGCCAAGATCTCAGAAATGAAATTGTTGACCTCCACAAGTCTGGATCATCCTTGGGAGCAATTTCCAAATGCCTGAAGGTACCACGTTCATCTGCACAAACAATAGTACACAAGTATAAACACCATGGGACCACACAGCTGTCATACCGCTCAGGAAGGAGACGCGTTCTGTCTCCTAGAGATGAACGTACTTTGGTGCAAAAAGTGCAAATCAATCCCAGAACAACAGCAAAGGACCTTTGCTGGAGGAAACAGGGAAATTAGGTGGATATATTGAAGCAACATCTCAAGACATCCGTCAGGAAGTTAAAGCTTGGTCGCAAATTGGTCTTCCAAATGGACAATTTACCCCAAGCATACTTCCAAAGTTGTGGCAAAATGGCTTAAGGACAACAAAGTCAAGGTATTGGAGTGGCCATCACAAAGCCCTGACCTCAATCCCATTGAAAATTTGTGGGCAGAACTGAAAAAGCGTGTGTGAGCAAGGAGGCCTATAAACCTGAGCTCTGTCAGGAGGAATGGGACAAAATTCACCCAACTTATTGTGGGAAGCTTATGGAAGGCTACCCGAAACGTTTGACCCAAGTTAAACAATTTAAAGGCAATGCTACCAAATACTAATTGACTGTATGTAAACTTCTGACCCACTGGGAATGTGATGAAAGTAATGAAATAAATAATTCTCTCTACTATTATTCTGACATTTCACATTCTTAAAATAAAGTGGTGATCCTAACTGACTGCATGCAGGATCAAGTTGAATCTGGACCATAAGCCTGTCCTTTCTTTCCAACAGAAAATTCCTACAAACTTTGTGAACCCTTCAGAGCTGGATATTCCAGGACGGGCTTTAAAAGACAGGTAATTTTTACTCGGATTAAATATCAGGAATTGTGAAAAACTGACTTTAAATGTATTTGGCTAAGGTGTATGTAAACTTCCGACTTCAACTGTATATATATACGTAAACCAACTGTATATATTTATTTATTTATTGTTTTACATAAAGGGGTCCTAAAATTTTAAATCAATTAGCTACATGAACTAAATGAAATAGCTAAAGGGTGGGGGGGTGTTCTACTAAGCTAAAATATGGAATTTTTTTACCAACCTTAAAACAATTCCACATGTTAGCTTAGTAGACCCCCCCCCCACAACGGCTTAGACTTTTAGAGGTTAGGAGAGAAATGGAAGCAGGATGGGATTTCACCTCCTTCTTCTCCTTCAGCTTGGTGATCATGACAATGGTGGTGGATCTCTCCTGCCACACCATTTCCCAGAAGTCATGCACGGTGTTGAGCATGGGGCCCTGGGTAGCGATGTAGGTGCTAGGTGCACCGTTGTAACCCTGCGTGGGCGACAGCAAGATATAGGGCTGTGTCATTTCCACTTTGACTTCCTGTGGGTTTCCTTGGTTGACATCACGATACACCCACGTAAACCAACTGTATCACTCTCCACATCCTTAACATCCTCTGTGCAATGCGTATGTTATACTTTCACACAACCTTTTATATACATTTCTATGACGTTTTTGTATGACTTCATGTTCACCTACTTACACTTCTTCATTCCCACTAAGGTCTAGAATGACTAAGTCTGCATAATGTAAATACAAATAAAAACCAATGACCTTCTTAATTACAGGCGGTTCTAACCTTTATGTAGTTTGCGTTGATGTATCTCTCAGTCTCACCCGCCTCCTCTGCTGCGGGGTTCCTCAGACACACACGGGTCTCAGGATCTGGTTAAACATGATTATAGTTTATACATTGGTTATTATATTGTCTGGGTGCCAGTGTGTTTCAGCATTTATCAACTTATGCTTATCAATTTTACCTAGTCACTCACTTGGCAGTATGGTCTTGTATCTGTCTTTTAAAGCCCGTCCTGGAATATCCAGCTCTGAAGGGTTCACAAAGTTTGTAGGAATTTTCTGTTGGAAAGAACGGACAGGCTTATGGTCCAGATTCAACTTGATCCTGCATGCAGTCAAATGTCTGCACATAGTAACAGTTACAGTAGATACCGACCTGGTACTCTGAGTTCAGCCTGCTGGTCTCTTCAGATGCCTCCTGCAGCTGAGAGGGGGTCAGAGGGCGTGTTGAGGTCCTCAGCAGGTGGAGGATGGTCTCTCTGGGAGTGGAGATGGAGCATAGGGTCTCCACTGCTTCCAGACTGAGACTGCTCACGCCCAGTACCAGGGACACATTGGATCCCCGTCTGAGGATGATTGGAACCACAGAGAGGACAAAACGATCAGGGACTCTATTTGCATTTACGTAATGTATCACTTATAGTTTATCATAAAATATTTTTTGATTTGTTTAACACTTTTTTGGTTACTGCATGATTCCATACGTGTTATTTCATAGTTTTGATTTCTTCACTATTATTCTACAATGTAAAAATAAAGAAAAACCCTTGAATGAGTAGGTGTGTCCAAACTTTTGACTAGTACTGTAGTTTATCATGGCCATGATGACAGTACTGTGAGTTGAATATCATGGATGTGTGTACCTCTCCTGGAGCCGGACTGTTCTGCGAGGGGCTGTGGCAGCAGGGCAGGAGCCTGACTGGTCTTTGTCCACAGGGTGTGATGATGATGATGATGATGATGACGATGTGGATTCTACTAACTCACTCATGGTGCTGTGTTGAATTACTGGTTGAATTGAGTGAAAACAATCCCGAGAGAAAGAGAGAGAGACAGAGAGGGAGGAGAGGGAGAGAGAGACAGAGAGGGAGGAGAGAGAGAGAGAGACAGAGAGGGAGGAGAGAGAGAGAAAGAGAGAGAGACAGAGAGAGAGACAGGGAGAGAGAGAGAGACAGAGAGGGAGGAGAGAGAGACAGAAAGAGAGGGAGAGAGAGAGACAGAGAGAGAGACAGAGAGAGAGACAGAGAGAGAGACAGAGAGAGAGACAGAGAGAGAGAGGGGGGGGAGGGGGAGAGAGAGAAAGAGGGGGAGATGGTGGAGGGAGAGAGAGGGGGAGGGAGGGAGAGATGGAGAAAAATAAAGCAAGAGAGTGGGAGAGAAGGAAAGAGGGAGAGAGATCACATTATTTCCTTACTATGCCTACACAGTGAACACACCACAACAGTAATTAAATTCAGATGGAATTTAAAATATTTCACCCTACTTGTCAACTCTTCTTGTCAAAAGAACAGCAGTTAATGAAAGATCTCACATCCCCTGAAACTGACATTCACAACACATGACACGCAGTAGAGAAACACCATTGACTAAACATTTTTTTTTCAGATCATCAGACATAGTTTCTCTCCTTTGTTGCCTGATTGTCGCTAAACTAGGATCTATCCATACCTGAATCCTGGTCTGTCAATATGTCAGAGTAATCCTAAGCCAAATGAAATGTCTGCCATTGACATGAACCAACCACAGTGAGAAACAGAAAGAGAGAGAGGGAGAGGGAGAGAGAGAGTAACACAGTGGGAAGTAGAGAGTGAACAGGCACAGACATGCAGTCTTTTTGACACAGTGACTCAGTATGTTAGTAGCTAGCCTCTTCTTTGGCTTCAGGTACACATGTCTAAACGTGAGAGTGGATCAATCACTGAGAAGTTCCTGGAGGGAAAAGAAGGGGGAGAATATTGTAAAGCTGGTATTGTAAAGCGGATGTTGTAAAGCTGGTGTTGTAAAAGCTGGTGTTGTAAAGCGGATGTTGTAAAGCTGGTGTTGTAAAGCTGTTTTTTTTTTGCCAATAGGTGAATCAGTAGAGTCCTTCCTCAGTGACTCCAGGCTCAAGGCAGCTGAAAATATGCAATGATTTATTCATCATACTAACATAAACGTTTGCATATAGTATATTTGCTGATGAAGTCCTTGAAGCGGGATTGTATGACAGAAATAAATAATGTACCAAAAAACGAAATAGAAATATTCTCAGATAAGTACAGTGCCTTAAGAAAGTATTCACACCCCTTGACTTTTTCCAAATGTTGTTGTGTTACAGCCTGAATTTACACAACACCCCATAATGTCAAAGTGGAATAGTGTTTTTCATTATTATTATTATTATTATTTTTTTTTTTACAAATGAATGAAAAATGAAAAAATGAAATGTCTTGAGTCAATAAGTATTCAACTCCGTTGTTATGGCAACGCCTTAATACGTTCAGGAGTCAAATTTGCTTTAACAAGTCACATAATAAATGACATGGACTCACTGCAATACTAGTGTTTAACATGATTGTTGAATGACTTCCTCATCTCTGTACCCCACACGTACAATTATCTGTAAGGTCCCTCAGTCGAGCAGTGAATTTCAAACACAGATTCAACCACAAAGAGCAGGGAGGTTTTCCAATGCCTCACAAAGAAGGTCATCTATTGGTAGATGAGTAAAAAAAAAAGCAGACATTGAATATTCCTTTTGAAGTGAAGTTATACATTACACTTTGGATGGTGTATCAATACACCCAGTCACTACAAAGATACAGCCGTCCTTCCTGACTCAGTTGCTATGAGCCAAAGGTGACTTTAAAACAGTCACAGAGTTTAATGGCTGTGATAGGAGAAAACTGAGGATGGATCAACAACATTGTAGTTACTCCACAATACTAACCTAATTGACAGAGTGAAAAGAAGAGAGCCTGTACATATTTAAACATATTCCAAAACAACATGCATCCTGTTTGCAACAAGGCACTAAAGTAAAACTGCAAAAAATGTGGCAAAGCTACTAACTTTTTGTCCTGAATAGAAAGTGTTATGTTTGGGCCAAATCCAATACAACACATTACTGAGTACCACTCTACATATTCTCAAGCATAGTGGTGGCTGCATCATGTTATGGGTATGTTTGTCATCGTTAATTAAGGACTGGGGAGTTTGTCAAGAATAAAAAAGAAATAGAATGGAGCTAAGCACAGGCAAAATTCAAGAGGAAAAGACTGGGAGATGAAGTCACCTTTCAGCAGGACAATAACCTAAAACACAAGGCCAAATCTGCACTGGAGTTGCTTACCAAGAAAACAGTGAACGTTCCTGAGTGGCTGAGTTACAGTTTTGACGTACAGGTAAATCTACTTGAAAATCTATTGCAAGACCTGAAAATACAAAGATCATCAACGAATTTGACAGAGGTTTAAGAATTTTGAAAAGAATAATGGACAAATGTTGCACAATCCAGGTGTGAAAAGCTCTTAGAGACTTATCCAGAAAGACTCACAGCTGTAATCACTGCCAAAGGTGCTTCTACAATGTATTGACTCTTTCTAAATTTGCCAACATTTCTAAAAACATGTTTTCACATTGTCATTATGGGGTATTGTGAGTAGATGGGTGAGAAAAAAACATCAACGTAATCCATTTTGAATTCAGGCTGTAACACAACAAAAGGATAATACTTTCTGAAGGCACTGTAAATAGCTTTCAAGTTTGATATGAGCTCAAAAGCATTTTCAAAGAAAATAGAAATAAACATTTAAAATATAAATAAAGACTTCAGTGAGTATTAGAATATTTAATGAGGAAGAGGAGATGTGTTTATTTATAGTTAAGCAATAAGGCCTGAGGGGCTGTGGTATATGGCTAATATACAACGGCTAATGGCTGTTCTTAATCACGATGCAACGCGGAGTGCCTGGATACAGCTCTTAGCCGTGGTATATTGACCATATGCTCACCCCGTTATCATCCAAAAGGCGAGGTCAGTACAGGTGCATCAAAGCTGGCATCGAGAGACTGAAAAGCAGCTTCTATCTCAAGGCCATCAGACTGTTAAATATCCATCAATAGCACATAGTGGCTGCTGACCTATATACATAGGCTTGAAATCACTGGCCACTTTAATAAATGGAACACTAGTCACTTTAATAATGTCTACATATCTGGCATTACTCATCTCATATGTACAGTGAGGGAAAAAAGTATTTGATCCCCTGCTGATTTTGTACGTTTGCCCACTGACAAAGAAATGATCAGTCTATAATTTTAATGGTAGGTTTATTTGAACAGTGAGAGACAGAATAACAACAAAAAAATCCATAAAAACGCATGTCAAAAATGTTATAAATTGATTTGCATTTTAATGAGGGAAATAAGTATTTGACCCCTCTGCAAAACATGACTTAGTACTTGGTATTTCTTTGCTCTTATTCTATCTCTCACTGTTCAAATAAACCTACCATTAAAATTATAGACAGATCATTTCTTTGTCAGTGGGCAAACGTACAAAATCAGCAGGGGATCAAATACTTTTTTCCCTCACTGTATATACTGTATCCTATACTATTCTACTGTATCTTAGTCTATGCCGCTCTGACATTGCTTGTCCATATATTGACATATTCTTAATTCCATTCCTTTACTTAGATTTGTGTGTATTGGGTATATGTTGTGTAATTGTTAGATATCACTTGTTAGATATTACTGCACTGTCAGAGCTAGAAGTACAAGCATTTCGCTACACTCACAAGAACATCTGCTAGTCACGTGTATGTGACCAATAACATTTGATTTGATTTGATTTGACATACCACAAACCCCCCAGGTGACTTATTTATATTATAAACTGGTTTTCAACATAATTAGAGTAGTACGAATTCATGTTTTGTCATACCTGTGATATGCGGTCTGATATACCACGGCTGCAGGCCAATCAGCATTCAGGGCTCGAACCACCCAGTTTCTAATTATTACATATAGCACAACAACAAAATATGGTAAGGAAGCACAGAACATAACCGTACGCCGTACTGTGATGACGGAAGCCTGAGCTGAAATAATGCATCAGCTGTGCTGAAACGCTGCCTCAGACTGACTAGCGAGTCTTCCATGTTCTTGGCGAAAAAGTGACGTTAATTCCAAGTGATATGATGACGGGGTAAATATTCTAACAAGCTGAAGACAATCTGTAGTTTATCTGCAGGCATACAGAACAGTATGCATATGCGTCTTGGTTGTCACTATCACACTGTCAATGAGATAGGCCCAGCAGGTAACTCACCAGCGCAAGGGGACTGCAATCCAAGTTGGCCCTCAGTTATCGCCTCTCTCCTTGTGTTCCTGTGTACTGTGTGGATGTGTGTTGGGCCAAGGTTTGACTCTTTACTGCTTGGCTTTAGGGAAGCTTATGAGACAATCATTTTTTTCTTCCTTTTTTCTACCTCTCCACTGCTTCCTCTCTACCCACCCACCCACCCACTCATATTCTCATACCCTCATTTCCACACACGCACACGCACACGTACACGAACACACACAACATTCAAGGCTGCCTCACCCCTGCAGACTCAGTGCCACTGGCTTTGTGTAACCTCCAAGGAGAGCACACTAACCTCAAATGTGAATTTTAAGTTGGCTATTATTTTCTCTACAGCAACAAGGGACCAATGTCCACAATTACAACAATAAAACCATTGAGTGAATAATATATTATGTCAAATGTAAGGGCCCTATTGCAAGTATTTTCTCATTTCATCACAGTGTCTCCACAGTGCAAAAGTGAATAACAGTCGTTGTGGGCGAAATTGTAGTGAAAATAAGCATTGCTGTGATGGAAACAGCTGGGTGACAAAGTGAATAACAGGGTTATTTTATTCATTCATTTATTTTGCCTTTATTTAACCAGGTAAGTTATTGATACCACACGATCTTTTACAATAACAACCTGAAAGAGATCAATAATGTTGACAGAACAACAATCATGTAAAAGTAGCATGTAGCATGTAAAACAAGCATGTGTACTGCAGTCCTGTAGAAACGCTGAATAGTTTCCTATTGTGTGAGGTTAATGTTGATTTACCACAGTGCAATGTGGGTATTTCAAGTAACAACCTGGTCATCAATGCTAAGACAAAAGAGAAAGGTGAATATTACAGTAAGTTTGTGGAAGTGGAACTTTGGCACAAAACATTTTATTGTATATTAAGCTCATAGTAACACGTGGGAGGTATTCACATTGGAGGTAGTCCTACAAGTTGATCCATATAGGTGGCCAGTGCAGCACATGAAACTTGGTTTGGGTGAATGTGCTTGCTGTGATTATGCTTAATTCTAACGTAAGATCTACTATGCATTACCGTATAGCTATCACAGATTAATCAGGCTTGTGGTGGTTGCTACGTGGGAGGTCAACCGGCCTGAATCTGGTAACAAGAGTTTGTGCAAGCCACTTCCTGTCATGCCAATACAACACTTCCTCTTGTTAACAGACATTCATTGGACTGCTTTAGTTGCTAAACCATACAGTGTTAGTCAGCCACATGATAAACATGAATGTAAATACAGCGCCAGAGTGTGAGACTGTAGATTTATGAGTCAGTTCCTTTATTGAGGAATACATCTCATAGCTTTTGCCTGGATGGATTCAATAAATCAACTTAGCCCTAATGAAAGATACTGTGAGGCATACAGTACATTAGTAATCAATAATTTACATGATGTGAAAATGTGAGTTGAAGCAAAGGTATTGTTCAACCTATACTCTTTAATAGTGCTCTGTGCAGTTGAATGGAGGTCCATATTGGCCATTGCATGACCAGCTGTGATGATGATAGGTGCAATTTCACGTCTCCACCCACGCAGGCCAGGCAGTGAAACTCTAAATGTGATGCGGATGTTTTTCTTGTCTTTTTATTTCCTACTGATGAATATGTCACACACACACATCCCACTGGGCACAGACGTCAATTCAACATCTGTTCAACGTCATTTCATTGAAATGACGTTGTTGCAACATTGATTCAACCGGTGTGTGACCAGTGGGACTGTTCTTGCCTTTGAAACTTTCAGACACACCACTCTGCAAATAGTACAACAAGAATGTGTTAGAAACAGTAATATATTTTGATTGAATTAGATGCAACGTATGTTACATAACAGTAATATTGTACCCCACACGGTTTAATTACTATCAATACAATCCTTGTACGTAGTGACATATAAATCATCAACAGCAGGGGGCACTGCATGTTTTAGTCTTATCGTTTTCTGATTGGTTTTCACAATGCTGTATTCATGAACTATTGCACACTAGGACAAATCTAATAAAAAGCGAGGTTATGTAAACATTATTCAAATGGTTTTGCCAGTAGAATGTCAGTTGCTCTTCAGAGAGTATTTCATTTGGGATGTTCAGAGAGGGTCTAATTTTTGTTTTTCAGCAGATGTCAGTTGAGTGATTTTATGTTGCATTCGTCTTGCCTGGAAAATGACTAATGCTTTTGATTTGGTAATGCTATATTTCGATTTTCTGTTGAAATACAGATTGTTGTGTATCATAGTGCATGTCTCCAGTCAGAGAGAAGTGTTCTGTTGCTTCTAGGGGTTCTGAAGTGTTCTGTTGCTTCTAGGGGTTCTGAAGTGTTCTGTTGCTTCTAGGGGTTCTGAAGTGTTCTGATTCTTCTAGGGGTTATGAAGTGTTCTGATTATTCTAGGGGTTCTGAAGTGTTCTGTTGCTTCTAGGGGTTCTGAAGTGTTCTGATTCTTCTAGGGGTTCTGAAGTGTTCTGTTGCTTCTAGGGGTTCTGAAGTGTTCTGATGCTTCTAGGGGTCCTGAAGTGTTCTGATTTTTTTAGGGGTTCTGAAGTGTTCTGTTGCTTCTAGGGGGTTCTGAAGTGTTCTGTTGCTTCTAGGGGTTCTGAAGTGTTCTGATTCTTCTAGGGGTTCTGAAGTGTTCTGTTGCTTCTAGGGATTCTGAAGTGTTCTGATGCTTCTAGGGGTTCTGAAGTGTTCTTCACTCCACGTACTGTAAGTATTGAAAAAAAAAGAAGCCTATGTCTCTTTGACAAGTCATTTCCTGATCAGAATTTCTGAGCATCATAAAGGGGTTCCAGAACTTCCATCAGACAACAAATTGTGTAATATCCGTAAGGATAAAAGTCCCTGTGATATCCCAGAGGATAAAAGTCCCTGTAATATCCCTAAGGATAAAAGTCCCTGTGATATCCCAGAGGATAAAAGTCCCTGTGATATCCCAGAGGATAAAAGTCCCTGTAATATCCCTAAGGATAAAAGTCCCTGAAACATCCCTGAGGATAAAAGTCCCTGTAATATCCAGAGGATTAAAGTCCCTGTGATGGTCCACAGGATAAAAGTCCCTGTAATATCCAGATGATAAAAGTCCCTGTGATGGTCCAGCGGATATCCCACAGGATAAAAGTCCCTGTAATATCCCTGAGGATAAAAGTCCCTGTAATATCAGAGGATAAAAGTCCCTGTAATATCCAGAGGATAAAAGTCCCTGTAATATCCCTGAGGATAAAAGTCCCTGTAATATCCCGAGGATAAAAGTCCCTGTAATATCCCTGAGGATAAAGGTCCCTGTAATATCCCCAGCTATAAAGGTCCCTGTAATATCCCAGAGGATAAATGTCCCTGTAACATCCCTGAGGATAAAGGTCCCTGTAATATCCCCAAGGATAAAAATCTCTGTAATATCCCTGAGGATAAAAATCCCTGTAATATCCCCAGCTATAAAGGTCCCTGTAATATCCAGAGGATAAAAGTCCCTGTAATATACCCGAGGATAAATGTCCCTGTGATGGTCCAGAGGATAAGTCATACTCAAATTCTAGCTCTGGAAAAAGTTTATAGCATTGCATTGATTGGATTTGATTACACATCCGTATTTGCAATCACTTCTGTATAAGTAATGTGTGATGATTGTTGCCAACATCAGAAGTCAAGACCTGAGTATCAAAACAAGTTACCAAACACAATTTATATGTCTCTGTCGTCAAAGCAGAGCACAAGGCATAACATGTTCATTTAACCTGTCCTGGAGCACTTTAAAGTATTCATCAAATCGAACAGCGAGCGCCACTCCCCAGTACCCTGCTTCCCCACAGCACCCTGAGAGAGAGAGAGAAAGAGAGAGCTGCTCTGCACTGAGGGCCTGTGATGTAATATGTTCCAGATGGGTGGGAGTTTTGCGGGGAGTCCCCAGGGCTCGAACACAATGAATCAGTGCCTGGAGCAGAAGTCATACTCAGCTGTAGAAGACAGACACCCCATCCTAAAACCGTCCTGTACTCTTCCACCGTGGTGGCCAAAGCAATAGCCAGGGCAGAGCACGGAGAGGACGCAGCAGAGAGGCAACAGAGTCAAGGACAAGACAGAGACAGCCACCCAGGAGCTCCATGTTGTCACACACAGGCATCTCCATATAGTTCCCCGGGCTAACACATGCATGTGAGACTCTAATGGCCTATTACTTAATACCTACTGTAATATAACTCAGTATGAAGGGTTTACTAAATCTCGTACTGTCTAAAAGCATAATAAGTCATGGCTCTCTGAGGTAATGATATGATAAGCAGGATGGAACACTTCCAAAGAGAGTGTGTCTGCTCTTCATTTGTTACCATGCCAAAGTTAATGGTTGTATAATTTTTTTGTTTTGGTAATGGACCATAAAACCATCATAGTCTCCACCCATGTAAACACTGTCTATCAGAATGTTTACAGGTACTCACAATAAACCCAAGTGCCAATCAAATTTGCCCCTAAGATTGGATTGAATCTTCTTACTCAACCATGGCTTGGGTCAGAAGACATGGATACAGGTTGACCTGGGGAATGGTGGGGCGCCGTAACCATGGCTCACCATGACTTCAGCACTGGGCTCTAGATCATTGGAAGCCTGGATCTCCAGAGCTCTCCTCTGGTCATCTGGAGCCAATCATAGGCCTGGTGAATCCAGTCAAGATCAGGGCAGTGTGGTACTGGAGGACTAGGGATACATCTAGGGGGGAACATCTGAAACACCCCAGGACAGGTTGAGGGACTGCTTAATGTATCATGCCCTGACCATAGATAGCCTTTCTATTTCTCTATTTGGTCAGGTCAGGGTGTGATTTGGGTGGGCAATCTAGTTTTCTTATTTCTTTGTTTGGCCGGGTATGGTCCCCAATCAGAGGCAGCTGTCTATCGTTGTCTCTGATTGGGGATCATACTTAGGCAGCCCTTTTCTCACCTGTGATTGTGGGATCTTGTTTTTGTGTAGCTGCCGGTGAGCAGCCCAGAACGTCACGTTTTGTTTCCTTCTGTATTATTTTTTGGTTTCACTTCATTAAAGGATGTGGAATTCCATGCACGCTGCGCCTTGGCTTATTTACGATAGGGAGTTTGAAGACAGCGATCGTGACATAATGCCTTTACGTTGTTGTGTTGCCCATTCATCACTTTACTAAGACCTCTGGATAGTAGGTTAAAATAAACTAAAATAACTTGCCTTTATTGAATAAACATTGTATAGAGAGGGTAGGACACAGTGAAAAGTAGTGAAACATTAAAAAAGTTCTCCTTTTTAGATAAAACTATACTAAATATATTCACGTCACCAAAACGGTTATTAAAACAAACTCGCCCCGTAGCACTCACCTCTGTCATCATGAAGTGCTTTGAGAGACTAGTCAAGGATCATATCACCTCTACCTTACCTGCCACCCACTTCAATTTTATTACCACCCCAATAGATCCACAGACGATGCAACTGCCATCTCTCTGCACACTGCCCTATCCCATCTGGACAAGGGAAATACCTATGTAAGAATGCTGTTTATTGACTATAGCTCAGCATTCAACACCATAGTACCCTCCAAGCTCATCATTAAGGTCGAGGCCCTGGGTCTGAACCCCGCCCTTTGCAACTGGGTCCTGGACTTCCTGATGGGCCGCCCCCAGGTGGTGAAGGTAGGAAACAACATCTCCACTCCACTGATCCTCAGCACTGGGACCCCACAAGGGTGCGTGCTCAGCCCCCTCCTATACTCCCTGTTCACCCATGACTGTGTGGCCAAGCACGCCTCCAACTCAATCATCAAGTTTGCAGACGACACAACAGCAGTAGGCTTGATTACCAACGATGATGAGACAGCCTATAGGGAGGAGGTGAGGGCTCTGGTGTGATGCCTGGAAAACAACCTCTCACTCAATGTCAACAAAACAAAGGAGATGATCGTGGACTTCAGGAAACAGCAGAGGGTGCACCCCCCTATCTACATTGACAGGACCGCAGAGGAGAAGGTGGAAAGCTTCAAGTTCCTTGGCGTACACATCACTGGGAAACTGAAATAGTCCAGCCACACAGACAGTGTGGTGAAGAAGGCAAAACAGAGCCTCTTCAACCTCAGGAGGCTGAAGACATTTGGCTTGTCACCTAAAACCCTCACAAACTTCTACAGGTGCACAATTGAAAGCATCCTGTCAGGCTGTATCACCGCCTGGTACGGCAACTGCACCGGCCGCAAAAGCAAGGCTCTCCAGAGGGTGGTGCGGTCTGCACAACGCATCACCGGGGGCAAACTACCGGCCCTCCAGGACACATACAGCACCCGATGTCACAGGAAGGCCAAAAAGATCATCAAGGACAACAACCACCCGAGCCACTGCCTGTTCATCCCGTTATCACCCAGAAGGCGAGGTCAGAACAGGTGCATCAAAGCTGGGACCGAGAGACTGAAAAACAGCTTCTATCTCAAGGCCATCAGACTGTTAAACAGCCATCACTATCACATTAGAGGCTGCTGCCTATAGGCATAGACTAGGAATCACTGACCACTTTAAGGAATGGAACACTAGTCACTTTAATAATGTTTACATATCTTGCATTACTCATCTCATATGTATATACTGTTTGCTATACTATTCTACGGTATCTCATTCACTTAATAATGCTTACATATCTTGCATTACTTATCTCATATGTATATACTGTTTTTTCAATACTATTCTACTGTATCTTAGTCCGTTCCGCTCTGACATCGCTCGTCCATATGTATATAGTCTTAATTTATTCCTAATTAAATTTGTGTATATTGGGTATATGTTGTGTAATTTGTTAGATATTACTGCACTGTCGAAGCTAGAAGCACAAGCATTTTGCAACACCCGCAATAACATCTGCTAATCACGTGTATGTGACCAATAACATTTGATTTGATTTGATTTGAAGGTCTACAGGTTTCCATCCTCCTTTGTGTACATTGACTTCCATACAAAACATAAGAGGCTCATGGTTCTCACCCCCTTCCATAGACGTCCCCAGTAATTATGACAACTTCTTGAGCATTTCCTCCAACCTATTAGATATCTTGTAGCATGAACTGACATGTTGTCCACCCAATCAAAGGATCAGACAATGAATCTAGTACTGAAAGCATACGCTACAGCTAACTAGCACTGCAGAACATAAAATGCGGTGAGTAGATGACTCAAAGAGAAATACAATAGTTGAACAGTTTGAACAAATGAATTTCTTCAAAAATTAAGGAGAAGCAGGAGAGAGAGAGCTAGCTGTATTTCATTGTATTTTTTTCACTTTCACTTTCGCTAGCGAATGTAGCTAGCTAGTTTAGCATAGTCAAACACCCATCTCAAACAGAGAGGGATGCTATGTTAGCTAGCCTGCTATGGCTAACCAACACTGGAACTCTTCCAAGTCAAGGTAAGCTTTTGGTTGTATTAATTTATTGCCACCTGGGGCCTGCCAGTGTAACTGCTAAACTGCTAAACTGTACACTGTACTGCATGATTGTAGTGGGTTTACCAACGCGTTAGTTCTAGTAGCTATGTTGACTATGACGTTAGCTAATATGGTGACAACGACCTAGGCTGTCTGTAGCGGTTATGCTATGAAGGTTTGGCTTGGAAAGGTTTTTTCGCATGGTCACAGACAGCTGTTGTGTTCTGCACTGACGTCCACAAGCAAAGGGAAAAGGTGAGAGGAGGAGAGTACATAGATGTGAGAAGGAATTATACAACGAGCAAAGTGATCATGCTGTTTGTATGTGGCTGCTATGAAAGTAAACTGTGTTTGCGGGTGATCAAGGGGTATATTCATTCAAAAGTGTTTCTTAAATGGAAGCAAACGGAATGCAATGGGGATAAACATACCTGAATTTGTCCAATAGAAACTCTCATTTGCAACTGTTTGGACTAATGATTACACCCCAGATCAGCTACTGTAGATGCAGGCAAGAGTGTGCAAGGCGGTATTGAATGTGTCACTGTCTGTCACAGGGATTACAATTTTTTTTCTCTCGACCTGTGCACCTACATTGTAAACTTTAATTTGTAGTTCTGGTTGGAGCAACCTCATGATAGGGAGAATTAGAGTATCATGTTGTAGTCTAAACCTATTGATGTTACATTGAGCTGGGTGAATAGAGTATCAATAACAGTCATCCAATATGTTGTAATATAAATACGGAGAAAAAAAATCGTCCTCCCTAATCTTAATCGGCACCAGCCACCACTGGTAGGACACCAGGGGATGGATTTGAGGTACAGCACATTACAGAGATATCATTTCTGTGGTTGTTGAAGTAATAAAATAATGCAATCCTCTCCTCAGCTGGTAGTAATACTGTACATTTCCTGTAAGTAAGTCGTAGAGGTTTTGAAAGCTTTACTCTCAGGCAAGGTTTCTCAGAACGACTCTAATACTTGTTCTCCCTGTGGCATTACCGTCACGGAGAATGTGCAGGAGAAAGGCTTTTGGGGAGGGTCCAGGTTCAGCTGATCAGGTCTCAGGTTTCACTTCATTCTGCAGACATGTTGAGCTACTGGCCATCGACAGCTGGAGTGTTTGGTTACTGTGAGGGACGGCCCCACGCCTCTGGACTAATGAAGTTTTGAGGATCTGAAAGATCGTCACCCTCTATGAGTCAAGTGAAGCAGAAGTGAAATAAACCACTTTACTGTGAACACTTCAATATGATCGGTACTGCATATGTAATTCATTAATAATGGAACATCCGCCTCTAGAATGAATGACAGCAAACGTCACATAATCAGCTCTGCAGATGTTCTGCAGTGCAAACCTCTGGCTGGCCTCCCATACAGTCATAAGGGGATTATTATTACATGAACGAGCATGGAGATGATGTATGTATGGTCTCTATGTGCTGGATGTGAACCTTATTCAGGCCCTGGTGTGAGCAACGGTACATTCCCACCGGTACCATCAGGATTGTATGAATTATGACCTGGGAAAACGGCTTTATTTGCTACGTTTGTCATAATGAAATAATACAATTCCAATTCATGGGTTTAGGAATGTGTCCCTTGGAAATATTCTTGGAAATTCCTGGAAATGTAACGAAAAGGAACTGGTATGCACCCAGGAGAAAGACGTCTGTCAGCTACCAGAATGTGGAAGATACAGAGCATGTATATGTGCCAAGTGTATCACGTCCAACCACAGGCACCTTAACTGGGGAGGACGGGGCTCGTGGTAATGAGTGGAGCAGAATCAGTGGAATGGTATCAAATACATCAAACACATGGTTTCCAGGTGTTTGATGCCATTCCATTTGCTTCGTTCTGGACATAATTATGAGCCGTTCTCCCATTAGCAGCCTCCTGTGCGTCCCACCCAACCCAAAGCATAGTATCACATTATCAGCTGTGGAAATGTCTCCTCTATGAAGGGCTGTAATGGAAGGAGAACGAAAGTCAACATGACACCGGGGTGAGATACACAACATAGATCAACTGCCTAATGCCGCTCACTCATCATGCTTGGTTTTAAGATATTTCCTATTTGGTGCACTACGGGGAAATCTGTGTCCTGACTCAGTGTTTAGAGCAAATGAGCACATAGTGAAGGCCAACTGCGTGTGAGTCAGAGACATGTATCTGTATCTCTACATAGCTCAATCTGTGTCTGTGTCCTGCCTGAAATCACACCAGATTCATAAGAATAGGGTGATTGTTTTCGGGTGGTGCGGTGTCGGTGCGTACCAGTCAGAGCAGCGTGTAATGTGACCTAGTGAGGGTGAGGAGGGGAGTCAATATTGTGGTTCTCCTGTGGAGAACGGGGTGGATCCACTCCCTCTTAATATACCCAGGCTAAGGAGGCTGAGCTTTACATCTAAGAGAAGAAGCAGAGCAGCTGGAGTACACACACACACTACACACTACACACACTCACAAAACACACACGTACACACTGTAAACACACACTCACATACAGAAACAGACAAACAGCAAGGCTGACACCGGCAGATATCTGAAGTAATTCTTGAGAGAGAGAGAGGGAGAGAGGACTTCACTTCCCAGACAGACATGCTGAGGGGGACAGCTCTCTGGGCTGGCCTGATGGGACTGTATGTCATCGTCACCCAGTGTCCAGCCGCCTGCCAGCTGAGCCAGGAGGACGCGGAGACCCTCATGGAGCTGCACAACAGCTATCGGGGCCAGGTGGTACCCAGTGCCACCTACATGCGTAAAGTGGTAAGGGCTGCGTGACTGGGGAGGATGGATGGGCAGTTATCTCTAGCTGCATCTGCTGTCTCCTGCAGGATGGGACATGTTCAGTCAGGGCACTTCTGCATTAGCAGGTGTGGAAATGATGTGTTTGAACCCTTTGTGGTGATGAGCTTGTTTGATCCTGAGATTTCCTACTGTATGGCTGCAGGGATTGATGGAGTTCAGCCCGCTGTCTGCTGGTATGGTTAGCAGCCCTATTTCCTCTCATGGGGCTAATCTGTAGTATAATTGATCTTGAGTTGGTTGCAGGTAGAGGTAGATACATAGCCTTCTTCTGGAGAGGGAATTGTTGATTGAGATTTATTTTGGTGTCATACTGATAGCTGTTCATTATTAAATGATCTGTTTGGTATTCAGCTTTAAAACTGTCTCGTATCAAAAACTAAACTCTGGCTGCGTCTACAGTATCATAACCGTCTACAGTATCATAACCGTCTACAGTATCATAACCATCTACAGTATCATTATCATAACCGTCTACAGTATCATAACCGTCTACAGTATCATTATCATAACCGTCTACAGTATCATAACCGTCTACAGTATCATAACCGTCTACAGTATCATAACCGTCTACAGTATCATTATCATAACCGTCTACAGTATCATAACCGTCTACAGTATCATTATCATAACCGTCTACAGTATCATTATCATAACCGTCTACAGTATCATTATCATAACCGTCTACAGTATCATAACCGTCTACAGTATCATTATCATAACCGTCTACAGTATCATAACCGTCTACACTATCATAACCGTCTACAGTATCATTATCATAACCGTCTACAGGTATCATAACCGTCTACAGTATCATTATCATAACCGTCTACAGTATCATAACCGTCTACATTATCATAACCGTCTACAGTATCATAACCATCTACAGTATCATTATCATAACCGTCTACAGTATCATAACCGTCTACAGTATCATTATCAGAACCGTCTACAGTATCATAACCGTCTACAGTATCATTATCATAACCGTCTACAGTATCATAACCGTCTACAGTATCATTATCATAACCGTCTACAGTATCATAACCGTCTACAGTATCATTATCATAACCGTCTACAGTATCATAACCGTCTACAGTATCATTATCATAACCGTCTACAGTATCATAACCGTCTACAGTATCATTATCATAACCGTCTACAGTATCATAACCGTCTACAGTATCATTATCATAACCGTCTACAGTATCATTATCATAACCGTCTACAGTATCATTATCATAACCGTCTACAGTATCATAACCGTCTACAGTATCATTATCATAACCGTCTACAGTATCATAACCGTCTACACTATCATAACCGTCTACAGTATCATTATCATAACCGTCTACAGGTATCATAACCGTCTACAGTATCATTATCATAACCGTCTACAGTATCATAACCGTCTACAGTATCATTATCATAACCGTCTACAGTATCATAACCGTCTACAGTATCATTATCATAACCGTCTACAGTATCATAACCATCTACAGTATCATTATCATAACCGTCTACAGTATCATAACCGTCTACAGTATCATTATCATAACCGTCTACAGTATCATAACCGTCTACAGTATCATAACCGTCTACAGTATCATAACCATCTACAGTATCATTATCATAACCGTCTACAGTATCATAACCGTCTACACTATCATAACCGTCTACAGTATCATAACTGCCTACAGTATCATTATCATAACCGTCTACAGTATCATAACCGTCTACAGTAGCATTATCATAACCGTCTACAGTATCATAACCGTCTACAGTATCATTATCATAACCGTCTACAGTATCATAACCGTCTACAGTATCATAACTGTCTACAGTATCATTATCATAACCGTTGACAGTATCATAACCGTCTACAGTATCATTATCATAACCGTCTACAGTATCATAACCGTCTACAGTATCATAACCGTCTACAGTATCATTATCATAACCGTCTACAGTATCATAACCGTCTACAGTATCATTATCATAACCGTCTACAGTATCATAACCGTCTACAGTGTCATAACCATCTAGAATATCATTGTTTTGCTGATCAAAAGTTGGTTGTAGTACAGAACATTTAGTACATAAATAATCACTCTTGTTTTAGTCACTAAATCACAGTGCTGCAGAAGATGCATTATCCCTAATAAATCTAACCACACCAGGAAGTTGACAAAAAACAGGGCTTCTTCGTTTAAATCTGAATATTAATTATAGAAGTAATCCCAAGACACACTTTGTTGACCTCCAGAGTTACGGGAATTACTTTGTTGATAGAGCCTGTCTGTGCCTCAGTGCGAGTGGGTGTTCAGAGTTGAGTCCAGTGTTGTGCAATGCATGGGAATGTGTGTGTGTGTGTGTGTGTGTGTGTGTGTGTGTGTGTGTGTGTGTGTGTGTGTGTGTGTGTGTGTGTATGTGTGTGTATATTGTGTAATGTGCTTGCGCAAGTTGCTATCTGCCATTGACTGATTCCAGGGATGTCTTTGCCTGTCTCTGTGTTTTGATGGACACTCCACTGGGGCCATTTTCACATTTTATGTTCATGCCTGTTTCAGTAAACAGGACTGAGAATGCAGAGTAAATGGGTTCATAACATTCACTCAGAACTTTATAGAACTAATTTGACTGGAATCATGTGTCATGACCAACAAATCCACAGTATTCTGAATATGTATCTGACAAATACATTTTATTTCTTTATTTTTATTCAATCGAATTTTAATGGAGGTTTCAAAACATAACCATATTGTATGTAATTGGCTACTATGTGTTTCTATGTCACTACTTGGTGATTCATTGACTGTGTCAGACTTGATTTGCCCTAATGAAAAATTTATCAGCCCCTACAAGAAATGTTCATGAATTATAATCCACATAATAATTCGTATTTCCTATTGACGCAGGATTATTTTATTGCTGTAGCAAACTGTCTTAAATTAAGATCCCCCATCTGTAACACTGACCAGATGGTCTGGGTGACGCCTCTGTTATCTCAGGCTGAAGCACAGCAATGATATAGAGTACAGCTCTGTTTGTTAAAGCACAGAGAGGAGGAGATCTGATGTCCTGAGGCTAGGACGCAAGATGTTGTGGTATTTCAACTAGCATCCTCCAATACAAGTGTTTGTTTGTGACTGGACAAATAAACTGAACTTCACATGACTCCACACTGGATCTCTCTGTCTGGACAGTTCACAATACAAAAACAATATGCATTCGTACGATATTGCATCTCTGCATTTTTTTGAAACATATTATCACCATAACAATTAGCAATCTCAGTCAAGATCAGGCCTTATCTGCCGAGTGTGATCACGTCCTCTTGTTCTGTCATTCCAATACTTGAAGAAGAGTTGGACTGAAATGATCAGATGACATTCCTCAACCACTGATACACATATTACCGCAAGGTTCCTCATAGGTTCCTTAGTAGAGGTTTGGTTTAATAAGGAAGGATAATAGTTTACATGGGAATGTTGGTGTGACTAATATAATGTACAGTATAGTTTAACGTAATCTAATGTACAGTATAGTGTAATGTAATCTAATGTATAGTGTAATATAATCTACTGTACAGTATAGTGTAATGTAATCTAATGTATAGTGTAATATAATCTAATATACAGTACAGTGTAATGTAATCTAATGTACAGTATAGTTTAATGTAATCTAATGTATAGTGTAATATAATCTAATGTACAGTATAGTTTAACGTAATCTAATGTACAGTATAGTTTAATGTAATCTAATGTACAGTATAGTGTAATGTAATCTAATGTACGGTATAGTGTAATGTAATCTAATGTACGGTATAGTGTAATGTAATCTAATGTACAGTAAAGTGTAATGTAATCTAATGTACAGTAAAGTGTAATGTAATCTAATGTATAGTGTAATATAATTTAATGTACAGTATAGTGTAATGTAATCTAATGTACAGTATGGTGTAATGTAATCTAATGTACGGTATAGTGTTATGTAATCTAATGTACAGTATAGTGTAATGTAATCTAATGTACAGTAAAGTGTAATGTAATCTAATGTATAGTGTAATATAATCTAATGTACAGTATAGTTCAATGCAATCTAATGTACAGTATAGTTTAACGTAATCTAATGTACAGTATAGTGTAATGTAATCTAATGTACGCTATAGTGTAATGTAATCTAATGTACAGTATAGTGTAATGTAATCTAATGTACAGTAAAGTGTAATGTAATCTAATGTACAGTATAGTTCAATGCAATCTAATGTACAGTATAGATTAATGTAATCTAATGTACAGTATAGTGTAATGTAATCTAATGTACAGTAAAGTGTAATGTAATCTAATGTACAGTATAGTTCAATGCAATCTAATGTACAGTATAGTTTAATGTAATCTAATGTACAGTATAGTTTAATGTAATCTAATGTACAGTATAGTGTAATGTAATCTAATGTACAGTATAGTGTAATGTAATCTAATGTACAGTATAGTGTAATGTAATCTAATGTACAGTAAAGTGTAATGTAATCTAATGTACATTATAGTTCAATGTAATCTAATGTACAGTATAGTGTAATGCAATCTAATGTATAGTATATTGTAATGTTATCTAATGTACAGTACAGTGTAATGTAATCTAATGTACAGTACAGTGTAATGTAATCTAATATACAGTATAGTGTAATGTAATCTAATGTACAGTATAGTTTCAAGGCGATAAAGATCATTTGCTACATAGATAATCATTGTTTGTCTTCAGGACTCTGGCCAATCTTAGTATAACCGTCCCTTATTGGTTTACAATATTACCGTTTCCATAGTGGATAAGGAAATTCCTCTTGCTCCAGGTCAGGAATAACTACAATAAGGTTAGTGTGGCAGAATACATAAATAAATAGCTCCATTCAAAACCATCAGCAATACAGTGTCTGTATCTACAGATATTATCAGAAGTATACCTCTTGTAATACAATCTGCTAGTGCTGTGCTATCTATATCAAACCTGAACTACTGGTATTTAGACTGGGGAGGAGCACAGATCATAGTTCATGCTGTTAGAATACACATACTGTTCACTATCCTCTTTAGAATCAGGAAATAGGACAATAGGATGTGAGTTTAGGAATCAAACTTACTTGCAATGTGGTAGATATGGTAAATAGTATGATTAATATTAATACAGTATAGCACTGAAACACTAATATAAGAGAGTTGTCCAGTGTGCTACGTGCAAAGAGTTCTGTTATGGTCCTCAACGTTGGTTAATGTCTCCCCCTGTCTCTTATTCTGCAGCACTACATCTACAGTATACAGGTTAGAGGCAATCAGGCAGATTACTTGTAGTCTAATACAATAATATGGCATTTAGCGAATGCTAAATGAGTGATTTACAGTGATTCGTGCATACATTTTAACAACGTGTGGGCCCGGGAATCAAACCCACCATCCTGCCATACCAACTAAGCTACTGAGGACCGCTGATGGTAATATGACAGTTTGTGTAACGCCGGTCGTCAGGAATGGACCAAGGCGCAGCGGGTTGAGTGCTCATAATTAACTTTTTAATGAAAACACTTATACAAACAAAACAAAACGATGGACGACGAATACAGACTTGAAGGCAAACAACAGCAATTCAAGTGACAACCTCCCACCAATTACAAACACAAACACACCCTAATATATAGGACTCTCAATCAAAGGCAACTAGACAACACCTGCCTTCAATTGAGAGTCCACACCCCAATTAACTAAACATAGAAAACAGACTAACTAGAAAGAACATAGACTAACAGAGCAGTGACCAAAACCCCCGGAATACATAAATCCACTACCCTCTACATAATACACACACCCCGAACCACATAAACCAAATACCCTCTGCCACGTCCTGACCAGCCTACACTAACAAAATCACCCTCATACTGGTCAGAATGTGACATTACCCCCCCCCCCCCTCACACACAAAAAACAACAACAACAAATAACCCCCAAAACACTAATAAATCCCCAACAGTACATGGGAGGGAAGGGAGGGTGGCCACCGTCACCGACAGTGTTCCTGCAACACCCCCCCCCCCTAACCCCAATACTCCCCCCTCAGGAGGTGGCTCAGGAGCCGGACGCAGACCCCACTCCACCCCTGGCTCACTCCCCTCATAAACTGTCTCTACAGTGATGTCCCTCTCTGTCGACCCCGGACTGTAGGGTGACTCTAGGAGCTCTGGACTGTAGGGTGACTCTAGGAGCTCTGGACTGTAGGGTGACTCTAGGAGCTCTGGACTGTAGGAAGACTCTAGGAGCTCTGGACTGTAGGAAGACTCTAGGAGCTCTGGACTGTAGGAAGACTCTAGGAGCTCTGGACTGTAGGAAGACTCTAGGAGCTCTGGACTGTAGGGTGACTCTAGGAGCTCTGGACTGTAGGGTGACTCTAGGAGCTCTGGACTGTAGGAAGACTCTAGGAGCTCTGGACTGTAGGAAGACTCTAGGAGCTCTGGACTGTAGGAAGACTCTAGGAGCTCTGGACTGTAGGAAGACCCTAGGAGCTCTGGACTGTAGGAAGACTCTAGGAGCTCTGGACTGTAGGAAGACTCTAGGAGCTCTGGACTGTAGGAAGACTCTAGGTGCTCTGGACTGTAGACAGACTCACTTGGTTCTGGACTGTAACCAGACTCACTCGGCTCTGAACAGTGGGCCGTCTCACCTGGTTCCGAACAGTGGGCCGTCTCACCTGGTTCCGAACAGTGGGCCGTCTCTCTCCGGGGCACTGTCGCCGGAAGCTCTGGACGAGGCACCGTTGCCGGAAGTTCTGGACGAGGCACTGTTGCCGGAAGTTCTGGACTGTAGCCAGACTCACTCGGCTCTGAACAGTGGGCTGTCTCACCTGGTTCCGAACAGTGGGCCATTTCACCTGGTTCCGAACAGTGGGCCGTCTCTCTCCGGGACACTGTCACCGGAAGCTCTGGACGAGGCACTGTTGCCGGAAGGCCTGGTGTGTGGGGCTGGCTTAGGACGTGCCAGACTAAGGACACGCACCACATGGCTAGTACGAGGAACATGGACAGGATGTGCTGGACTGGGCTGACGCACTGAAGCCTGGTGCGTGGTGCTGGTAATGGAGGTACCATACTGGAAACACACACCTTAGAGCTAGTGCGTGGAGTGGGAACAGGACGTACGGGACTGGGCTGACGCACTGGAAGCCTGGTGCGTGGTGCTGGTACTGGATATGCCAGCCTGGAAACACACACCTTAGGGCTAGTGCGTGAAGCGGGAACAGGACGTACTGGACTGGGCTGACGCACTGGAAGCCTGGTGCTGGTACTGGATATGCCAGCCTGGAAACACACACCTTAGGGCTAGTGCGTGGAGCGGGAACAGGACGTACTGGACTGGGCTGACGCACTGGAAGCCTGGTGCGGAATGGACCAAGGCGCAGCGGGTTGAGTGCTCATAATTAACTTTTTAATGAAAACACTTATACAAACAAAACAAAACGATGGACGACGAATACAGACTTGAAGGCAAACAACAGCAATTCAAGTGACAACCTCCCACCAATTACAAACACAAACACACCCTAATATATAGGACTCTCAATCAAAGGCAACTAGACAACACCTGCCTTCAATTGAGAGTCCACACCCCAATTAACTAAACATAGAAAACAGACTAACTAGAAAGAACATAGACTAACAGAGCAGTGACCAAAAACCCCGGAATACATAAATCCACTACCCTCTACATAATACACACACCCCGAACCACATAAACCAAATACCCTCTGCCACGTCCTGACCAGCCTACACTAACAAAATCACCCTCATACTGGTCAGAACGTGACAGTTTGTCTCTTTATCCCTGCAGAAATGGGATGAGAAGCTGAAGATCCTAGCTGAGGGCTACGCTGTGAAGTGTATGTTGGAACAGAACCCGGATCTAGAGTTGCTGAACACGGGAGAGAACCTGTTTGTGTCAAATGAGCCCTTGGACCTCAACATGACCATGGAGAATTGGTTCTTGGAGCACCTAGACTACGACTACAACAACAACAGCTGCCAGGATGACAGGATGTGTGGACACTACACTCAGGTGAGAGACCCAGAAAGAGAGATGCTAGACAATGTCACTGAATTGGTAGAATTAGACTTCTGATAACCTGAGACAGTACTATAACTGTAACGGGTTGAATATTCCTTGGTGCGTTTACTCCTGTGTGTACAACCTCTGTGATGGTGGGGGATGATGATGATGATGGTGATGATGAAGACATTGTAAATTGATCAGACTGATGGGGGTGTTTCAGATGGTGTGGGCGGACTCTCACTCTGTGGGCTGTGCTGCTCATCGCTGTGACACCATAGAGGGGCTGTCCTTCGAGAAAGTTACCTTCCTGGTCTGCAATTATTACCCAAAGTAAGTATGGTACCAAAGAATATTTACAACTTTACACACTTATATCCTATTTCCACACTTAGACGATGTCTAAGAATACATCAATTAATTAACATAATGAATCCTTACATTGCATTTCACTGATTGCGTTAGGGTTAGAGTTAGGTGTTGTGGTTAGGGTTAGTGTTAGGGTTCGCGTTAGGTTTGGTCCCTGATTTACAGCCCTGATTGAGTGACCATTGACTTGTGTTTCATTTACATTTCAGAGGTAAGTTTAAGGATGGGAAACCCTATGAGGAAGGGGAATGGTGCTCCAAGTGCCCAGACAATGTGCCACGATGTGATCAGAACCTCTGTGGTAAGAATTCAGCACCTATCAATCACACTACTTTCCCCCCCCTCCATTTAATTCACAGCACTACCATGATATCCCCTCTTTGTGGAGATAGATTGACTGCTCTGGACTAGTGACCCTGTAATCAGTTTCTAAGACGTAGCTTTAGATTTCTCATCACTGTTTTCTCATCAAAGCTTATTAAATACCAATGATACTATCAAGAGCAGTGTGCGGTTTCCTTTTTCCTTCATCTTGTTCAACTGTTACCATGCACCTGCAAAAAGATTGCTCAGATGTGCGAGTGCCTTTTGAATTTTCATCACTGTTTCCCCCAGTGCCTGATGCCCCCGAGCCTTCAGAGGAGCCTGATGTTGAGGAGCATGATGCCCCCGATCCTTCAGAGGAGCCTGATGTTGAGAAGGATACAACAGAGAGCTCTACCCCACACACAGGCACCGCCACAGAGCCTGGGTATGAGGAGGAGGGGGATGAGACAGGCACGGAGCCTGGGGACGAGGAGGAAGAGGAGGAGACAGGCACGGAGGCTGGGGATGAGGAGGAAAAGGAGGAGTGGGAGGGGGAGGAGAGAGCAGCGGAGAGGGAGAAGGAGAGGACTAGGAACCAACCTCCAGCCAATGCAGGAAGGATCACTACCCCCCTACTTCTTGTTACCAGCCTATTGGCTTTACTCTCACTAGGATTGTGAGGGAAGGTATGAGAGTAAGGCATGACACACATACACACACACTATCTGGAACTGAACTGGACATTGCTGGAAGTTGAATTACATTGTGCTATAGCCATGTCTATAGCAGAGGGATTTGTTGATGGTTATTTTGTTATTATTTGCTCGCTAGTAATTATTGTTGCTAGTTTGACATATGCCTTCTTAGCAATAGCAATAAGCACACAACATACAATAGTTAACAATGTATTATAACAGTTGTATAATAACAGTTACGACCTGTTACAAATGTAACAGCAATACATTTTCTTAAAGCAAGGCATGTCCTCTACATGAATGTGATTTGTAAACCTAAAGGAGCATAACTACTGTCAATATTGAATATTTCTGTAAATGTCTGTCTATAGAGTATAATAAATATTGTTTCTTCTACTTGTTGTGTCTCAACATTTCCATGTTCTACACCGTTGTCTGGACTGGGAATACGTGTTTGACCTTTGACCACAAAGGATGGGGAAAAAACTGAGCAGGAAGAGAGTATGGATGGGAATGGGATGGTATAGTGGCTGGGGAGAACATGCTAAGACATGTTAACAAAAGGTTTACACCTGGCGAGAACATGCTAAGACATGTTAACAAAAGGTTTACACCTGGGGAGAACATGCTAAGACATGTTAACGAAAGGTTTACACCTGGCGAGAACATGCTAAGACATGTTAACGAAAGGTTTACACCTGGCGAGAACATGCTAAGACATGTTAACAAAGGGGAGAACATGTTAACAAAAGGCTGGGGAGAACATGCTAAGCCATGTTAACAAAATGTTTATAACTGGGGAGAAAAGAGAAAAAACTAAACACATCTAGCACAGTCTGGGCTGGCTTGGAGTCAGCAGCACAACTGAAATATTAATTCACCTCTTCTCTGTGAGGCTATTTCTGGAGGAGCATTTAGACACTCAGCCCTCCACAACGTTCATAGGGAAATTAGATTTAGTCGAGGGGGAGGTGGGCCGGGCTTCCCATTCGGTACCCAGAACTGAAGGACTTTTTCTTTCTGTCTCTGGATTTATACTTTATATTGCTTTTTTAAAGCTGGAATCCATAGCGGTGAAACTTCCACGTCTGTTCTATCCCCAAGCCATAAGACTGCTGAACAATTAATCAAATGGCCACCAGACTATTAATTGACCCCCCCCCCCTCCATTTGTTTTGTTCACTGCTGCTACTCTGTCACAGGCGTCGGTGAACGGTGACCAAGGCGCAGCGGGTATAGTGCTCATCTTCTTTTATTGCTTAATAAAGTGAACACTTAAACGAAAACAATAAACCGACAAACAACAGTTCTGCAAGGTACACAGACTATGCAGAAAGCAACCACCCACACAAACAGTTCTGCAAGGTACACAGACTATGCAGAAAGCAACCACCCACAAAAACAGTTCTGCAAGGTACACAGACTATGCAGAAAGCAACCACCCACAAAAACAGTTCTGCAAGGTACACAGACTATGCAGAAAGCAACCACCCACAAAAACAGTTCTGCAAGGTACACAGACTATGCAGAAAGCAACCACCCACAAAAACAGTTCTGCAAGGTACACAGACTATGCAGAAAGCAACCACCCACACAAACAGTTCTGCAAGGTACACAGACTATGCAGAAAGCAACCACCCACAAAAACAGTTCTGCAAGGTACACAGACTATGCAGAAAGCAACCACCCACACAAACAGTTCTGCAAGGTACACAGACTATGCAGAAAGCAACCACCCACAAAAACACAGGAAAAACAAGCTGCATAAGTATGGCTTCCAATCAGAGACAACGAAAGACACCTGCCTCTGATTGGAAGCCATCTTGGCCACACATAGAAAAAGAAACATAGAAATAGAATACTAGAACCAAAATCCCCTAGAACCAAAAAACCCCAAAACACACAAAACACACACCCCCCTGCCACGCCCTGACCATACTACAATGACAAATGACCCCTTTACTGGTCAGGACGTGACATACTCGCTGTTTATTATCTATGCATAGTCACTTCACCCCTACCTACGTGTACAAATTACCTCAACTAACCTGTACCCCTGCACACTGACTCGATACCGGTTTCCCCCTGTATATAGCCTCGTTATTGTTATGTTATTGTGTTACTTTTTAGAATTTTTTATTTTGGACTTTAGTTTATTTGGTAAATATTTTCTTAACTCTTCTTGAACTGCGCTGTTGGTTAAGGGCCTGTAAGTAAGAATTTCACGGTAAGGTCTACACTTGTTGTATTTGGCGCATGTGACAAATAAAGTTTGATTTGATTTGATATTAGAAAGAATACATTTTTTTCCACTTGGACATCATTGCACGAGCAATAGAACAGTAGAGAATTACTTTTTTTTTGTATCACATTGCGAGATGAGTAGAGTGGAGCAGTATTTATTTATCCCAAATTGGGAAATTGTTTTATCACTCAGCATCATTAATAAATGACAAAGACCTGTATGAACACAAACACATAATAAAAACACACAATAAGACTTAATAGCCATAAAAGATAGAGATTTGGGCCCATATCCACAAAGCATCTCAGAAAAGGCCTTAGTAGGAATCATTTTTTATCAATTTTTTTACTCAAAGCTCAGAGTTTTTAGAATGATGTTAAGACACTGTCCAGACAAAATCTGAGCCAGGAGTAAAATCAACTCATAAAAGTTTATCTCAGCTGGTAATCACAACAGTTTGAAGTACCGCAAAGGAAAGATAGTGAATTAAGATGAATTCTTATGGTTGTTAAATGCAGAATTTTGACAATATTACCGTTGTATAAACACACTCATCACTCCCGTGTAACAACTCTAAATCGTTTTGGCACAGTAGGCATCAACCCACTTGCCGAAAATGTTGCATACAACGTTGCACATAACTATTGAAAAGTCTATCATTTTCATCGAACACACTCAAAGTTAACATAATCCCTAGGTGTCTTCATTTTCCCAATTTATGGGCATGCCAAATTTAGGCATATTTTTTAACAACGTGATGTTGCGTTCCAGATAACATGATGATCGAAAGAAAAACATGTTTATTTATTATCCTATGGTTAATAGTATTTAGGCATATCATGTATAATAGGCCTCATGTGAAATCATTGTCAAAAGCGCAAGAGATACTGTTGCATGAACATCTAGGTTGAACATGTAAAAATATCAAAACATTATTTTAACAGCGCCAAAGCAATTGCATGTGACGCAGGAACAACTGACTCACTGCCTTTTTCTACTATCGAGACATCTGCTGGTAACTCAACTGGTTAGGACAGCTCATGAGGTCTCCTAAATATCTGTCAACCTGGGACTCATTATAAAGAGGCTTCACGTAAAGCTTTTATTTTTACCCATAAGAGTCGGAGCCAAATGTCTCCTCAGCACTTACGACTCTGAGATGCTTTGTGGATACAGGCCCAGTTTAAGATAGGTAAGACATCTCTAACCCTGGGAAACAATCAACAACAACGTTCCTATTATGAAGGCATCATAAATCAGTCATTTACACTCATTTAAAAGCCTCATGGCTGTGGGTCAAAATGACCTGAACCTCTCTGTAGAGCTTATGGGATGAAGCTGCATGCTCCTGTATGGGATTACAGTGCTGTGGAGTTGTTACACCTGCTCCCGCTCCCTCCCCCGTTCCCCCACCCTGTTGCCAGGCTCCCCAGTATTACGCACTCCTGCCACCATCATTACGCACTCCTGCCTTCCCCCGTCACACACATCAGCAATAATTGGACTCACCTGGACTCAATCACCTGTGTCATTACCTCCCCTATATCTGTCTGTTCCCAAACTCTGTTCCCTGCTTCAGGATTAATTGTCGTAAGTTGTTGTGTTAACGGTGTGCTGACGCTGTTCCTGTCTTGTTCCATGTCTGTTCCTTATTAAATGTTGACTCCCCGTACCTGCTTCTCTACTCCAGTGTTGGTCCTTACAGGAGAAGGTGTTGCTTTACAGTGCTGTGGAGTACAGTAGGTGTTGCTTTACAGTGCAGTGGAGTACAGTAGGTGTTGCCTTACAGTGCTGTGGAGTACAGTAGGTGTTGCCTTACAGTGCTGTGGAGTACAGTAGGTATGTGGCATTACAGTGCTGTGGAGTACAGTAGGTGTTGCATTACAGTGCTGTCGAGTACAGTAGGTGTGTGGCATTGCAGTGCTGTGGAGTACAGTAGGTGTTGCATTACAGTGCTGTGGAGTACAGTAGGTGTGTGGCATTGCAGTGCTGTGGAGTACAGTAGGTATGTGGCATTGCAGTGCTGTGGAGTACAGTAGGTGTTGCATTACAGTGCTGTGGAGTACAGTAGGTGTGGCATTACAGTGCTGTGGAGTACAGTAGGTGTGAGGCATTACAGTGCTGTGGAGTACAGTAGGTGTGAGGCATTCCTTTGCTGTGGAGTACAGTAGGTGTTTCATTACAGTGCTGTGGAGTACAGTGGGTGTTGCATTACAGTGCTGTGGAGTACAGTAGGTGTGAGGCATTACAGTGCTGTGGAGTACAGTAGGTGTGTGGCATTACAGTGCTGTGGAGTAGGTGTGTGGCATTACAGTGCTGTGGGGCACAGTAGGTATGTGGAATTACAGTGCTGTGGGGTACAGTAGGTGTTGCATTACAGTGCTGTGGAATACAGTAGGTGAGTTGCATTGCAGTGCTGTGGAGTACAGAAAGGTGTTGCATTGCAGTGCTGTGGAGTACAGTAGGTGTTTTGCATTGCAGTGCTGTGGAGTACAGTAGGTGTTGCATTACAGTGCTGTGGAGTACAGTAGGTGTTGCATTACAGTGCTGTGGAGTACAGTAGGTGTTGCATTACAGTGCTGTGGAGTACAGTAGGTGTGAGGCATTACAGTGCTGTGGAGTAAAGTAGGTGTGAGGCATTACAGTGCTGTGGAGTACAGTAGGTGTGTTGAATTACAGTGCTGTGGAGTACAGTAGGTGTGTGGCATTACAGTGCTGTGGAGTACAGTAGGTGTGTGGCATTACAGTGCTGTGGAGTACAGTAGGTGTGTGGCATTACAGTGCTGTGGAGTACAGTAGGTGTGAGGCATTACAGTGCTGTGGAGTACAGTAGGTGTGAGGCATTACAGTGCTGTGGAGTACAGTAGGTGTGAGGCATTACAGTGCTGTAGAGTGCAGTAGGTGTTGCATTACAGTGCTGTGGAGTACAGTAGGTGTTGCATTACAGTGCTGTGGAGTACAGTAGTTGTGTGGCATTACAGTGCTGTCGAGTACAGTAGGTGTGTGGCATTACAGTGCTGTGGAGTACAGTAGGTGTGTGGCATTACAGTGCTGTGGAGTACAGTAGGTGTGTGGCATTACAGTGCTGTGGAGTACAGTAGGTGTGAGGCATTACAGTGCTGTGGAGTACAGTAGGTGTTGCATTACAGTGCTGTAGAGTGCAGTAGGTGTTGCATTACAGTGCTGTGGAGTACAGTAGGTGTGTTGCATTACAGTGCTGTGGAGTACAGTAGGTGTGTGGCATTACAGTGCTGTGGAGTACAGTAGGTGTGTGGCATTACAGTGCTGTGGAGTACAGTAGGTGTTGCATTACAGTGCTGTGGAGTACAGTAGGTGTGTGGCATTGCAGTGCTGTGGAGTACAGTAGGTGTGAGGCATTACAGTGCTGTGGAGTACAGTAGGTGTTGCATTACAGTGCTGTGGAGTACAGTAGGTGTGTGGCATTGCAGTGCTGTGGAGTACAGTAGGTGTTGCATTACAGTGCTGTGGAGTACAGTAGGTGTTGCATTACAGTGCTGTGGAGTACAGTAGGTGTGAGGCATTACAGTGCTGTGGAGTACAGTAGGTGTTGCATTACAGTGCTGTGGAGTACAGTAGGTGTGTGGCATTGCAGTGCTGTGGAGTACAGTAGGTGTGAGGCATTACAGTGCTGTGGAGTACAGTAGGTGTGAGGCATTACAGTGCTGTGGAGTACAGTAGGTGTTGCATTACAGTGCTGTGGAGTACAGTAGGTGTTGCATTACAGTGCTGTGGAGTACAGTAGGTGTGAGGCATTACAGTGCTGTGGAGTACAGTAGGTGTTGCATTACAGTGCTGTGGAGTACAGTAGGTGTTGCATTACAGTGCTGTGGAGTACAGTAGGTGTTGCATTACAGTGCTGTGGAGTACAGTAGGTGTGTGGCATTACAGTGCTGTGGAGTACAGTAGGTGTGTGGCATTACAGTGCTGTGGAGTACAGTAGGTGTTGCATTACAGTGCTGTGGAGTACAGTAGGTGTGTGGCATTACAGTGCTGTGGAGTACAGTAGGTGTGTGGCATTACAGTGCTGTGGAGTACAGTAGGTGTTGCATTACAGTGCTGTGGAGTACAGTAGGTGTGTGGCATTACAGTGCTGTGGAGTACAGTAGGTGTGTGGCATTACAGTGCTGTGGAGTACAGTAGGTGTGTGGCATTACAGTGCTGTGGAGTACAGTAGGTGTTGCATTACAGTGCTGTGGAGTACAGTAGGTGTTGCATTACAGTGCTGTGGAGTACAGTAGGTGTGTGGCATTACAGTGCTGTGGAGTACAGTAGGTGTTGCATTACAGTGCTGTGGAGTACAGTAGGTGTGTGGCATTACAGTGCTGTGGAGTACAGTAGGTGTGTGGCATTACAGTGCTGTGGAGTACAGTAGGTGTTGCATTACAGTGCTGTGGAGTACAGTAGGTGTGTGGCATTGCAGTGCTGTGGAGTACAGTAGGTGTGTGGCATTACAGTGCTGTGGAGTACAGTAGGTGTTGCATTACAGTGCTGTGGAGTACAGTAGGTGTGAGGCATTACAGTGCTGTGGAGTACAGTAGGTGTGTGGCATTACAGTGCTGTGGAGTACAGTAGGTGTGTGGCATTACAGTGCTGTGGAGTACAGTAGGTGTTGCATTACAGTGCTGTGGAGTACAGTAGGTGTTGCATTACAGTGCTGTGGAGTACAGTAGGTGTGTGGCATTACAGTGCTGTGGAGTACAGTAGGTGTGTGGCATTACAGTGCTGTGGAGTACAGTAGGTGTTGCATTACAGTGCTGTGGAGTACAGTAGGTGTGTGGCATTACAGTGCTGTGGAGTACAGTAGGTGTGTGGCATTACAGTGCTGTGGAGTACAGTAGGTGTTGCATTACAGTGCTGTGGAGTACAGTAGGTGTTGCATTACAGTGCTGTGGAGTACAGTAGGTGTTGCATTACAGTGCTGTGGAGTACAGTAGGTGTGTGGCATTGCAGTGCTGTGGAGTACAGTAGGTGTGAGGCATTACAGTGCTGTGGAGTACAGTAGGTGTGTGGCATTACAGTGCTGTGGAGTACAGTAGGTGTTGCATTACAGTGCTGTGGAGTACAGTAGGTGTTGCATTACAGTGCTGTGGAGTACAGTAGGTGTGTGGCATTACAGTGCTGTGGAGTACAGTAGGTGTGTGGCATTACAGTGCTGTGGAGTACAGTAGGTGTGTGGCATTACAGTGCTGTGGAGTACAGTAGGTGTGTGGCATTACAGTGCTGTGGAGTACAGTAGGTGTTGCATTACAGTGCTGTGGAGTACAGTAGGTGTGAGGCATTACAGTGCTGTGGAGTACAGTAGGTGTGTGGCATTACAGTGCTGTGGAGTACAGTAGGTGTTGCATTACAGTGCTGTGGAGTACAGTAGGTGTGTGGCATTACAGTGCTGTGGAGTACAGTAGGTGTGTGGCATTACAGTGCTGTGGAGTACAGTAGGTGTGTGGCATTACAGTGCTGTGGAGTACAGTAGGTGTTGCATTACAGTGCTGTGGAGTACAGTAGGTGTGTGGCATTACAGTGCTGTGGAGTACAGTAGGTGTGTGGCATTACAGTGCTGTGGAGTACAGTAGGTGTGTGGCATTACAGTGCTGTGGAGTACAGTAGGTGTTGCATTACAGTGCTGTGGAGTACAGTAGGTGTTGCATTACAGTGCTGTGGAGTACAGTAGGTGTGTGGCATTACAGTGCTGTGGAGTACAGTAGGTGTGTGGCATTACAGTGCTGTGGAGTACAGTAGGTGTTGCATTACAGTGCTGTGGAGTACAGTAGGTGTGTGGCATTACAGTGCTGTGGAGTACAGTAGGTGTTGCATTACAGTGCTGTGGAGTACAGTAGGTGTGTGGCATTACAGTGCTGTGGAGTACAGTAGGTGTTGCATTACAGTGCTGTGGAGTACAGTAGGTGTGTGGCATTGCAGTGCTGTGGAGTACAGTAGGTGTGAGGCATTACAGTGCTGTGGAGTACAGTAGGTGTTGCATTACAGTGCTGTGGAGTACAGTAGGTGTGTGGCATTGCAGTGCTGTGGAGTACAGTAGGTGTGTGGCATTACAGTGCTGTGGAGTACAGTAGGTGTGTGGCATTACAGTGCTGTGGAGTACAGTAGGTGTTGCATTACAGTGCTGTGGAGTACAGTAGGTGTGTGGCATTACAGTGCTGTGGAGTACAGTAGGTGTGTGGCATTACAGTGCTGTGGAGTACAGTAGGTGTGTGGCATTACAGTGCTGTGGAGTACAGTAGGTGTTGCATTACAGTGCTGTGGAGTACAGTAGGTGTGAGGCATTACAGTGCTGTGGAGTACAGTAGGTGTTGCATTACAGTGCTGTGGAGTACAGTAGGTGTTGCATTACAGTGCTGTGGAGTACAGTAGGTGTGTGGCATTGCAGTGCTGTGGAGTACAGTAGGTGTGAGGCATTACAGTGCTGTGGAGTACAGTAGGTGTGTGGCATTACAGTGCTGTGGAGTACAGTAGGTGTGTGGCATTACAGTGCTGTGGAGTACAGTAGGTGTGAGGCATTACAGTGCTGTGGAGTACAGTAGGTGTGTGGCATTACAGTGCTGTGGAGTACAGTAGGTGTGTGGCATTACAGTGCTGTGGAGTACAGTAGGTGTGTGGCATTACAGTGCTGTGGAGTACAGTAGGTGTGTGGCATTACAGTGCTGTGGAGTACAGTAGGTGTGTGGCATTACAGTGCTGTGGAGTACAGTAGGTGTGTGGCATTACAGTGCTGTGGAGTACAGTAGGTGTGTGGCATTACAGTGCTGTGGAGTACAGTAGGTGTTGCATTACAGTGCTGTGGAGTACAGTAGGTGAGTTGCATTGCAGTGCTGTGGAGTACAGTAAGGTGTTGCATTGCAGTGCTGTGGAGTACAGTAGGTGTTTTGCATTGCAGTGCTGTGGAGTACAGTAGGTGTTGCATTACAGTGCTGTGGAGTACAGTAGGTGTTGCATTACAGTGCTGTGGAGTACAGTAGGTGTTGCATTACAGTGCTGTGGAGTACAGTAGGTGTGTGGCATTACAGTGCTGTGGAGTACAGTAGGTGTGAGGCATTACAGTGCTGTGGAGTACAGTAGGTGTGTGGCATTACAGTGCTGTGGAGTACAGTAGGTGTGTGGCATTACAGTGCTGTGGAGTACAGTAGGTGTTGCATTACAGTGCTGTGGAGTACAGTAGGTGTGTGGCATTGCAGTGCTGTGGAGTACAGTAGGTGTGAGGCATTACAGTGCTGTGGAGTACAGTAGGTGTGAGGCATTACAGTGCTGTGGAGTACAGTAGGTGTTGCATTACAGTGCTGTGGAGTACAGTAGGTGTTGCATTACAGTGCTGTGGAGTACAGTAGGTGTGTGGCATTACAGTGCTGTGGAGTACAGTAGGTGTGTGGCATTACAGTGCTGTGGAGTACAGTAGGTGTTGCATTACAGTGCTGTGGAGTACAGTAGGTGTTGCATTACAGTGCTGTGGAGTACAGTAGGTGTGAGGCATTACAGTGCTGTGGAGTACAGTAGGTGTGTGGCATTACAGTGCTGTGGAGTACAGTAGGTGTTTCATTACAGTGCTGTGGAGTACAGTAGGTGTGAGGCATTACAGTGCTGTGGAGTACAGTAGGTGTGTGGCATTACAGTGCTGTGGAGTACAGTAGGTGTGTGGCATTACAGTGCTGTAGAGTACAGTAGGTGTTGCATTACAGTGCTGTGGAGTACAGTAGGTGTTGCATTACAGTGCTGTGGAGTACAGTAGGTGTGTGGCATTACAGTGCTGTGGAGTACAGTAGGTGTGTGGCATTACAGTGCTGTGGAGTACAGTAGGTGTTGCATTACAGTGCTGTGGAGTACAGTAGGTGTGTGGCATTGCAGTGCTGTGGAGTACAGTAGGTGTGAGGCATTACAGTGCTGTGGAGTACAGTAGGTGTTGCATTACAGTGCTGTGGAGTACAGTAGGTGTTGCATTACAGTGCTGTGGAGTACAGTAGGTGTTGCATTACAGTGCTGTGGAGTACAGTAGGTGTGTGGCATTGCAGTGCTGTGGAGTACAGTAGGTGTTGCATTACAGTGCTGTGGAGTACAGTAGGTGTTGCATTACAGTGCTGTGGAGTACAGTAGGTGTGTGGCATTACAGTGCTGTGGAGTACAGTAGGTGTTGCATTACAGTGCTGTGGAGTACAGTAGGTGTGTGGCATTACAGTGCTGTGGAGTACAGTAGGTGTGTGGCATTACAGTGCTGTGGAGTACAGTAGGTGTGTGGCATTACAGTGCTGTGGAGTACAGTAGGTGTTGCATTACAGTGCTGTGGAGTACAGTAGGTGTGAGGCATTACAGTGCTGTGGAGTACAGTAGGTGTTGCATTACAGTGCTGTGGAGTACAGTAGGTGTTGCATTACAGTGCTGTGGAGTACAGTAGGTGTGTGGCATTGCAGTGCTGTGGAGTACAGTAGGTGTGAGGCATTACAGTGCTGTGGAGTACAGTAGGTGTTGCATTACAGTGCTGTGGAGTACAGTAGGTGTGAGGCATTACAGTGCTGTGGAGTACAGTAGGTGTGTGGCATTACAGTGCTGTGGAGTACAGTAGGTATGTGGCATTACAGTGCTGTAGAGTATAGTAGGTGTTGCATTACAGTGCTGTGGAGTACAGTAGGTGTTGCATTACAGTTCTGTGGAGTACAGTAGGTATTGCATTACAGTGCTGTGGAGTACAGTAGGTGTGGCATTACAGTGCTGTGGAGTACAGTAGGTGTTGCATTACAGTGCTGTGGAGTACAGTAGGTGTGTGGCATTGCAGTGCTGTGGAGTACAGTAGGTGTGAGGCATTACAGTGCTGTGGAGTACAGTAGGTGTTGCATTACAGTGCTGTGGAGTACAGTAGGTGTGTGGTATTGCAGTGCTGTGGAGTACAGTAGGTGTTGCATTACAGTGCTGTGGAGTACAGTAGGTGTTGCATTACAGTGCTGTGGAGTACAGTAGGTGTGTGGCATTACAGTGCTGTGGAGTACAGTAGGTGTGTGGCATTACAGTGCTGTGGAGTACAGTAGGTGTGTGGCATTACAGTGCTGTGGAGTACAGTAGGTGTGTGGCATTACAGTGCTGTGGAGTACAGTAGGTGTGAGGCATTACAGTGCTGTGGAGTACAGTAGGTGTGTGGCATTACAGTGCTGTGGAGTACAGTAGGTGTTGCATTACAGTGCTGTGGAGTACAGTAGGTGTTGCATTACAGTGCTGTGGAGTACAGTAGGTGTGAGGCATTACAGTGCTGTGGAGTACAGTAGGTGTTGCATTACAGTGCTGTGGAGTACAGTAGGTGTTGCATTACAGTGCTGTGGAGTACAGTAGGTGTGTGGCATTGCAGTGCTGTGGAGTACAGTAGGTGTGAGGCATTACAGTGCTGTGGAGTACAGTAGGTGTGTGGCATTACAGTGCTGTGGAGTACAGTAGGTGTGTGGCATTACAGTGCTGTGGAGTACAGTAGGTGTGTGGCATTACAGTGCTGTGGAGTACAGTAGGTGTTGCATTACAGTGCTGTGGAGTACAGTAGGTGTTGCATTACAGTGCTGTGGAGTACAGTAGGTGTTGCATTACAGTGCTGTGGAGTACAGTAGGTGTGTGGCATTACAGTGCTGTGGAGTACAGTAGGTGTTGCATTACAGTGCTGTGGAGTACAGTAGGTGTTGCATTACAGTGCTGTGGAGTACAGTAGGTGTGAGGCATTACAGTGCTGTGGAGTACAGTAGGTGTGGCATTACAGTGCTGTGGAGTACAGTAGGTGTTGCATTACAGTGCTGTGGAGTACAGTAGGTGTGTGGCATTACAGTGCTGTGGAGTACAGTAGGTGTTGCATTACAGTGCTGTGGAGTACAGTAGGTGTGTGGCATTGCAGTGCTGTGGAGTACAGTAGGTGTTGCATTACAGTGCTGTGGAGTACAGTAGGTGTGTGGCATTACAGTGCTGTGGAGTACAGTAGGTGTGTGGCATTACAGTGCTGTGGAGTACAGTAGGTGTGTGGCATTACAGTGCTGTGGAGTACAGTAGGTGTGTGGCATTACAGTGCTGTGGAGTACAGTAGGTGTGGCATTACAGTGCTGTGGAGTACAGTAGGTGTTGCATTACAGTGCTGTGGAGTACAGTAGGTGTGAGGCATTACAGTGCTGTGGAGTACAGTAGGTGTTGCATTACAGTGCTGTGGAGTACAGTAGGTGTTGCATTACAGTGCTGTGGAGTACAGTAGGTGTGTGGCATTGCAGTGCTGTGGAGTACAGTAGGTGTGAGGCATTACAGTGCTGTGGAGTACAGTAGGTGTGTGGCATTACAGTGCTGTGGAGTACAGTAGGTGTTTCATTACAGTGCTGTGGAGTACAGTAGGTGTGAGGCATTACAGTGCTGTGGAGTACAGTAGGTATGTGGCATTACAGTGCTGTGGAGTACAGTAGGTATGTGGCATTACAGTGCTGTAGAGTACAGTAGGTGTTGCATTACAGTGCTGTGGAGTACAGTAGGTGTTTCATTACAGTGCTGTGGAGTACAGTAGGTGTGAGGCATTACAGTGCTGTGGAGTGCAGTAGGTGTTGCATTACAGTGCTGTGGAGTACAGTAGGTGTGTGGCATTGCAGTGCTGTGGAGTACAGTAGGTGTGAGGCATTACAGTGCTGTGGAGTACAGTAGGTGTTGCATTACAGTGCTGTGGCGTACAGTAGGTGTTGCATTACAGTGCTGTGGAGTACAGTAGGTGTTGGATTACAGTGCTGTGGAGTACAGTAGGTGTGTGGCATTGCAGTGCTGTGGAGTACAGTAGGTGTTGCATTACAGTGCTGTGGAGTACAGTAGGTGTTGCATTACAGTGCTGTGGAGTACAGTTGGTGTGTGGCATTACAGTGCTGTGGAGTACAGTAGGTGTTGCATTACAGTGCTGTGGAGTACAGTAGGTGTGTGGCATTACAGTGCTGTGGAGTACAGTAGGTGTGTGGCATTACAGTGCTGTGGAGTACAGTAGGTGTGGCATTACAGTGCTGTGGAGTATAGTAGGTGTGAGGCATTACAGTGCTGTGGAGTACAGTAGGTGTTGCATTACAGTGCTGTGGAGTACAGTAGGTGTTGCATTACAGTGCTGTGGAGTACAGTAGGTGTGTGGCATTGCAGTGCTGTGGAGTACAGTAGTTGTGAGGCATTACAGTGCTGTGGAGTACAGTAGGTGTTGCATTACAGTGCTGTGGAGTACAGTAGGTGTGTGGCATTGCAGTGCTGTGGAGTACAGTAGGTGTGGCATTACAGTGCTGTGGAGTATAGTAGGTGTTGCATTACAGTGCTGTGGAGTACAGTAGTTGTGTGGCATTACAGTGCTGTGGAGTACAGTAGGTGTGTGGCATTACAGTGCTGTGGAGTACAGTAGGTGTGTGGCATTACAGTGCTGTGGAGTACAGTAGGTGTGTGGCATTACAGTGCTGTGGAGTACAGTAGGTGTGTGGCATTACAGTGCTGTGGAGTACAGTAGGTGTGAGGCATTCCTTTGCTGTGGAGTACAGTAGGTGTTTCATTACAGTGCTGTGGAGTACAGTGGGTGTTGCATTACAGTGCTGTGGAGTACAGTAGGTGTGAGGCATTACAGTGCTGTGGAGTACAGTAGGTGTGTGGCATTACAGTGCTGTGGAGTAGGTGTGTGGCATTACAGTGCTGTGGGGCACAGTAGGTATGTGGAATTACAGTGCTGTGGGGTACAGTAGGTGTTGCATTACAGTGCTGTGGAATACAGTAGGTGAGTTGCATTGCAGTGCTGTGGAGTACAGAAAGGTGTTGCATTGCAGTGCTGTGGAGTACAGTAGGTGTTTTGCATTGCAGTGCTGTGGAGTACAGTAGGTGTTGCATTACAGTGCTGTGGAGTACAGTAGGTGTTGCATTACAGTGCTGTGGAGTACAGTAGGTGTTGCATTACAGTGCTGTGGAGTACAGTAGGTGTGAGGCATTACAGTGCTGTGGAGTAAAGTAGGTGTGAGGCATTACAGTGCTGTGGAGTACAGTAGGTGTGTTGAATTACAGTGCTGTGGAGTACAGTAGGTGTGTGGCATTACAGTGCTGTGGAGTGCAGTAGGTGTTGCATTACAGTGCTGTGGAGTACAGTAGGTGTGTGGCATTGCAGTGCTGTGGAGTACAGTAGGTGTGAGGCTTTACAGTGCTGTGGAGTAGAGTAGGTGTGAGGCATTACAGTGCTGTGGAGAACAGTAGGTGTTGCATTACAGTGCTGTGGAGTACAGTATGTGTTGCATTACAGTGCTGTGGAGTACAGTAGGTGTGAGTCATTACAATGCTGTGGAGTACAGTAGGTGTTGCATTACAGTGCTGTAGAGTGCAGTAGGTGTTGCATTACAGTGCTGTGGAGTACAGTAGGTGTTGCATTACAGTGCTGTGGAGTACAGTAGGTGTGAGGCATTACAGTGCTGTGGAGTACAGTAGGTGTGTGGCATTACAGTGCTGTGGAGTACAGTAGGTGTTTCATTACAGTGCTGTGGAGTACAGTAGGTGTGAGGCATTACAGTGCTGTGGAGTACAGTAGGTGTGTGGCATTACAGTGCTGTGGAGTACAGTAGGTATGTGGCATTACAGTGCTGTAGAGTATAGTAGGTGTTGCATTACAGTGCTGTGGAGTACAGTAGGTGTTGCATTACAGTTCTGTGGAGTACAGTAGGTGTTGCATTACAGTGCTGTGGAGTACAGTAGGTGTGTGGCATTACAGTGCTGTGGAGTACAGTAGGTGTTGCATTACAGTGCTGTGGAGTACAGTAGGTGTGTGGCATTGCAGTGCTGTGGAGTACAGTAGGTGTGAGGCATTACAGTGCTGTGGAGTACAGTAGGTGTTGCATTACAGTGCTGTGGAGTACAGTAGGTGTTGTCATTACAGTGCTGTGGAGTACAGTAGGTGTTGCATTACAGTGCTGTGGAGTACAGTAGGTGTGTGGCATTACAGTGCTGTGGAGTACAGTAGGTGTTGCATTACAGTGCTGTGGAGTACAGTAGGTGTGTGGCATTACAGTGCTGTGGAGTACAGTAGGTGTGTGGCATTACAGTGCTGTGGAGTACAGTAGGTGTTGCATTACAGTGCTGTGGAGTACAGTAGGTGTGTGGCATTACAGTGCTGTGGAGTACAGTAGGTGTGTGGCATTACAGTGCTGTGGAGTACAGTAGGTGTTGCATTACAGTGCTGTGGAGTACAGTAGGTGTTGCATTACAGTGCTGTGGAGTACAGTAGGTGTGAGGCATTACAGTGCTGTGGAGTACAGTAGGTGTTGCATTACAGTGCTGTGGAGTACAGTAGGTGTTGCATTACAGTGCTGTGGAGTACAGTAGGTGTGTGGCATTACAGTGCTGTGGAGTACAGTAGGTGTGTGGCATTACAGTGCTGTGGAGTACAGTAGGTGTTTCATTACAGTGCTGTGGAGTACAGTAGGTGTGAGGCATTACAGTGCTGTGGAGTACAGTAGGTGTGTGGCATTACAGTGCTGTGGAGTACAGTAGGTATGTGGCATTACAGTGCTGCAGAGTATAGTAGGTGTTGCATTACAGTGCTGTGGAGTACAGTAGGTGTTGCATTACAGTTCTGTGGAGTACAGTAGGTGTTGCATTACAGTGCTGTGGAGTACAGTAGGTGTGTGGCATTACAGTGCTGTGGAGTACAGTAGGTGTTGCATTACAGTGCTGTGGAGTACAGTAGGTGTGTGGCATTGCAGTGCTGTGGAGTACAGTAGGTGTGAGGCATTACAGTGCTGTGGAGTACAGTAGGTGTTGCATTACAGTGCTGTGGAGTACAGTAGGTGTGTGGTCATTGCAGTGCTGTGGAGTACAGTAGGTGTTGCATTACAGTGCTGTGGAGTACAGTAGGTGTTTCATTACAGTGCTGTGGAGTACAGTAGGTGTGAGGCATTACAGTGCTGTGGAGTACAGTAGGTGTGTGGCATTACAGTGCTGTGGAGTACAGTAGGTGTGTGGCATTACAGTGCTGTGGAGTACAGTAGGTGTGAGGCATTACAGTGCTGTGGAGTACAGTAGGTGTGTGGCATTACAGTGCTGTGGAGTACAGTAGGTGTGTGGCATTACAGTGCTGTGGAGTACAGTAGGTGTGTGGCATTACAGTGCTGTGGAGTACAGTAGGTGTTGCATTACAGTGCTGTGGAGTACAGTAGGTGTGAGGCATTACAGTGCTGTGGAGTACAGTAGGTGTTGCATTACAGTGCTGTGGAGTACAGTAGGTGTTGCATTACAGTGCTGTGGAGTACAGTAGGTGTGTGGCATTACAGTGCTGTGGAGTACAGTAGGTGTGAGGCATTACAGTGCTGTGGAGTACAGTAGGTGTGTGGCATTACAGTGCTGTGGAGTACAGTAGGTGTTTCATTACAGTGCTGTGGAGTACAGTAGGTGTGAGGCATTACAGTGCTGTGGAGTACAGTAGGTATGTGGCATTACAGTGCTGTGGAGTACAGTAGGTATGTGGCATTACAGTGCTGTAGAGTATAGTAGGTGTTGCATTACAGTGCTGTGGAGTACAGTAGGTGTTGCATTACAGTTCTGTGGAGTACAGTAGGTGTTACATTACAGTGCTGTGGAGTACAGTAGGTGTGGCATTACAGTGCTGTGGAGTACAGTAGGTGTTGCATTACAGTGCTGTGGAGTACAGTAGGTGTGTGGCATTGCAGTGCTGTGGAGTACAGTAGGTGTGAGGCATTACAGTGCTGTGGAGTACAGTAGGTGTGTGGCATTGCAGTGCTGTGGAGTACAGTAGGTGTTGCATTACAGTGCTGTGGAGTACAGTAGGTGTTTCATTACAGTGCTGTGGAGTACAGTAGGTGTGAGGCATTACAGTGCTGTGGAGTGCAGTAGGTGTTGCATTACAGTGCTGTGGAGTACAGTAGGTGTGTGGCATTGCAGTGCTGTGGAGTACAGTAGGTGTGAGGCTTTACAGTGCTGTGGAGTAGAGTAGGTGTGAGGCATTACAGTGCTGTGGAGTACAGTAGGTGTTGCATTACAGTGCTGTGGAGTACAGTAGGTGTTGCATTACAGTGCTGTGGAGTACAGTAGGTGTTGCATTACAGTGCTGTGGAGTACAGTAGGTGTGTGGCATTGCAGTGCTGTGGAGTACAGTAGGTGTTGCATTACAGTGCTGTGGAGTACAGTAGGTGTTGCATTACAGTGCTGTGGAGTACAGTAGGTGTGTGGCATTACAGTGCTGTGGAGTACAGTAGTTGTGAGGCATTACAGTGCTGTGGAGTACAGTAGGTGTGTGGCATTGCAGTGCTGTGGAGTACAGTAGGTGTGTGGCATTGCAGTGCTGTGGAGTACAGTAGGTGTGGCATTACAGTGCTGTGGAGTATAGTAGGTGTTGCATTACAGTGCTGTGGAGTACAGTAGGTTTGAGGCATTACAGTGCTGTGGAGTACAGTAGTTGTGTGGCATTACAGTGCTGTCGAGTACAGTAGGTGTGTGGCATTACAGTGCTGTGGAGTACAGTAGGTGTGTGGCATTACAGTGCTGTGGAGTACAGTAGGTGTGTGGCATTACAGTGCTGTGGAGTACAGTAGGTGTGTGGCATTACAGTGCTGTGGAGTAGGTGTGTGGCATTACAGTGCTGTGGGGCACAGTAGGTATGTGGAATTACAGTGCTGTGGGGTACAGTAGGTGTTGCATTACAGTGCTGTGGAATACAGTAGGTGAGTTGCATTGCAGTGCTGTGGAGTACAGAAAGGTGTTGCATTGCAGTGCTGTGGAGTACAGTAGGTGTTTTGCATTGCAGTGCTGTGGAGTACAGTAGGTGTTGCATTACAGTGCTGTGGAGTACAGTAGGTGTTGCATTACAGTGCTGTGGAGTACAGTAGGTGTTGCATTACAGTGCTGTGGAGTACAGTAGGTGTGAGGCATTACAGTGTTGTAGAGTAAAGGAGGTGTGCGGCATTACAGTGCTGTGGAGTACAGTAGGTGTGTTGAATTACAGTGCTGTGGAGTACAGTAGGTGTGTGGCATTACAGTGCTGTGGAGTACAGTAGGTGTGTGGCATTACAGTGCTGTGGAGTACAGTAGGTGTGTGGCATTACAGTGCTGTGGAGTACAGTAGGTGTGAGGCATTACAGTGCTGTAGAGTGCAGTAGGTGTTGCATTACAGTGCTGTGGAGTACAGTAGGTGTTGCATTACAGTGCTGTGGAGTACAGTAGCTGTCGAGTACAGTAGGTGTGTGGCATTACAGTGCTGTGGAGTACAGTAGGTGTGTGGCATTACAGTGCTGTGGAGTACAGTAGGTGTGTGGCATTACAGTGCTGTGGAGTACAGTAGGTGTGAGGCATTACAGTGCTGTGGAGTACAGTAGGTGTTGCATTACAGTGCTGTAGAGTGCAGTAGGTGTTGCATTACAGTGCTGTGGAGTACAGTAGGTGTGTTGCATTACAGTGCTGTCGAGTACAGTAGGTGTGTGGCATTACAGTGCTGTGGAGTACAGTAGGTGTGTGGCATTACAGTGCTGTGGAGTACAGTAGGTGTTGCATTACAGTGCTGTGGAGTACAGTAGGTGTGTGGCATTGCAGTGCTGTGGAGTACAGTAGGTGTGAGGCATTACAGTGCTGTGGAGTACAGTAGGTGTTGCATTACAGTGCTGTGGAGTACAGTAGGTGTGTGGTATTGCAGTGCTGTGGAGTACAGTAGGTGTTGCATTACAGTGCTGTGGAGTACAGTAGGTGTTTCATTACAGTGCTGTGGAGTACAGTAGGTGTGAGGCATTACAGTGCTGTGGAGTGCAGTAGGTGTTGCATTACAGTGCTGTGGAGTACAGTAGGTGTGTGGCATTGCAGTGCTGTGGAGTACAGTAGGTGTGAGGCTTTACAGTGCTGTGGAGTAGAGTAGGTTTGAGGCATTACAGTGCTGTGGAGTACAGTAGGTGTTGCATTACAGTGCTGTGGAGTACAGTAGGTGTTGCATTACAGTGCTGTGGAGTACAGTAGGTGTGAGGCATTACAGTGCTGTGGAGTACAGTAGGTGTTGCATTACAGTGCTGTGGAGTACAGTAGGTGTTGCATTACAGTGCTGTGGAGTACAGTAGGTGTGAGGCATTACAGTGCTGTGGAGTACAGTAGGTGTTGCATTACAGTGCTGTGGAGTACAGTAGGTGTGTGGCATTGCAGTGCTGTGGAGTACAGTAGGTGTGAGGCATTACAGTGCTGTGGAGTACAGTAGGTGTGTGGCATTACAGTGCTGTGGAGTACAGTAGGTGTTGCATTACAGTGCTGTGGAGTACAGTAGGTGTGAGGCATTACAGTGCTGTGGAGTACAGTAGGTGTGTGGCATTACAGTGCTGTGGAGTACAGTAGGTGTGTGGCATTACAGTGCTGTAGAGTACAGTAGGTGTTGCATTACAGTGCTGTGGAGTACAGTAGGTGTTGCATTACAGTGCTGTGGAGTACAGTAGGTGTTGCATTACAGTGCTGTGGAGTACAGTAGGTGTGTGGCATTACAGTGCTGTGGAGTACAGTAGGTGTTGCATTACAGTGCTGTGGAGTACAGTAGGTGTGTGGCATTGCAGTGCTGTGGAGTACAGTAGGTGTGAGGCATTACAGTGCTGTGGAGTACAGTAGGTGTTGCATTACAGTGCTGTGGAGTACAGTAGGTGTTGCATTACAGTGCTGTGGAGTACAGTAGGTGTTGCATTACAGTGCTGTGGAGTACAGTAGGTGTGTGGCATTGCAGTGCTGTGGAGTACAGTAGGTGTTGCATTACAGTGCTGTGGAGTACAGTAGGTGTTGCATTACAGTGCTGTGGAGTACAGTAGGTGTGTGGCATTGACAGTGCTGTGGAGTACAGTAGGTGTTGCATTACAGTGCTGTGGAGTACAGTAGGTGTGAGGCATTACAGTGCTGTGGAGTACAGTAGGTGTGTGGCATTACAGTGCTGTGGAGTACAGTAGGTGTGGCATTACAGTGCTGTGGAGTACAGTAGGTGTTGCATTACAGTGCTGTGGAGTACAGTAGGTGTGAGGCATTACAGTGCTGTGGAGTACAGTAGGTGTTGCATTACAGTGCTGTGGAGTACAGTAGGTGTTGCATTACAGTGCTGTGGAGTACAGTAGGTGTTGCATTACAGTGCTGTGGAGTACAGTAGGTGTGAGGCATTACAGTGCTGTGGAGTACAGTAGGTGTTGCATTACAGTGCTGTGGAGTACAGTAGGTGTGTGGCATTGCAGTGCTGTGGAGTACAGTAGGTGTGAGGCATTACAGTGCTGTGGAGTACAGTAGGTGTTGCATTACAGTGCTGTGGAGTACAGTAGGTGTTAGGCATTACAGTGCTGTGGAGTACAGTAGGTGTTGCATTACAGTGCTGTAGAGTGGGTGTGTGGCATTACAGTGCTGTAGAGTAGGTGTGTGGCATTACAGTGCTGTAGAGTGGGTGTGTGGCATTGTCCATGATCATTTGTGTTTTAGCTTGCTGTCTTGTTAATGTCGTCCTTGACTAAGTTTCCTTTCCAGCACACAATGGCATAGCTCAACACCAGTGGAGGTTGCTGAGGGGAGAACGGCTCACAATAATAGTTGGAACGGGAACAAATGGAATGGCATCAAACACCTGGAAACCATGTGTTTTATGTATCTGATACCATTCCACTGATAACGCTCCAGTTGTTACCATGAGCTGTCCTCCCTAATTAAGGTGCCACCAACCTCCTGTGCACACTACACTGCTGTAAATCATGCAAAACATTTTGTCACACACATGTAGGGTTGCAAAGGGTCGGAAACTTCCCGGTAAATTTTCATGAAATTTTCCATGGGAAGTTAAGCCCTGGAATTTGGGGAATTTTGCTTAAATTCGTCAAAAAAGTTAACTTATAATAGTGAACCTTTTTTGTGGGATACACAAAACAATTCTAGGTCTTGTGGCATATATTGGTTAAACTATCCCCAATTCAATGGAATTGCAACCCTCTGCATGCACAGCATGAGCCAACGACTACATGCTTTCTGGTAAGTTTTGTTTACAATACTGGGTGGGATGAATATGTTTTATATGACATACATAATTTTTTGTTAACTAGTAAATAGTAGCCTACAGCAAAGTGTGTTTAAACCATTTATAACTTGTTAACAATTTCTGCTAGTTAGTTTTTGTGTCACGCTGGTATGTAAGATTCGGGAGACAGGCACAGGAATGCGTAATATTTGTTTTTTATTAAGCCCCAAATTACAGCGTGCCGTGTAAAGACACGGGGACGAAGACCAAACAAACACGTAACAAAAACACAGGGTTGAAACCCAAACAAAAGAGCGAGGAGTACCTTGAATAAATAACACACGCACACAATGATTATCACACGGGACAAGACCCGGAATCATCTGGCAATCCACAAGGGCACGAAAGCCCAAAACACACAGCATAGGTACTCACGCGCACCAACAGACATTGTAACAGTAATCAACAGCACCATGGTGAACAAAGGGCAAATATATACAAATACAATCAGTGGGAATAGGGGCCAGGTGTAACGGCCCTATGTGTAGCTGGTGTAGAGAGTCAGGCGCAGGACAGCAGATATGCGTAATCAAAGTCTTTACTCAAAAAATACAAATATACAAGGAAAATCACGAGCCCACAAAGACGTACCGAATACAACAAACAATCACTCACAAACACAACATGGGGAACAGAGGGTTAAATAATAAACAAGTAATTAGTTGAGTGAAGCCAGGTGTGTAAGACAAAGACAGAACAAATGGAATCGGCTGCGGCTAGAAAACCGGTGACGTCGACCGCCAAATGCCGCCCGAACAAGGAGAGGGACCGACTTCAGCGGAAGTCGTGACATCAGGTGTGTGCAATGAAAGTTCCAGAGGGATCCGTGACATTTTGCTACCATGTGGGTTTTAGCTTGCTTGAGCCTGCTAACTGAGGAGTGTTAATTCACCTGTTTCCATACATGTTTCATTTTAAAACATATATCTTACTAAGGAGTTGTTTAATCTAACTGCTTAACTATGTATCTGTACACTAAATTGTATTTGTTGTTTTTTTTACTCATTTTTTTCTAATCTTTACAGGAAATTGCCACGGGCACTATCTGATGTGTGGAGACATTTCACTGCAGCTAATGTAGAAGGAAAAGTTGTGTACATTTGTAAATACTGTGCCAAATCATATGTGAAGAATGCAACAAAGATGCCGATGTAATGACTGTCGCAATGAGGGGACCAAGGTGCAGCGTGGTAAGTGTTCATCTTGATATTTACTCAGAACACTTAAAACAAAATAATAAACAATGGAAACAAAAGTGCACAGTTCTGTCAGGTAAAACACAAAACAGAAAATAACTACCCACAAAACACAGGTGGAAAAAGGCTGCCTAAGTATGGTTCCCAATCAGAAACAACGATAGACAGCTGCCTCTGATTGGAAACCATACCTGGCCAAAACATAGAAATAAAATACATAGAATGCCCACCCCATATCACACCCTGACCTAACTAAACAGAGAAAAATGTCTCTCTCAGGTCAGGGTGTGACAGTACCCCCCCCAAAGGTGCGGACTCCCGGCCGCAAACCTGAATCTATAGGGGAGGGTCTGGGTGGGCATCTATACTTGGCGGTGGCTCTGGTTCGGGGCGTAGCCCCCACACCGCCCGCTGATCCCCCTGCTTCTGTGTCGCCGGAGGAACCAGACCGTGGATCATCGCCGGAGGCTCTGAACTGCCGACCGCCGCTGAAGACTCTGGGCTGCAGGCCGCCGCTGAAGACTCCGGGCTGCAGACCGCCGCTGCAGGCTCCGGACTGGGGAGGGTCGCTGGAGGCTCCGGACTGGAGAGCGTCGCTGGTGGCTCCGGACTGGAGAGCGTCGCTGTAGGTTCCGGACTGGGGACCGTCGCTGCAGGCTCCGTGCCATGGATCAACACTACAGGTTCCGTGCCATGGATCATCACTGGAGTCTTTGTGCCATGGATCATCACTGGAGGCTCCGGGCCATGGAACATCACTGGAGGCTCCGGGCCATGGATCATCCTTACAGCCTCCGGGCCATGGATCATCCCTACAGGCTTCTTGCCATGGATTATCCCTAAAGGCGCTGGGGCCATGGATCATCTCTACAGGCTTCTTGCCATGGATTATCCCTACAGGCTCCGGGCCATGGATCATCACTGGAGGCTTCGTGCATGGATCATCACTGGAGGCGTCGGACCATGGATCATCACTGGAGGCTTCTCTCGTGGAGCTGGAATGGGTCTCACCGGACTGAGGAGACATACTGACAGCCTGGTACGTGGAGCAGGCACAGGGCGTACCAGGCTGAATAGACTCACTGGAGGGAGAGTGCGAGGAGCAGGCACAGGACGTACTGGGCTGTGGAGGCACACTGGAGGGAGAGTGCGAGAAGCAGGCACATGCTCACCATGATAAGCACGGGGAGTTGGCTCAGGTCTCAACCCTGACTCCGCCAATCTCCCCGTGTGCCCCCCCCCCCCCCCCAATTTTTTGGGGGGGCTGCCTCTCATGCTTCCTTCCTTGCCTCCCCGGCAGGCTTCTATATCTGTCCAATACTTGCCCCCAAGTCCAGTCTATTCTCTCCTCCCAATCTTCCAGAGACCAGGAATCCATCTCCTCCCGGGCACGCTGCTTGATCCAGTTGTGGTGGGTAGTTCTGTAATGACCGTCGCAATGAGGGGACCAAGGTGCTGCGTGGTAAGTGTTCATCTTGATATTTATTTTTACTCAGAACACTTATAACGAAATAATAAACAATGGGAACGAAAGCGCACAGTTTTGTCAGGTAAAACAGAGAATAACTACCCACAAAACACAGGTGGAAAAAGGCTGCCTAAGTATGGTTCCCAATCAGAGACAACGATAGACAGCTGCCTCTGATTGGAAACCATACCTGGCCAAAACATAGAAATAAAATACATAGAATGCCCACCCCATATCAGACCCTGACCTAACTAAACAGAGAAAAACAGCTCTCTCAGGTCAGGGCGTGAAGACCGAATCATCTGGCCAAGTGCATAAAGTTCCCTCAGTGCTCACAACAAGCTACCTCTGACAAAAGTCCCTCTACTTCTATTCAAGGTGAAAATTATGAATCAGACACCTTATCGACAGAAACAGCTCATGGTCCTCCTGGAATCAGAAGTTTTTTTGACTCAATGGAGGAACGTAGTCAGAGAAATACTGATGAATGTCTTGCTTGAGCTTTGTATGCAACTGGCCCAGCATACACCCCTCCAACCAGACATGCTTTATCTACTCATTTGCTGGATGCAGAGTTCAACAGAGTTCAAGTGAAGGTCAAACAAATCATAGAGAAAGCAGACTGTATTGCAATCATCTCTGATGGGTGGTTGAATGTTTGTGGGCAAGGAAAAATTAACTACATCATCTCCACCCCTCAACCAGTATTCTACAAGAGCACAGACACAAGGGACAACAGACACACCGGTCTCTACATTGCAGATGAGCTGAAGGCAGTCATCAATGACATTGGACCACAGAAGGTATTTGCACTGGTGACAGACAATGCTGCGAACATGAAGGCTTGGTCTAAAGTGGAGGAGTCCAACCTTCACATCACACACATTGGCTGTGCTGCTCATGCATTGAATCTGCTTATCAAGGACACCATGGCACTGAAAACAATGGATACACTCTACAAGAGAGCCAAGGAAATGGTTAGGTATGTGAAGGGTCATCAAGTTATAGCAGCAATCTATCTCACCAAGCAAAGTGAGAAGAATAAGAGCACCACATTGAAGCTGCCCAGCAACACCCGTTGGGGTGGCGTTGTCATGATGTTTGACAGTCTCCTGGAGGGGAAGGAGTCTCTCCAAGAAATATCACAGTCTGCCGATATGGACAGCCTCATCAAGAGGATCCTCCTGGATTATGTATTTTGTGAGAGTGTGGTAAGCAGCCTGAAACTCCTGAAACCTATAGCAGTAGCCATTGCACAGATTGAGGAAGACAATGCCATTCTGTCTGATGTTCAGACTCTGCTTGCAGATGTAAGAGAAGAAATCCGTACTGCCCTGCCCACTTCACTGTTGCTCCAAGCAGAGGAAACTGCAGTTCTGAAGTACATCAAAAAGCGTGATGCCTTCTGCCTGAAGACCATATACGCCGCAGCGTACAGTTGAAGTCGGAAGTTTACATACACTTAGGAGTCATTAAAACTCATTTTCCAACCACTCCACAAATTTCTTGTTAACAAACTATAGTTTTGGCAAGTCGTTTAGGACATCTACTTTGTGCATGACACAAGTAATTTTTCCAACAATTGTTTACAGACAAATTATTTCACTTATAATTCACTGTATCACAATTCCAGTGGGTCAGAAGTTTACATACACTAAGTTGACTGTGCCTTTAAACAGCTGGGAAAATTCCAGAAAATTATGTCATGGCTATAGAAGCTTCTGATAGGCTAATTGACATCATTTGAGTCAATTGGAGGTGTACCTGTGGATGTATTTCAAGGTCTACCTTCAAACTCAGTGCCTATTTGCTTGACATCAAGGGAAAATCTAAATAAATCAGCCAAGACCTCAGAAGAAAATTGTAGCCCTCCACAAGTCTGGTTCATCCTTGGGAGCAATTTCCAAACACCTGAAGGTACCATGTTCATCTGTACAAACAATAGTACACAAGTATAAACACCATGGGACCATGCAGCCGCCATACCGCTCAGGAAGGAGACACGTTCTGTCTCCCAGAGATGAACGTACTTTGGTGCAAAAAGTGCAAATCAATCCCAGAACAACAGCAAAGGACCTTGCGAAGATTCTATGGTAGAGTAGGTCAGGGCATGACAGGGGGTGTTTTTCTATGTTTTGTATTTCTATGTTCATGTTCTAGTTTTGTATTTCTATGTTGATTTTGTTTGGGATGATCTCCAATTAGAGGCAGCTGGTCCTCGTCTCTAATTGGAGATCATACTTAAGTAGGGTTTTTTCCCACCTGGGTTTGTGGGAGATTGTTTTTGGGTAGTGTATGTCCTCTGCATCACGGTTTGTTGTTTTTGTTAGTTCAGTTTATTGTTTATGTATCGCATAGTTTCACAGTGAAAATAAAATGTGGAACGACACACACGCTGCACGTTGGTCCGCTTCTCCTTACAACAACCGTGACAGTAAATATACCCAATGCAAAAACATCTACATTTAAATGGTATTAATATTAATATGCATATATTTTCGTTAATTCCCGTTAATTCACATATATTCCCATTAATTCTCACGGAAAGTTTCCACCTCTGAATATTCTCCAAAATGTGCAACCCTACACACATGATCCTCTGTCACTGTCACGCCCTGACCATAGAGAGCCTTTTTATTCTCTATGTTGGTTAGGTCGGGGTGTGACTAGAGTGGGTAATCTAGGTTGTTTATTTCTATGTTGGCCTGGTATGGTTCCCAATCAGAGGCAGCTGTTTTTTTGTTGTCTCTGATTGGGGATCATATTTAGGCAGCCATTTCCCCACTGTGTTTTGTGGGATCTTGTTTATGTGTAGTTGCTTGTGAGCACTTCATTTGCTTCACGTTTTGTTCGTTCGTTCTTGTTTTTGTGCGTTTCATTCAATAAACACGTGGAACCCATATCACGCTGCACTTTGGTCCGAATGTTATTACGACCATCGTGACAGTCATGTTTGAAAAAAAGTACAAAAAATAATAGCAAATGTGCCTGGGGCGACCAGTGGTGCTGTTTCACCTTAAGTGAATCTCAGCTTTAAGAGACCAGCACTGAAATGTCACATTACATCACAATGCATGACTTTCTCCCGGTAATAGGATGTGAAATGTTTTGGGTTTCTCCCATCACTGACATTAGCAGGAAACCAACCCTGTCAGTTGTTAAAGTGAGCGTCTATACTGTATTAATGGGTGTGTGCACAGGGACTTTAGAGATATTAATACAGACAGACACCAGTAGTGAATGCAGAGAGCCCTAGTGACCGAAAAACAAAGCAAAGTCAAGCATTGTGAGAGGGGACAGCAGGACAGCCCCTGCTGACTATAGCTGAGGCTGGGAGGGAGGAGGAGCTGGGAGGGAGGAGGAGCTGGGAGAGAGGAGGAGCTGTGAGGGAGGAGGAGCTGGGAGGGAGGAGGAGCTGGGAGGGAGGAGGAGCTGGGAGAAAGGAGGAGCTGGGAGGGAGGAGGAGCTGGGAGAGAGGAGGAGCTAGGAGAAAGGAGGAGCTGGGAGAGAGGAGGAGCTGTGAGGGAGGAGGAGCTGGGAGAGAGGAGGAGCTGTGAGGGAGGAAGAGCTGGGAGGGAGGACGTAATTGTAGATGACATGAACTAGTGTGCCGTCTCTCTCTCTCCCCCCCTCTCTCTCCCTCTCCCCCCTCTCTCTCTCTCCCTCTCCCCCCTCTCTCTCTCTCCCTCTCTTTCCCCCCCTCTCTCTCCCTCTCTCTCTCTCCCCCTCTCTTTCTCTCTCTCTCCCCCCCCTCTCTCGCCCTCTCTCTCTCCCCCCTCCCTCCCTCTCTCTCTCCCTCCCCCTCCCTCTCTCTTCCCCTTCCCTCTCTCTCCCCCTCTCTCCTTCACAAGCTGATGTATTTCACCACTTTATCTATCCTTCTAGCTCCTCTCCTCTGAACAGAAGCACTCTGTTCTCAGAAATAGCTAGGATACCTGTAACTGATCTATTTCACTTTCGTCATCCCTCATACTAATGGACTTAACATCTACAACAGGAAATGATTGGTGAACAGAACAATCTTAGAAACAGAAGACACTGGGTTCATGTGAGAATGCAGGAAAACTGGAACCCTGGACTTTATCACTGAGACACGCACACACCGACACACACACACACCGACACACATACACACCGACACTGACATACACACACCAACACGACACACACACACCGACACACACACACACACCCACACACAAACACACACCCACAGACGCGCACACATACACATGCGCACACACGCACAGACACACCGGCACACCGACACACACACACTGGCACACTGACACACACACCGACACACACACACACACACACACCAGCACTCCGACACACCGGCACACACACACCGGGAAACACTGACACACGCACACACACACACATCTGGGCGACAGGTAGCCTAGTGGTTAGAGCGTTGGGCCAGTAACCGAAGGTTGCAGATTGAATCCCCGAGCTTACAAGGTAAAAATCTGTCGTTCTGTCCTTGAACAAGGCAGTTAACCCAGTGTTCCTAGGGCATCATTGTAAATAAGAATTTGTTCTTAACTGACTTGATAAAAAAATTAAAACACACCGACAGACCGACACACACACACCAGTGTTTCCCCTTTCTATACATTTGGTAGCGGTGCACCGCCACTGCAAACTGAACTCCTAGGGGTGTGAGTCAGTGAAGGAATGTGTGGATCTGTGTGTTTATGCCTTTCTCTCCTTGGAGTTTACAATGAAAACTCCTTAACCATCGTTAATGTTTCTTACATTATCCCCCCTCCTCCTGTACACATTATTAGACCCGACAACTCTGTTCCATAATTAACACAATTCCCCAGCATTCCAAACGCAAATCATTGTCAAGGGTTGGCTACTTGAATGCAAAAACATGATAGTGAGAGATTTGTTTGCTGACACTCTTCCCGTATACCTTAAACCTTAAAAATGTGATGAACCAACATAATGACACTTTGATATGGGACTACTCCTTGACATCAATCAATTAAATATATTTATAAAGCCCTTTTTCCATTGTCACAAAGTCACAATGTCACAAAGTGCTTATACAGAAACCCAGCACAAAAACTCAAAAGTGCAAGCAATGCAGATGTAGAAGCACAGTGGCTAGGAAACACTCCCTAGAAAAGCAGGAACATGGAAGAAACCTAGAGAGGAACCAGGCTCTGAGGGGGGGTCCTCTTCTGGCTGTGCCAGGGGGAGACTTTAAGAGTACATGGACATTAAGGCTAGATCCTTCTTCAAGATATTCAAACGTTCATAGATGACCAGCAGGGTCAAATAATTATCACAGTGGTTGTAGAGGGTGCAACTGGT